>NW_006160145.1:745442-751910 GCF_000334495.1 Tupaia belangeri chinensis
GGAAAGAGAGTCCGAGAAACAGAGACACACGCAGAGAGAGAACTAACCCCCATTGCCCTGTTTACATCATCTTCCAGGTTTCGGTACCTGCAGGTTATACTGAAGAATGAGCCCATCCCCAAGTTAATATTACATGCTCGTGTAACATAGAGCCTTAAAGTATGTAGACTCTCCAGCACCAACTCCCCTTTTTACACAAGGGAAAACTGAGAAGCACCCTCTTACCTAAAATCCACGAGAATGAGTGAATTATGGGGCTGGTGTGATGTGAAACCGACTAACCTGATGGGATCTGACTCTGGACAGGGTACAGTTGGGATGTTGACTTTCTCAGGAGGGCAATAAAAAATGAACAGAAAAAAAGTGATGCCATTTTTGGGTAGGGCATTTTTCTAAGGTAGACTTATCAATAACAGGATCTGTCACCCTTTTCTCCAGGCCATTCAGCTGGGCGGATCAGTCTCTTTTTCTCATTTACTTCATCAAGTACTCCAAAGGAGATATCTTTTAGTGTCTCTCATCTGTAGTTCAGAAGTCCATCCCCCTTCTTTGCATGGAATAGCACAAAAAACATTTAGGAACGCCCGACACGTGTGTGCGTGTGCTGGGTCATACTGAGGTCTACAGAAGTGCTTTGCACCCAACGTAGATGATCGTTAATGTTCTTTCGCTTACTACTTGGGAGGACAGATTTCAACTGAGAAGGATTTAAATAACAACTAATTCAAGGCAAAGTGAATTTAGTGCTAACTAGCGGGCAAAGTAGTTTGGTTCTGGAAGGAAGGACTACTTCGTTCTGATGGGCATCAGGTGGGACTCGCCAGAGCTGTGCCCTGTGAGAGGAGTGGGTCTTTGATAAAAGATAGTGAATAAAGGCATGAGGCTGAAGTCTGGAGAAGTGGGTGCATGGTATATTCTGGAGATTTGGGGGAGTCTATTGCAATCAGAACAGTGGGTGGTGGGAATGATGAGGAAGACATGGAAGCTGCAAGGATCCTTTGGTACCAGAATGTAGAGGAAATTGGATGTGGAGCAGAGCACTAACTTTCAAAGGCATTAGAGACCCACAGAAGGCTTTAGACTAAGGGAGCTGATCTCTGGTGATAATGTAAAGAGTGGTTGGAAAGAATAAGAAAATGAGGGAAATCTGCAAGCAGTTCACATCAGTCCTGGTCATTAAGAAAGAGGGGGGATGTTTTTGGTTTTGTTTTGTATTCCTTCGAAGGCAGTCCAGAGACTTGTTACAGTGCTTGTCAAGAACTTAGGTGGGACGGCATATCCATGTGACTGGGAGCTCAGGGGGGCCTTAGGCTTCCTCGTAGAGCTCTGGGTACAGAGTACTGGTCAGTGGCCTCCAAAAGCAGCCAAGTTATCAGATACTCTGCTGTTGTACAAGTTATGAAGTGCCCGTCTGGAGGGAAAAAGGCTGACGGCTTGGTTGAAGGATGGCTTCCAGATACCCATGTCTTCCCCGGTGTGTCTCACATGTGTGGTCTCCTAAATCGCTCTTGATCCTTTTGAACTGTGTCCCCAGGTGATCTCAGACCTCTTTCCAGCCTGAGCGGTTCCTTTTGTTAAGCGAGTAGACCTCTCAGAGAAGCTACCTTTTTTTATTATTTAAAAAGTATTTCCAAATGGCACTTGTGCACGCAAGAGAGAAAGAGAAAGCATCCCCCAATGGGGCGCAATCCTTTTCCCTTCATTTCTCCATCTTGTTGGGATTAGGGCAGATGCACATGCCTAGCATGTTTTTCAAGCAGCCAGAACTGGGGTTTGAACCATGATCTGACTCCTTATGTATCCTGCTTAACTACAGCACTACAGGGCTGGCCCAAGAGCAGATTGTTCATCTTGTTTTTATTTTATTTTATTTTTTTTTCCTTCTGCTAGTGAGTCAGTTTCTTGAGCTGGGTTCTTTTTTCCTATCCAGCTTAATCTCAGCGAAGTCGATGAGCTTTTCCTGCATCGCCGTGGTCATTTTCACCAGTGTATGCCAGTGGGAAAGGATCTCTCTGGGGGCCTCAGAATGGGAGCCAGGCCCCCTTTGACCTCTCGCCATCCTGCAGTTGCATTCTCCTCGCGCTTTGCTTTTTCACTCTCTGCCTGCCCATTTCCCCCTTTCCTCCCTACGGTCCTTAAATCCTTTTCTCTTAACCCTCAGGGCTTCCACATTATTTCCTTTTTTCCCAAAGTTTATTTCTTTTTTCCTTCCATGAGCGAGAGAGAGAGGGAGAGAAACAGGGTCTCTCAACAGAGTTTTCATACCCTCATCGGCCCCCAGTTTCAGCCAGCCCGAGGAACGGGCCCTGGCTCACTCAGGGAGGTCTTGGATGAGAACCCAAAACCTTCCCAGGTGGGTCAGCCTCTCGATCTGCACCACCATCTGGCCTCAGACCTTCCTTTTACAACTTTTCTCATAGTGCATCTCAGTTCCCTGCTCCAGCATCCCCGTATAATGCCTTCCATGTCAGGGTGGGTACAACAGGCCAGGCAGGGAGAATCCCTTCCATGGGTGCCGGAGCACTCAGCCAGACCTCAGGATGATGTATGTTCACAGGCCACATGGGTGTGCGTGAAGGTGGGACTGCGGTGTCCCAGCCACATGTGGCCTCAGTGGCGGACATACACTGGGGAAGTGGCGCCCTCCATTACAGAGCTTCACCTAGCTATGTCAAAATCTGGGTTTGGGGCCAGCCGCAGCCTGGTGCTTAAGGCAGAAGATCCCACATAGCTGATGGCACAGGTGGGGCTGAGTCCTGTACCTGGTGGCTCGGGAAACACATCGGGTATGTGTATGTGTGTGTGTCCAAAATCCTGACAGGAGAGAGAAGGGGTTATGCGAGACCATGCCCCATGGTGGGGGGGTGCTTTCTCACTTTCCCTCTCTGTGCTTCTCTTTCTCTCTGGTGAGTGCACAGGCCTTCTAGCAAATTAAAAAAATAAATAAATAAATAAAAATAAATTTAAAAAAATAATATATATGTGTATATATATATATTCACATATACAGATGTATACATGTAAGTATACATATATATGTACGTGTGTGTGCATGTATAGGTTCTGTTCCTACTCTGCACTGATTTCTTTTTCTTTCAATGCAAGAAAGAGAGAGAGAAAGAGAGAAACAAAAAGAGAGAAAGCACCCTCTGACAGGGCCTGATCATGCTGCAATCCTTTTTTTTTTTTTTCTTTTTCTTGGAGAGGTTTTTGCTATAGGGTGCGTGTGTTTGCCAGATAGACAGAGAGAGACAGAGAGACAGAAAGCGAGAAATCACCCCCCAGGGGGGATGGCCACACCACAATCCCTTCTCCTCCATTCTCCTCTCGGGATGTTGGGCACGCACACACACGCGCCCGGCGTGAGTTTAAGCCACCGGGTCCAGGACTTGAACTGCAGTCAACTGTGTGGGAGTCCAGCGACATAGCCATTATGCTAACTGCTGGTCCCATGCTGCAATCCTTTTTCCTCCAATTCTCCATCCTGCCAGGATCCTGGGCACATGTGTGGGCGTCCAGCATGTTTTCTGAGCTGTTGTGGCCAGGACACAAACCCTGGTTGACCATGTGCCATTGATTGGACAATATGACCATTTAGGAATTAAATGAAATATTTTTATGGTGAATAGTATACACAATCTCATTCTATTTTTATCATATTCTATCGATTCCACTCTATCCATCCATTAATTCTTATACCAGAATAAAAAGTCTCTAGAATGATATTTACCAAATGATAATGATGGCTGCTGCGAAGTGGAATGAGTTGGTGTGTGATTTTTCAAAACACCGTCTTTTTCATTTTTTCTGCACTGCTTGAATTCTTAATAGGAAATCAGAATACCTGGAATGGAATGAATGTTGGCTCAGATCATTACAGCCTCTTGTAACCCTCAACAGTTAATCCCTTCCCCCCCTTTTTTTTAACCACTTAAAAGAGGAAATTTTAAAGTCCCATCCAGCTCCTCAAGCCCATATTTTTTATTTCTTTATTTGTATTAAATTGCTTTCTTGTTTTTGCTTTTAGAGATATTTTATGCTTTGGGAAAATGGCTTAGGATATTAATGTTTTCCTAGGCATTTATAAACAGAATGATGAGCGAATGGATAATACAGATACTTGAGATATTATTCTTATATAAAATGGGATCGCATTCTAGCGATTGTTTTTAAATAAAATTATTACATTTTATTTTACTTACACTGAAGGAAAAGAAGGATTGAAGGAATTACTAAATTTCAAATAAACATTTCTTTATCATGGGAGATATTATTTCTTAAAATATCTCTTCTAATATTCAGAGATGATGAAATACACATTGCAGCCATTTTTTTTATTCTAAATGATTCAGTCTTCCTCAGTGCTTATTTATTCTCTGCTCTGCATGTTGAAAACTTAACACTCTTTTCTTCTCCTCCTACTTCCTTCTCTCTCATTTTGATTTTTGTTGTTATAGCATTTACATTGTTTTGCTGTTGGTATTTTGCTATATTATTTTTATTTGTACACTATCAAACTTTGTATATTTCTATTTTTTTATATTGCCACAGTTCTTCACTATTGTCTAGCATTCATTCCTTTTACTGTTTTCTTTTACCAGAACTTCTCCATTCTTGAGTTCTTTTTTTTTTTTTTTGGATTTATTGTTTAATTGGCTGGGTTTTATTGTAAACATTTTTCTTCTAAAATAGCTCATTGCACTGTCTCATTGAATTATTTTGCATATGTGGCCTTTATATTTCATAGAAATACCATCCTTGGGCCCCACTTTATTTTAAGAACTGCATCGTTATTTGTCCGTTGAGTTTCTGGCACTGAATACTGTCATGGAGAAGGCTGTGGCATAATTATTACCTGTTGTAGGTAATTCACAGTTTTTACTAAATGCAGAGTTTTTTTCTTTATCCCCAATGGTTATATTTTAGTGTTAGGAGCTTTATAATTCACTATTTCTACAAACCAGAGTACTTCTAGAGCATTCATTATGTAAATCCAGTTCTACCTTACCTAATAGTTGTAAAATCTCAGCAAATTACTTAACCATATTGTGCCTGAGTTTTGACATCTGCAAAATGCAAATAATTACAATATCGACTTCATAGAGCTGTGGGGTTATTTGAGTTAATCCATGTAACATTCATAGAACAGTATCTGGCATGTAAGAAACACCATACAAAAGGTTGTTCTTTTTAGGGAAATTTTCTTGTGTTAGATCGTTGGATACTTTTTTCCATCTAATTAGTTGAATCTGTTGCTTTAAAGACACCAATTGTTGTTATTATTACTGATAATCTTTATCATCTGTGTCTATTAACTTCTCCCTGACTTGTTTTAATTTAGTTGTCTTTTTCATATGCCTGTACTTATGCTTTAACTGTAATTTATTTTCCACTGTGTTTGTTCTGTCTGCGGGTATTTTTTATTTATTTATTTTAATCATATTGTTTTAGCATCTGTTTTTCCCTTGTATCTCCTGTTTCATTCATCTTATTCTGTTGTTTTATTATCTTATGAACATGTGCTTTTATTAGGTTATTCGTTTGGTAAATATACACTTTTCTTCCACTTCTTGAGTTATATTTTCTAGGCTGATTATTTGTATCTTTTGCATCCTGTCTTCTTATATTTGTATATGTACACTTAAGAGGTCTTTAAAAAGTTCACAAAAATAATATTATAAAGACACTAGGCAGGGATTTCAGAAATTTTTCTTATCATAATACACTCATACTTAATTTCCATTTTGCACACATTTTTAAAAATCCCCTCATACTTGGCGTCCTTTCATTTCCTTTGATCTTGATCAAGTTTTGGCAGTTTCATTCATGTTATACTTCCTGTCTGTTTGCTCTGATAGTCCTGTCTTGATGCCCACTTCATAGTATAATTTGTTTTTGCCTTAGGGCTTATAGTTACAGAGCTACCAAATCAATTGTATAGCTTAGAGCAGAGGGCAGGGAGGAAGTCTTTACTAGGTGCCTTGGGCTCTGCCCTCCCCTAGGGGAGGTCCTAAAGTTTCTTTATCCATTTCTTCTATGAGAGAGAGATAGAGAGACAGGCTTTCCTCCCAAGGTCTTCATGCTGTGATACATCCTGTCTCCATCAACCCACATCACACGTACATGAGTATCCAGTAAGCTCAGGGAGGCTCTGGGATGTGAACCCAGGACCTTTCCCATGCAGTCTAGTTGTGTTACTGCTGCTCTACACTGGTCCTGACATTAGAGGTTTTGTTGATTATCCAGTAACTTGAGTTCACAGTGCCTGGTTTGGGCGGTGGAGGAGTCTATCTCTTTTTGATATATAGATCCCCCTGGCTTCAGAGTCTTGCCCCATTCAGGGAATAGCTCTGGAGTCCTCACTCAGTCAGAGTTTGCCTCTTGTCCACTTCCTTTCTTTCTTTCTTCCTTTCTTTCTTTTCTTTTCTTTTTTTTTTGGAGAGAGAATTTTGCTATAGGGCATGTGCT
>NW_006160145.1:751923-777389 GCF_000334495.1 Tupaia belangeri chinensis
GGGAAAGAGACAGAGAGAGAGACAGAAAGTGAGAAGTCACCCCCACAGAGGGATGGCCACACTGGAATCCCTTCTCCTCTAGACTTCTCTCAGGATTTTGGGCTTGCATGCACATGTACCTGGGGTGAATTTCAAGCCATTAGGTCCAGGATTCACACTGTAGACCATGTTAGAGTCCAGAGCCTTAACTACCATGCCACCCACTGGCCCTTCCTCTCTTTCTTTCAAGCAACTGTTCACAGCTGTCTCCATAGCTTTCCAGTGAAGAAAAACACTGGGCTATCTTCTCAGTTTGCTCCTCACCAGGTCTGGGATTTTCAATGAGAAATCTCAGGATAGGCTTGATTTACCCCCAAGCTTTCCAGGGGTCAAGGAACAGCTGGGAGCCATGTGGCCTCCACCTGAGAGCTGGTTTCTTTTCTTAGCCACCACGGGTGGAGTCTTACAGTTTGGGTCATTTCTTTTCTCTTTAAGTTGCTACTAGTGAGCTTTCCTACATCATGGCGTATAGAGGAAGGCGTTTCTGTGAGGTAATCCTGTTCTTTCCTTTTACAGAAAGACTCTGATCCTTTCTGGGCATTATTCACTTCCATCTGTCTTGTTTCAATCTCAAAGGAATATTGAGAGCCTAGTCACATAGTTAAAAATCTTACGGGAAGCCTGCCTGTGGCATGGTGGTTCAGATGACTGGGTCCCACATGGCTGACTGTGTGGTTCAAGTCCCAGACCCTGTGGCTTGGGAGACACGTGTGTATGTGTTTGTGTGTGTGTGTGTCCCAAGTCTTGAAACAGGAATGGAGGAGAAGAGATTAGATGCCTTCTCATTTCTCTCTCTTTCTTTGTGTCTCTCTGTTGAGCACAAGCACTGCCTAGCAAATTAAAAACAAACAAAAAAATATTATGAGGCTGGCTCCATGGCCTGGTGTTTAAGGGAACTGGATCCCAAATGGCCAACCATGTAGTTCAAATCCTGACCCCAGCACCTTGAAAAATAGGTGTGTGTGTGCCTGTGTGCCTAGACTCCTGATAAGATGGAGAAATGGAGAAGGACCACAGCATGACCTCACCCCATTAGAAAGGGCTCTTCTCCCTCCCCCTCTCTTTCTGTCTCTCTGACTCTCTCTGGCAAGAGCATGGACTATCTGGCCAATTAAAACAAAAGAAAGCAAAGCTTTGATGACCCAGCCTCTAGAGTGCAGATGGTGGCATATGGAGCTACACTGCTGGAAGCCACTTGACCAACAGTGGGCTCAGGCTCCTGGCCTAGTCAACCTGAAGCATGTTGGGTGCACCTGTACATGCATGCCCGTAATCCTGATGAGCTGGAGGGCAGGAGAAAGTGGATCATGATGGGACAACACCCTGTGGAGGGGGCTTCTCATGCACACTAGCATGAATAAATGAACTCAAAAAACTTTGTGGAATTATATTTAGTAACATACTCAGGGTATGCTGATTGTAACCCATCAGATAGTACAAGAGTGTATAAATACAAAGTTCATATCTGCCCCCGCCCCCAAGTGCCCCATTTCCATTTCTGTGAGATGACAGCTTGGATGTGGGAGGTAATGTCTTTAAAAACACAAGAGCCCTTTAGAATCAAGGTGCAGAGTGAATTCACTGTACCAATAATGGGCACACACAGATTTGGTCCTTTTGTACAACTAATTAATTTGGTGGGGTGTTCCCAGTGTGCTCTTCGGAGACAATAACTTGTAGAAGAATGTAATGTCCATGAGACCAGGGATTTGGGCTCCCTGCCCTCCTGCCCACTGCCTTCTGGCTCCTTAGTGCCCACAGCGATGCCTAGCACATAACGGCACTCAGGGCAATCTTGAGTGACTTACAGGCCTCCGATATCTTTATCTGAAAAGCATTTTACCTTGGAGGACAATAGGCAGGGCTCGGGCACATGAAGAGCTCTAAGCTATTTGAGTTGATGTATGCTAGGTAGTCCTCCTTACTGAGCACTTTCGCTTAGCACAGTTTCAATTTCCCACAGTCAACTGCAGTCTGAATGTAGGTGAATACAGTACAATACGATGTTTTGAGAGGGGCCCGCAGGTGGTGTGGTAGTTAGCACTAGACTCTCACGTGACCAACTATGGTTCAAACCCTAGACCCAGTAGCTTGAAAATCCTGCCAGGCACATGTGCGTGAGTGCCCAAAATCCCAGT
This sequence comes from Tupaia belangeri chinensis, assembly GCF_000334495.1. Classification (NCBI taxonomy): domain Eukaryota; kingdom Metazoa; phylum Chordata; class Mammalia; order Scandentia; family Tupaiidae; genus Tupaia; species Tupaia belangeri. Next base: position 754,101 of record NW_006160145.1, read on the forward strand.
CAGAGAAGGGAGAAGATCGTGGCATGGCTATCTCCCCTGGACGAGTGGTTTCTCACTGTCCCTCTCACTGTCTCTCTCTATCTCTCTCAGGCAAGACACACACCCTATGGCAAAACCTTTTTAAAAGAGAAAAAGATATTTTGAGAAAGAAAACTTTCTCTCACCACATTCGTATAACTTTCATTACAGTATACTCTTATAATTGTTCTATTTTACTATTAGTTATTGTTGTTAATCTCTTACTGTGCTTGATTTATAAATTAAGTTTTGTCATATATATGTATGTATAAGAAATTACGTTGTACATATAGAGATACTTCGTTTGTGGGAAAATGGAATTAATGTAGTAGTTCATTGTGGCGTAAACAGTTTTGAAATCCATGCATAGTTTTTTCTTTCTCTATTTCTTTTTTTGGTTTTGGTTATAGGCCATGTGTGTTCACCAGAGAGAGAGAGAGAGAAAGTGAGAAATCACCCTCCAGGAGTAATGACCGTGCTACAAATCCTCCAACCTCTCCTCTGAATTTTGGGCATGCATGTGCATGCACCCCGTGTGTTTTACGAAGTCCAGGACTCACACTGCACAGCTGGCCATGTGGGAGCCAGGCACCTTAATCTCTGTACCACCCGCTGGCCCCATGCATAGCTTTTTTCAAAATACTCATTTCCGTGAACTTCTTGAAGACCGCATGTACAAGGTTTAGCACTTTCCACAATTTCAAAGGCATCCACTGGGGGTCTTGGAATGTCCCCCCACACACACACCCATGGATGACGGGGACTCCTGTAGTCCAGGGGTGTGGTTTTGTAATTGTGAGTTTCTGCATGAAGAGATGGATGGGAGGAAACACAAAAACATGGGCCAAGGGAAAGGTTTCAGTCTGGGCCTGGGGCCCTCCTGTTAAGCAGAAGTGGTCGTTTCCTCTCTGGCTTAGCCTTTAGGTTCGTTTTGTCCTGATACTAGTGCGGAAAGTGAGGATTGCAGATGGAACTCTGGATAGGATGTTTCATGTCAAAGACAAGGTTTTCATCATGGAAGCTTCAGGAAGCTGCTTGAAGGCATGGTGAGGCTGGGTGTGAGGATGTGACGGGTTTGCACCCACCCAGCTCCACTACCGGAAAATGATGCAGAAAAGCCCCATGCATCCAGACCGGCACGATACCGATTTGGAGGACTGAAAGAGGTGCAGCTGCCATTGGCTCCATTTCCTACTTTCTCCTGATTATTTTATTTCACTTTTTATTTCGTGGTCCAGAAGGACAGTCATATTTGAAGTATAGTTTTGCCATTCTTTGAGGTCCATATTCCCTCTCCAGGAAGGAACATACATCAGTAATAAGTGATGCACAGCTGGCTCAGCGAACTTTGATGTTCTAAACATAAAAAGTATGGTTTCCAAGCACTATACACATGTCATTTTATTTCTATTAACTTTACTATTAAAATAAGTGATCAGAATGGGACCAGCAGGTAGCATGGAGGTTGAGCGACTGGATCCCATATGGCTGGCTGCATGGTTTAAGTCCCAGGCTCAGAAGCTTGAAAACCATGCCGTGTGTGTGTGTGCGTGTGTGTGTGTGCCCAAAATCCCAAGAGGAGAATGGAGGAGGACAGTGGTGTGGCCATCCCCCTAGGGTGCTTTCTCACTTTCTCTCTCTCTCTCTCTCTCTCTCTTTCTCGTGCATGGGTCCTACAGGAAAAAAAACAAAAGCAAACAAACAAAAGCTTAGCTCATGATGTGTGGTTTCCAAGCACCTTACCTTGTTAGGGTGCTGTACCTTCGAGTTGCCCAAAATCCCAAGAGGAGAATGGAGGAGGACAGTGGTGTGGCCATCCCCCTAGGGTGCTTTCTCACTTTCTCTCTCTCTCTCTCTCTCTCTCTTTCTCGTGCATGGGTCCTACAGGAAAAAAAACAAAAGCAAACAAACAAAAGCTTAGCTCATGATGTGTGGTTTCCAAGCACCTTACCTTGTTAGGGTGCTGTACCTTCGAGTCTTCTCAAAGAAACACAAATTGGGTTAATTTGGGGGGAAAACGTTGTCCCACATGGAAGAATTGACACAGAGGTGTATGTACTGAGATTGCTAAAGCACACACACTTGTTGGCCGGATCCAAGAACCATCAATGTGTTGTAAGTGATAGGCTATAGAAACACATGCAGAATAATTTACTACTTATATTTTGAAATTTTATGGTTTAACTTTTCTTTTTTAAAATTTTGCTAGTGGACACATGCACTTGCTCCCTGGAGAGAGGGAGAGAGAAAGTGAGAAAGCACCCCGTATGGAGAGCCATGTCACAATCCCTTCTCCATCTTTCTCTCCTTTTGGAATTTTAGGCACACACACACACACACACACACACACACACACATGCACGCCTGATGGGTTTCTCTTTTTCTTTCCTTTTTTTTGGGTGGGGGGAGAGGTTTTTGCTATAGGGTGCATGTGCTCGCCAGAAAGACAGCATGGCCATATCCCCTGGCCATACCCCAGTGGGGATGGCCATGCTGCAATTTCTTTCCCTCCATTCTCCTCTCGGGATCTTGGGCACGCACGCACATGTGCCTGGCGTGAGTTTAAGCCACCGGGTCTGGGACTCTAACCATGGTCAACTACATGGAAGTCCAGCAACATAGCCCTTATGCCAACTGCTGGTCCCGCCTGACGTGTTTCTCAGGCTGACAGGTCCAACACTTGGACCTAACATCCCATCATGTGAGATCCAGCCACCTTAACCACCACACCACCGACTGGCCCTGTGGCTTAATCTTAAAAAAACAAAGCCCTATTTTGGCAAGCAGATGGCACGGAGGTTAGGGTGCTGGATTCCACAAGGCCGTTGGCATGGTTCCAGTCTCAGAACTGCAGCTTGAAAATCACACTGGGTATATATGCATGCCCAAAATCCTGAAAGGAGAAGGGAGGAGCAGGGATGATGACATGGCCCAGGGGATGCCTAAGGGGCCATTTCTCACTTTCTCTCTCATGTTCCCTCTCTCAGCAGAGCACACACGCCCTAAAGGCCTAGTTTTTACATTTTTGCTTGATCAAGTTTTTGTCTTTTCAATTACATACACTCAATGCCATCATTATTTTATATCATGTTTACATGCAATTTTATTTTAATATCATATTTCTAACTTTAAAATTCCTTCAAAGAATCAGACAAATATTTTCCTATATTTATTCCTTTTTTTTTTTAATGTTTTTTGCCTTAAGACATATGCGCTCATCAGAAAGAGACAAAGGGAGATGAGATGTCACCCCTGGAGGGATGGCCATGCCACAATCCCTTCTCCTCCATTTTCTCTTTGGGATTTTGAGCATGTGTACACATATGCTTGGCATAATTTCCAAGTTGCAGGGTCTGGGGACTCAAATTGCAGTTGGCTATGTGGGAGTCTAGTGCCTTAACCACCATGCTACCTGCTGGCCTCTATATATTTATTATTAGCTCAGTGGTAAAGTTATATAAGAATTTAATCCAAATTTGCCTCTTAAAATATAGATACAATCTGTTCATACAGAGTAGTATTTATTACTGATGTACTAACCTGATAATTGTGTGGCCAACGTTTAAAAATTGTGATGCTGTTCAAGAATATTTGAAATAAATGAAATAACATGGAGTGTTTGTGTTTAAAAGTTATTGTTACATAACGTAACTTTATTTTGAATTGTAATATTTCAACATGTTTCATTCTTCCTATTACTCCCAGATATATCTTACCTTGTGATATGCAACGTATATGAAAAAATAAGTATGTACTCTTTTAAAATAAATCATAATTCTAAGTATTGGAGAAGTTCTTTTTTCTCTTCTTTCAAACTATTGAGAATTTATTTGATATTACTAGATATTCATGTTGGCCTGGACTGGCTGAATTTTGATGCTCAAAATGTCCTGGGTAGGCCAAGCGGTGGTGATTCACAGGTAGCGGCCCCACGTGGGAGGATGAAAGCTACATGGGAAGCCCTGGTTTGGTTTCCGGGGCGACAAACATGTCAGGCACTGTCGTATAAACCTATAATCCTAACTAACTGGGACACCGGGGCAGGAAGATTGTGACCCAGCGAGGTCCTGTTGAAAATACCTATATCTGTCTCTCCTCCTCTCTTCTCTTTTTTGTCCTAAAGAAGAAAATTTTTTCTGGGTAAATAACCTTTAATTAGGGACAGCAGGTGATGTGGTGCTTAAGGCACTGGATTCCACATGGCTGACCTCCAGTTTGAGTACCAGAAATGGTGTTGTGAAAAAGAACACCAGACACATATGCATACCTGCCCCAAATTCCAAAAGGAGAATGGAGGAGAAGGGAGTATAGCAGGCCATCTCCCCCCCCGGGGGGGGGGTGATTTCTCACTTTCTTTTTCTTTGTCTCTCTCTCTCTCTGGTGAATGCATATGCCCTGTAGCAAAAAAATAAATTATCTTCAACTAAACTTGATGTCTTTTATTTTATAAAGGAGGACAGCAGTTAGAACGCTACGAATGCGTTTCTATGGGGAAAGGTCTATGTTAGTGGTTGCCAATGAAGGCCTACCTAAACATTCCATGCTTCATCTTATTTCTTAATGTGCTTTTATTCTTTTCAGGGTCACAAAAGTAATTTGAAGGCAGTTACTATTGTTAATGAGATAATAATGCCAAAAACTGAAATGCGAGATGGGAAAAATAGGGTCCGCAGGGGGCATGTGGGGGATCTCACCTGGGTGATTCAGCAATTCAAGTATAGGACCTGGTAGTTTGAAAAATCACCCTGGATTGGAACCAGCAGTTAGCGTAATGGCTCTGTCGCTGAACTCCCATGTAGTCGACCATAGTTCGAGTCCCGGACCTGGTGACTTAAAACTCATGCCAGGCACGTGTGCTTGCGTGCCCAAGATCCCGAGAGGAGAACAGAGAAGGGACCGTGGTGTGTCCATCCCCTCTGGGGGGGATGATTTCTCGTTTTCTGTCTCTCTGTCTCTCTCTCTGTCTTTCTGGTGAGTGCACGCACCTTATAACAACAACAAAAAAAAACCTCTCCAGAAAAAAAAAAGAAAAAAAGGAGAAAACTCACCCTGAGCATGTGCGTGTACATGTACGTGTGCATGCCCAAAGTCCCAAGAGGAGAATGGAGGGGAGGGGACTGCGCTGTGGCCATCCCCCAGGGAGTGACTGCTCACTTTCCCTCTCTCTCTCTGTCTCCAGTGCGTACATGTGTCCTGTAGCAAACTAAGAAAAAGGGGGAGGGGTAATAATTAAACCTAAGTTTTCTATCATCTCTACTGCCAAATATAGGATTCTTCTTCCCCTTCTCCTTCTTCTTCAACACTTACTTATATTCATTTATTTATCTATTTATTTGTTGTGAAATCCAAGTCACTGGGTCCAGGACCTACTTGGTTGGCCCTGTAGGAATCCAGCGCCTCCACCACCATGCCACCTGCTGCTCCCCCAGGATTCTTCTGAGTTAGTCTAGCATGATTCCACAAGCCCCCCGGATCTGGGATGTGGACCAGCTCAAGAATTCCAACTTCCTGGGAACCAGCAGTTAACGTAATGGCTATGTTGCTGGACTCCCACGTAGTTGACCGCGGTTCGTGTCCCGGACCCGGTGGCTTAAAACTCACGCCGGGCGCGTGTGCGTGCGTGCCCAAGATCCCGAGGGGAGAATGGAGGAGAAGGGATTGCGGCGTGACCATCCCCCCTGGGGGGTGATTTCTTGCTTTCTGTCTCTATGTCTCTCTCTGTCTGTCTGGCGAGCGCACGCGCCCTACAACGAAAATCTCTCCAAAAAAAAAAAAAAAAGAATTCCAACTTCCTGTTTTCAAATATTGTTCTGTGACCTTCCTTCTACCTCTTAAATGTGATTTGGAAATTGTTCGCAGTTGAGAACTTTTTCAATAATGTCTCACTGGTTACTTTGTGCACTACAATGATGCAATTCTATATTTTTTATCTTTTACAAGTCTAGTTACACCTGTCCTTCTGTAATCTTAGCAGGCTGCTAATTCTCTGAGCGTTCAGAGAAGAAGCTTGGGCTTTCCAGGAGTGCAGTCATCAGTCTAGGAGTTATCTTGGTTAGGACCTTCCAGGATCTGCTGTTGGAAGCTGCTGTGTGTGGAAGAGGCCCAGGCATGGCAAGTCGTAGCTGGCCAGGTTGTCCATGGCCAGAACGTGTCTTCTAACAGGAAAGTAGGTCTAGCTAGGGGATAATTACTTGGAATTAAATAGGCATGTGAGGACCAGCAGATGGCATAACGGTAACGTCACTGGACTCCCACATCCACCGTGGTTCAAGTCACAGACCTGGCGCCTTAAAGCTCACACAGGGCGCATATGTATGCATGCCCAAGATCTTGAGAGGAGAATGGAGGAGAAGGATTGTGGTGTGGACACCACCCCTGGGGGGTGATTTCTCGCTTTCTGTCTCTATGTCTCTCTCTGTCTGTCTGGCGAGCGCACACGCCCTGTAGCAAAAATCTCTCCAAAAAAAAAAAAAACAAAACAGTAGGCCATGAACTCTGTCCTAGAATTCCTTGTCCTTTCTCAGCCCATTCTGCCTTAAGTGGTTCACAGAATGAAAGGGGAATTTTTTTCCTCCCTGCTATTAAAATTTACTAGAGATGGAGCCAGCAGGTGGCATAGTGTTTAAAGTGCTGAACTCTCACATGGTTGACAGTGGTTCAAGTCCCAGACCCGGCGACTTGAAACTCATACCGGGCACATGTGCATGCATGTCTGAAATCCCAAGAAGAGAACGTAGGAGAAGGGATTGTGGCATGGCCATCCCCCTGTGGGTGATGTCTTGCTTTCTGTCCTTCTCTGTCTTTCGGGCAAGCACATGTTTCCTATGACAAAAATATTTCAAAAAAATAAAAATAAAAAAATAATTTGCAAGAGATGCTTGTGCTTGCCAGAGAGGGACAGAAAGAGAGGGAAGGGAGAACATGCCCCTCGATGAGGTGTGGTCACACCGTAATCCCTTCTTACTTTCTCCATCCCATCCTCCTCCATTTCTCCCTCCTGTCCCATGGGGCATGCATGCACACGTGTCTAGTGTGTTTTCCATCTGGTCAGGACTCAAATAGCGTGGTCAGCCATGTGGGATCCAGCTCCCTTCATCACTAGACCACAAGAAGATCCATTTTTTTCTGTGAGGAATGGAAAATGCTCTGGACCCAGGACTTGGCCTGGGTTACTAATAGGCTGTTATCTCTGGCATTTGCTAAATGAGCCCCTTTGTCCCTCTTTTAGTCTTCCATAAAATATGGACCATAATCATTGCCTGTCCGTACCACAATCAGTGCCCTGAGAGATAATGGAATGGAATATACTGGAGGATAGAAAGTACTTTATCAATGTAAGGTATTTATCATCATAAGTAATAATTAGAGACTTTTCTAGACAAACTGAGTGCCACAGTTCCTATATTCTAGAGGATATACAAGCGGACACACACTCCATGGGGTGTATGCTTGAAAACACACCAAAGAAATTGGTCTTAATGAGTTGGCTTCAGTGTTGTGGGTGCAGCTGGTCTACCAGCCAAGGAGCTCAGAGCATATAAATGAGAATGATTGGCAACACTGAGCAAAAATCTCTAATGCTAGAACACACTAGAACGACGGTGTGGGAAAGACCCTATAAGTTCATTGACCCCTACCTCTGGTAAGTCAGTTCCTGAAACATCGAAGGAATGTTAGGAAGCACCTATTTTATTTTATTAAAATAATTTTTTATAAGTTTTTGCCATAGAGTGTGTGTGCTCTCCAGAGAGAGAGAGAGAGAGAGAGAAAGAAACAGTGAGAGGGAAGTAAGAAATCACTCCCCTGGGGGGCGGGGGGAATGGCCACACCACAGTCCCCTCTCCTTTAGTCTCCTTCTAGGATCCTGAGCATGCGTGCACATGCACCCAGTGTGATTTGAAAGCTGCCAGGCCTGGAACTGAAACCATGGTCAGCTATGTGAGAGGCCGGCGACGTAACCACTACACCATTTGCTGGCTCCCCTATTTTATTTTTTAATATCTCCTTGTGTAGACCAGCAAATGACATAATGGTTACATCATTGGACTCCCACATAGTCAACCGCCGTTGGAGTCTCGGACCGATGGCTTAAAACTCATGCCGGGAGCATTTGTGTTTGTGCACAAAATCCCAAAAGGAGAATGGAGAAGGGATTGTGGCATGGCCATCCCGCATGGGGGTGATTTCTTACTTTCTGTCTCTCTGTCTCTCTGGCAAGTGCACACACCCTACAACAAAAAAAAATATTTCATAAAAAAAAATTTTAAAAAGAACCTCCATGAAGGGAGCTCCCTGGGCCTCTGGTGAATTTTATCCTATTGAAGTTCCTCCTGATGGCTGACCACCTGTGATGGCCACAGCTGAAGCTCATTTCTGCGGACTGAGTTCTTCGAAGCCTTGGGGGACCATCTGGCTCACCCTGAGGGACTCTGACCTGGGCACATCCCTCCCTAAGAGGCCCCACACGGACCTCCGGCCGAGGCTGCTGTTCTGTGGAAGAAGGATCAGTGATCACTGTGCGATTATAGCCGAGGGTGATCAGGAGGACATGTTTTTTTCACCAATAAATTACAACCCTACCTCTTGTCTATCTCACTTGTTAGGGTGTACAAGACACTTTCTCAAGTGCTAGTGCATTTGATCACACAACAAGCTCAATCTTTACCGTCTTCTCTTTTTAAGAAATCTGACATGTGGGGACCAGCACATGGCATAATGGTTATGTTGTCACTGCACTTCCACGTAGTCGACCACGGTTTGAGTCCCAGACCCGGTGGCTTGAAACTCATACTGGTTGCGTGTACATGCATGCCCAAGATCCAGAGTGGAGAAGGGATCGAAGCATGGTCATCCCCCCAAAGGGGGGTGATTTCTCACTTTCTGTCTCTCCAGGGAGTGCATGTACTCGCTAGCAAAAATCTCTAAGTAAGAAAAAAGAAATCTGACATTTGAAGAGTTTAAATCACCACATCACCTAGCAATGGAGGGTCAGGAGACAGCATTTAAACATAGGACTTTGGCTTCCAAACGCAAAGCCGTCGGCAGGGGCTCCTGGAAGAGCTTCCTCATCCCCTGGATTCCCTACTAAGTTAGGAGAGCCAGCGCTCTATGTGCAAGGGAGAGGGAGTCAATGTGGGCCATCAGAGCCTTCCATCTGAGGCCAAGAAATTAATATTTATTTTCCTCTGTGCCTCTTCCAGAGGTAACCACACAACAGGATGACTCAGAAACACAGGCTTCCCACGTACTTGCTGCATTAGGGGTCAGTGTAAATGGTTCTATGTGATCTCGGGCAAAATATTTAGCATCTCCAGGACTTGCTTTCTTTATTTGTAAAGTCAGAATCTTGGGCCAGCAGGTGGCATGGTGGTTAGGACACTGGACTTCCACATGGCCAACCATGGTTTGCGCCCTGGACCTGGTGACTTGAAGTTCATACTGTGTGCATGTGTGTGCCTACAATCCCAAGAGGACAGTGGAGAAGTGATTGTGGCATGGCATCCCCCCTTTCTCTCTCTCTATCTCTCTAGAGTATACATCCCCTATGGCAAAAACTTAGGGGGAAAAAAAAGGAATCTCAATACTCCCTATTTTAAAGATTTGTATGTAAATTAAATGAATTAATGTATGTAAAGGAGTTAGCTCAGATAGGAATATACTCAAAGCATAGTATAGGGACCAGCAGTTAGCGTAATGGCTATGTCACTGGACTCCCACGTAGTCGACCGTGGTTCACGTCCCGGACCTGGTAGCTTAAAACTCACACCGGGCACGTGTGCGTGCATGCCCAAGATCCTGAGAGGAGAATGGAGGAGAAGGGATTGCAGCGTGGCCATGCCCCCTGGGGGGTGATTTCTCGCTTTCTGTCTCTCTCTGTCTGTCTGGCGAGCGCACGTGCCCTATAGCAAAAAAAAGCTCTCAAAAAAAAAAAAAGCATAGTATAAATTGTTATCTTATTATTTTGAGACCATTTGCTTCACTATAAAAATATCTTAAGTAGAATATCATATTCTAAATTGTGTTGCTTCATTTTGTGGATGTTTGGCTATGGGAGTACAGAGGACTTTAGACAAGAGAAAAAAGAAAGGAGAAGTGGCTGGCACATGTGTCCGTGTGTGTGTGTGTGTGTGTGTGCATGTGCTTGTGTGTGTAGAGAACCACCCATACAAAAGACCTAAAAGGGCCAGCCTCACAGTATAGCAGTTATGCACTATGCAGAGAGAGCTGGATTCCACAAGGTGGGCTGCAGTTTGAATCCAATTCTGGAGGCTTGAAAAACATATTGAGCACATGCATACATGTGTCCAGGATCCTGATGAGATGGCGAAATGGAGGAAAAATGGATTGCAGCATGAGCAGACTCTGTTGGGGAGGGAATATTTTCTCTCTCTCTATCTCTCTGTCTCTCTGTTTTTCTCTCTCCTACATACATGTGTGCATGCAATCTGGAAAAAAAAATTCTGAGAACCAAAAAGTAAATAGAAAAATCTCCCTCCAAAAAGAGAAAATAAATATCAGAGGTCATTCAATAAAAATTAAAGCATTTTATTCAAATGAAAGCCCCTCAAGCTCTGATTTAGAATCTATATACTTTCATTTTACCCTAATATATACTTTAACTTTTTTGTTCTTTAACAAGCACTCATGTTTTAATATGTGCCATATACTGATCTAAGGGCCTTACCAATGATAACGTATTTAATCTTCACAACCACCATATGCGTTAGACACAGTTCAAAGGATACTCCCTTCACAGATGGAAAAAGTGAAGCACAATAGCATAAGTATAAATATGTATATAAAATAATATAAAAGCATAAAATAATTGTATTTTGTATTTTTTATAATACTACACACTTTCTCAATGACTTTCACATGCATTTTTAAAAAAATTTGTGAGAGGGCACATGTGGTGACTGGAGAAAACAGAAAAAGAGAGAGGAAAAGCAAAAAAGCACCCCCTATGGACATGGTCATGCTGCAATCCCGTCTCATCTCTCCCTCATTTTGGGATTTGGGGAAGGCATGCACACATGCACTGCTTGTTTTTCAAGCTGTGGGTTCAGCATTTGAAATGTGCAGTGTGAGAGCCAGCATACCACTACCTGCCCCTACATGCATCTTTTTAAAATAAATTATTGTAAATTTTGATTCTTGAATTTCCCATCCCACTTTAGAAATTGAGGGCTAGAAGTCAGGGGTGACATTGATGCTGACAAGATGGAAGCGCTGATTTTGAGAGAGTGGACAGAAAGACTATCAAATGCAGCCTGAAAACCCAGAGAGCACACTTATCTGAGACCAGCTAATGTAGAAACAGGCCCAGCACTTTTTGACACATCCTAAGTGCATAGCCCCTGTATGAGCTATTACAGGCTCAAGTAGATGGGTGTGCTGCCAGGGAGATGACACGATGTTCCTTTGAAAGCAGTGTATGCACTACTAAAAAGTAAAAAATAACTTAATTTAATTTAAAAAGCTGTGCTCTGGGCCAATAGGTGATTTAGAGGTTAAGGTCCTAGATTCCACATAGCTAGCTATGTGACTTGAGTCCTGGATCTAGAGGCTTGAGAATGATGCTGGGCATGTGTACATGTATGCTTGAAATCCCAAGACAAGACTGAAGGGGAAGGGACTGTGGCATGGCCATCCCCCCCCAGTGGTGGTTTCTCACTTTGCCTCTCCTCCTCTATCTCTCTGGTAAGGGCATGCACCTTATAGCAAAACCACAAAAACAAAAACAAAAACAAAAACAAAAACAAAACAAAACAAAACAACAATATCCAGTGTTCAAAAATAATTGAAAGTACATTTAACTATAGGGAGGGAAAAAAATCCCCATAAATCCTACCACATGGAGATAACATTTTAGTGTGTGTATATGTGCATTTTATTTGTTTTGTTTTTAATAAACAAGTTCATATGTGCATTTGTCACTTAAGAAAATGATAATAGTCTTTCATGTAATATCTATTCACTATAATGTGATTTTAAATGGCTGAGTAGAACTCAAGTATGTGTATGTATTATAATGCATTTTACTGATCCCTTAATGTTGGAAAATTATCAACTTAAAAAAAATTTTGGCTATTGCAGGCAATATACAATGAAAATATTTGTAGCTAAATCTTTGTGGAACATCCCTAATTAGTTTGTAAAGTAGATCATTGCCAAATTGCTCTTCGAAAAAGTTGTTCCAAATAGTGAAGCTCTTTGGAAGGCCTTACTTTTAACACAGTTAAAGAGAGCGAAAAGTGAGATGGAGAAATGGGTCTGCTTCAGTTACCTGGAAAGTCCCCCTACTGAGGAATTTCATTTCCAAATTAAGCCAGGTGTATAAAGGCTTGTTTATGCTCTAAGGCCTCAAAGAACAGGTTTTGGGGCCAGCGGGTGGCAGACTGGTTGTGGTGCTTGACTCCCACAACCACAAGGTCGACTGCATTTCAACCCAACACCTTGAAACTTACACCTGGCACGTGTGTGTGCATGCTCAAAATCCCAAAAGGAGAATGGAGGAAAAGGGACTGCAGCATGGCTATCCTCCGCCCCCCTCCCCACCGGGGAGAGGCACAATTTCTCATTTTCTGTCTTTCTCTATAGTAAAATCTTAAAAAAAAGGAAAAAGGCAGGTTTTGTGTCTTATTTCCTTTCCCTTTCTCTGCCTGCCCCAAGCACTGAGTGTAGGAATCACGAGTAGCGGACTGGAGTGAAAAACCTGGATTAATACTTCATCTCTGCCACATACTGTGTGACACTGGAAAAATACTATGACTTCTCTGAGTCTCACTTCCCTCATCAGTAAAATGAGAATTTAGTATCTCCCCTTATCACCTCAGGGAGCACTCTGAGATTTAGAATCTTGAAACTGAGATCGTATGTGTATAACTGCTTTTTAGCCCAACGGACATCTTTACACAGGTAAACTATGATCAATTTAATTCAGTATGTATTTAATATCCTGTAGACCCTGCACCCTGGTAAAGGAAAGACTTCCAAGATAACAAGGAGGCATGAATTGTCCTGAGTTCTAATGGGCCAATAGGTGGTTTAGAGGTTAAGGTCCTGGATTCCACATAGCTAACCATGTGACTTGAGTCCTGCCGCTAATGATCCGACAGGTTAAACCATTCACATGGAACCAACTGGAACAAGTTTCCCCATTTGCAAAATGGTGAAGGCATGTGTGGGGGGGTGTACCATGTGACTTCCGTCATCAGGTCTTTTTTTTTTTTTTGGAGAGGTTTTTGCTATAGGGCGCGTGCAGTCACCAGAAAGACAGAGAGAGACAGAGAGACAGAAAGCGAGAAATCACCCCCCAGAGGGGATGGTCACGCCGCAATCCCTTCTCCATTCTCCTCTTGGGATCGTGGGCATGCACACACACACGCCCGGTGTGAGTTCAAGCCACCGGGTCCGGGACTTACATGGGAGTTACGCGACATAGCCATTTATGCTAACTGCTGTTCCCCGTCATCAGTATTTTTGGAGAGGTTTTTTTTTTTTGCTATAGGGCGCGTGTGCTCCCCAGACAGACAGAGAGAGACAGAGAGACAGAAAGTGAGAAATCACCCCCCCAGGGGGGATGGCCACACCACAATCCCTTCTCCTCCATTCTCCTCTCGGGATCTTGGGCACGCACGCACACACGCCTGGTGTGAGTTTAAGCCACTGGATCCAGGACATAGCCATTACGCTAACTGCTGGTCCCCATCATCAGTACTTTGATGTGATCCTCATTAGTGACTCTGAGCAGGTTCAGAACAGGAATTATGAGAGTTGGACAGTGGTGCAACAGCGGCACAGCACAGCCCACAAGAGAGGCACCATGTCTGCGCCCGGGCCTCCCTGTACATGTGGGATGGACGTGTATGTCGGCGATCTAGGCTGGTTGAGGCAGAGGTAGAGTATGACGTGAAGACTGTCAGGAGTGCTTGTGTGTCTGTTTCTCTATCTTATGAAAGAATAGGGAACCAGCAGTTAACATAATGGCTATGTCACTGGACTCCCACGTAGTCGACCGCGGTTCACATCCTGGACCCGGTGGCTTAGAACTCATGCCGGGCGCGTGTGCGTGCGTGCGCCCAAGATCCCAAGAGAATGGAGGAGAAGGGATTGTGGCATGACCATCCCCCCTGGGGGTGATTTCTCGCTTTCTGTCTCTATGTCTCTGTCTGTCTGGCAATCGCACGCGCCCTATAGCGAAAACCTCTCCAAAAAAAAAAAAAGAAAGAAAGAATAGGAATCATTAGTTCCATAAAGAAAACAAGATTCAGAAGGGTTAGACCTATACTTAAAGGGGACCAGCACACGGCTTAACGGTTAATGCACTAGACTCCCACACAGTTGACTAGTTCAAATCCTAGACCTAGACCTAGATGCTTGGGAGTCACACTGGGCACATTTATGTGCATGCCCAAAATCTCATGAGGAGAATGGAGGAGAAAGGACTGCAGCATGGCCATCCCTGTTGGAGGGTGATTTCTCACTTTCCCTCTCACTGTTTCTCTCTTTCCTCTCTGGTGAGCACACATGCCCTATGTCAAAAATATTAAAACAAAAGAAAACCAACTCTATACCTAACGTTATCTATTTCTTTCTTTTTAAAGAAAAATTTTATGTAACTTTATTTTATTTATCATTATTATTTTCCATTTTGATCAGAGCAAGGCAAAGAAAGAGGGAAAGTGAGAAAGCAAGCCACCAGGTCCAGGACTTGAACCACAGTTGGCCATGTGGGAGACCAGCACCTATAACCACCACACCATGTGCTGGCCCAAGTTACTCATTTCATGTTTACATTTGCTCCTTTCTGTAAGGTTGATAGCCAAGCATAAAATGTGAGTCACATTTCCTAATTCTTACTAGAAAGAAAAATTTGAAACGCAGTATTCTGCCCTTTTCTTGAAAAGATTCCCTTCTTTGTGCAGTTTTTCCTTCTAGCCACTTGGATTGCTCCATTGTTGTTTGGTTAAATTGATTCAGATATAAAGAGATTTTTTTAAATACTTGGTTCTGGGGCTAGCAGGTGATGTGGAGATTAAGGTACTAGATCCCACATAGTCTACTGTGGTTCAAGTCCCAGACCCAGCAACCTGAAAATCATGCCAGGTTCATGTGTGTATGTGTCCAATATCCCTAGAAGAGAGTGAAGAAGGAATTGCGGTGTGGCCATCCCCCCCACCCCCCTCCCCCCTCTCATGGATGATTTCTCACTTTCCCTCTCTCTGTCTCTCTGGGAGCTCATCGCCCTATAGCAAATATAAGAACAAAAACAAAAAAGAAAACCTTGGTGTCACAGAGACCAGCCTAAAACTTTCCATCATGAAATTTTTCATGAAATCTTTCCAGCCAGGAATGTCTTATGCATCTGCATATTCTAGAACTTGACTTAGGTTGGGCACATTATTGCTGATTAATGATTGGTGTATTAATGGCAGGGTAGTGAGCAGATAAAGGCCCAAACAGAAGGCAGATAGCTGACTCCTAGTCAATTCTTGGTTGGGACAACTAGCTCTGTAGAGGTCTTAAGAAGTGTTTAAAAGTGACAAGGCACTTAAGAGAAGCCAGAGGATGTGGGTTCAGGTTCTGATTCTGACACTTAGTAGCTGAGTGGCCTGACCTCGCTGTCCTCACATGCAAAATGGGGAGAATAATGTCTACTTCATTGTCATGGATATGTATATAGTATTCTTACACGGTAGGGATGCTTTAAGGATAAGTCCCACTCAGGAAAGGAGTTGCTACCAATGCTTTGGTGCTGGGACCACAAGCAGCAGGAAAAAATTTTGGAAATTTTTAGGGGCCGGCAGGGGCTAGCATAGTGGTTAAGGGCACTGGACTCCCACATTACCAACTGCGATTCGAGTCCCAGACCTGGCAGCTTGCTTTCCCACTTTTCCTATCCTTCTCTCTCTCACTCTGTCCCTTTCTGGTCAAATTAAAATAAATAAACAAAGAAACAAATAAATAAATAAAGTTAAAATATTTATTTAAAAAATATTTTGGAAATTTTTGTTCTTGGGCATATTTAAACTAGTAGCACCAAAGAGTGGGTTTCTTTTTTTCTCCCTCATTTTTAAATCCATTGATGGAATATGTACGTGGATGCCCATGAACACTCCGAGTGTACACCCTCCGTTATTCTCATCTATTTGGGGAATACAGAAGGTCTTCTAGAGGAGCATAGTGTTTTTCCTCCTGTGGGTATACTTGCAGCACTTCAGAGATCACCACCTGGCAGACAATGAGCACATTTTCTTGGAAATTCATTAGGGAAGTTCAGTGTTCTAAGAGTTAGAAATTTGGCCCTTCCTAAAACCCAGAGTATTGGATTTTCTATTATTACATGCAGACTGTATGTGAGATCATGACCTGTTTTCTTCCCAACACTAGAAACAACATGGAAAAATCCTGTGATACATTTCATTGGTGGGCGATCAGGGGGTGCAAATTATTGTAATATCATTTTAAAGAAAAGGTAGAGCATCAGCAATAACAAAGTGCCAGAAAAATGAATCGACTTTAAAAATATGTATACAGGATCTTGGATATTTTGTGTTATCCTGTGCTTTTGAATGAGTCATCCCATAGGAGTAATCTCATTACCCCATAGGCGAATTTTACCCCTCCTTTCAGGTCCAGTTCAAGTGGACACTCCCTGCCCCCAGTTCCAGATTGGTTGATGAGCTCTTGCCTAGGGCCAGTTTCGTGGCAACTCAATGACATTAATTTGTTCGCTAAGTGGGTTAAAATATACAATTAAGAATTTACCATATAAGATTTATGTTTAACAGAATTGTTTTATTTTGTTTTGTTTTAATCTTTCAGAACTGCAGACGCCCAGACTGGGTGTGGAGCCTCACTGATTCTAGCCTAGCAAGGATACAGATCTCCCCGGCAACCAAAATAGCTCTGGTCAGGAGCAAGTGACAGCTGGGCTGGCACTGCCACTTGCCTTTGTTATTAACAGACTCCTCTAAAGTATCTGATTTAAGAGTCATTAAAAATATTTTTAGGTTTATTTCTTTATTGAGAGAGAATGAGAGAGAAAGAAAGAGAGAGAGAGCACCCCAACCAGGTCCTTGTGCTGTGATCCACCCCCAGTTTCATCCAGCTCAGATTATATGCACACATGTGCCCAGTGTGCTCAGGGAGGTCCTGGAGGATGAACCAAGGGTCTTCCCATGTGGGTCCAGTTCCATTACAGTGGTTTGGTAATTCTTAATAATGATAGTGAATATTTTTTAGTTCCTCTAATATTCCAGCTACCTGACATACATTATTTTAAATTATGATAATAATTATGTACATTTTCAGAGATGAGAAACTGGATTTAAAGAGATTAGACAACTTTCTTTTTAAAATTTTTTAAATTTAATTTTACTTATTATTGTTATTATTATTATTATTATCAGACCAGAGAGAGAGAAAGGGAAAGTGAGAAAGCAAGCCTCCAGGTTTGGGACTTGAACCATAGTTGGCCATATGGGAGTCAAGTGCCTTAACCACCATGCCACCTACTGGTCCTGAGGTTAGGCAGCTTTCTTAAGGTCACCCAGCTGGTGCATCATTATAGAAAGACTAAGTTCACTGAATGGCATAACCTAGTTTTGCTTGGGCTTATAGAAAGTTCTTAGCAAAGAGTGGTTGTTACTATTCTTATTACTATTACTTTTTTAAAAAAATAGAATTATTAATTTAATTTAATTTAATTTTTATTATTTTTAATTCAGAGAGAGAGAGAAAGAGAAGAAAAGTGAGAAAGCAAGCCACCAGGTCCAAGACACAAACTGTGGTTGGTCCAGTGCCTTAACCACAGTACCACCTGCTGGCCCCAATATCACTTTTTTAGAGGGATGAGCATAAGCATAAGTCTTTTGGGTTTTAAAAGAATTATTTAATTTAATTTTACTTAGTATTATTACTTTTTAATTTGAACAGAGAAAGACAGAGTGAGAGAGAGGGGGGAAAAGTGAGAAGCAAACTACCAGGTCTAGGATTCAAACCATTTGGCCATGTAGGATTCACCTTAACCACAATGCCACCTGCTGGCTCTGAACATAAATTAAAGGACTTCTAAATTCTATGTGTTTTCAGCTAAGCCACTGTGCTCCCATTTCTTCAGTTTATCTCATTTCTGGATGAAAATAATGACAGAAAAATATGATGGTTACTCCCTTGGTATCAAGTGATATAATTCATCAGAAAGTATTTTGAAAGTTATTATTATTGTTGTTTTTGTCATTGTGAGCCCTGCTAGGTAGAAATTCTGTCTTACTCTTCGGTCTAAGAGCAAGTACTTAGGTGATATCCAATAGACATATTGTTCACAATACAATTGCATTTACCTGCTTTAAGAGGTGGACAGGAATCTATAGAAAAATGTGAGTTAGGTCTGGGCTGATCCAGAGACAGGCTGGGCTAGTGGCAACTCAGGTAATATATGTTGTCTGGGGGCCTGCAGGAGGCATGGTGGTTAAGGTGCTGGACTACCACATGGCATACTGTAGTTCAGGTCCCAGACCTGGCAACTTGATAGCTCCAGATAAAGGGAAAAGAGTTGTGAACAAGAAATGTAAAGTCAAGTGAAGAAGGTAGATAATACAGAAATAAGAAGATTACAGATTGCATTAGCAGATGAAGAAAATGAAATGGCTAAAATGAAAGAGAGTTAAGAAGTAGAGCAAAATATGTGCTACTAGAGATAGAAAGGTCAAGAAAGGCATCTCTGAGGAGCTGGCATTTGCTCTGTGATGAATGAAGTAGAGTCAACATGTCTAGATCTATTCTAGTAAACACAAGAACACAAAGGATAACCAGGAATGGCATACTGAGTGACAGTAGGTCAGTGTAGCTACAGTGTAGTGAGGTCAGAAAAGTATTCAGAAGCCACATCTTATTAGAACCTTATTAGCCCCAGTCAGAATTTGGGTTTATTTCCAAAATCAATGAAAAAGCCATTGGAGAGTTTTAAGAATGCTATGTTCTAACTTGTGCTTTAAAATCTCTCTCTGACTGCTGGTGGTAGTTATATTGAAGAAAGAAAAAACATAAACAGGGTGACAAATTAAAAGGCTTTATCACAGTCAGCAGGTGGTATGGTGGTTCAGGGCACTGGACTCCCACATGAACAGCAGCAGTTCAAATCCCAGACCTCGCAGCTTGCTTTCTCACCTTCCTTCTCTCTCTCTCTCTCTCTCTCTCTCTCTTTCTCTCTCTCTCTCTCTCTCTCCTCTCTCTTTCTCTCTCTCTTTCTCTCTCCTTGCTCTGTCTTCTGTCCCTCTCTGATCAAATTAGATAAACAAATTAATTAATTAAATAAACTTCAATAAAATAAATTTTTTAAAAAGGCTATATCTATTTTGTTTTTATTGTTCTTGGTTGGTCTTGTAATTATTGTCTGCATTCTTAACTTATCATAGCCTTCCATGAGTTAATATGATAGCATTTCACTTACATTGCTAGGATTTTACAATGTGATATTTTAAAATACTTTGCTTCTGCATATACTATAACCCACACTTTTCTTTTATACAGTTACTTCTCAGGAAACCCATATATTTATATGATGCTTGTCACCCCTTTGTCTATTCTGTTTTCCTTCAGCTGAAAGGACTTCCTTTGACATTTTTTGTAGTGCAGGTCTATTTCCTGTAGTGCAGGTCTGCCAATGAAAGATGGTCTCAGTTTTAGTCTATCTAAAAGCCTTTATTTTGCCTTACATTTTTTGTAGTAGATTTTCAGTAGCTATAAAATCCATAGTAGGCAAGTGTTTCCTTTCAGCAGTCTAATGATGTCATTCCATCGTCTCCTGACTTCCATTGTTTCTGATGAGAAGTCATCAGTTTTTGATGTTTGATTCTCTATATGTCAGTGGCTGGATATTTTTAAGATTTTTTTATTTCTGTTTGAATTTCAGCCAAGTGACTACAATGTGCATAGATGTAATTTTGCTTGTGTTTTGCTTCTTGCGGTGTGTTGAGTTTCTTAGCTCCATGGATTGATGTTTTTCATTGATTGTTGGGGGCAAATAGTTGTTAGGTCTTCAGATACTTTTTCTAACTCAATATCTTTTTTTTCTTTCTGAGATTTCAGTTACCTCAGACAATTTTTTTTATTGTTCTTCAGTTATCTAGGATCAGTCCATTTTTTCCCTAGTCTTTTTATTTTATGATTTGAGTTCTTTCATATCTTCTGAAGTGTTCAACATGCCATTAAGTCCATTCCATACATTTTTAAGTATTGTAATTTTTATGTATAAAATTTAATTTGGTCCTTTTCATAGTTTCTATTTATGTACTAGACTTTCTTGTCTGTTCACCATTATGTCTAGTTTTTGCTGTAAGTTTTTTATATGATTTCAAGTCCTGTTGACCAATTCCAACATCTATGTTATCTCTGGGTCAATTTCTTTTGACTTTTTGTTCCTTAGTTATAGATCATGTTTTTCTGTTTCTTGGCATAACCAGTGATTTTTTTTTCATTATATAATGGACATTGCAGATAACACATTGTTACAAAATTGTATTTATTTGTCTTCCTTTGGAGAGTGTTTAGTTTTGTCCTTTTAGGTAGTTAGTTTATTCACAGCTTAGCTTGATCCTTTTAAGGCTTGCTTTTAAGGCTTTTGAGGGAAGATAAAGAGTAACTCTTATTCTAGAGCTAGAATAGCCTTACTGCTAATGTCTTACCTTTCTGATATAACAATTAAATGCCTAGCAGATACAGCAAAGTCCCTCTGTTCTGGCTGGTCAGATCTGCACTGTTTCTCAGCTTGCATAATCCCTGGAATCTCTGTTCAGTTTATGATTTATCAGCAGTTATCCTCTGCCAGGACTCATGGGATCTTGTTTTGTTTCTATACAACTTAGTGCTCAGATAGAGTCAAGGACACGTTTATGTATTTTTCTGAAGTGCTCCAAGGGTGTAGCTCCTTTTCATCTTATATCCACTCCACAAATCCCAGCCACTTCAGCAACTTTAAACTCCAATCTCTACTTCCTGAGCTCAGTGAGATCATTTTCTTCTGCTCAAGCTACCTTTTTCTGTACCACAGACTAGAAGGTGCTTTCAGACAGAAACCTCAAGGTGATTATGGGGCTGCCATCATGTGTTTCCTTTTCTCAGGAATCATATTCCCCTCTTTGACTATTGTCTAAAGTATAAAAACTTTCACTTCAGTTTTATATTTGTTTATAGCAGGGGGATCTGTCTGGTACTTCATTATGGCTGAAAGCAGAAGTCTGCTTACTTTCAGTAATTTCTACCCCTTTATCTTAGATGGTCATAGTTTTATCTTTGAAAAATTAGATATATTTGAAAAGGTATGTAAAGTTACATGTATTTTATAGACAAAGCATTGTCAAGGTGATATGTGTAATTCAAACTATTGTTTACAAACTCTGGTTTAATGTTTTCCTTGACTGTGATTGTGTGTTTTTGTATATTTACATGAGACAAAGTAAGTGAGAGAAAATTAGGATGAGAAGGGGGAAAAAGAGATATCATGCAAACATGAAAATGGGTAAGGCAAATTAAAAGGGTCAGAATATTTATTTTTAAAAAATAATATTAAAGTCATTCAAAACTCAAATGTTTTGATTCCTGTGATATTAGCCCAAAACTTGAATGTCAGACATTGTTCGAAGTCCTAAATGTTTAAAATATTTTAATTTATATAATCTTCACAACAATTCTTTGTGGTAGGTGCCTGTTTTATTCCATTTCACAGATTCTAAAAATGAGATGTAGAGAGAGATGGCACAACTTGCCCAAGATTAATTGTTAGCATGTAAGAATGGAATTTACACTTTTACACTTTTAAAAACTATACTGCTTTCCTATTAGGCAAGAATCTTGTTACTCTCACCCATATCAACCCATTGTGCCCAAACCTAAATAGATAAATATCCCTGGTAAATTTTGATAAGCTGTAAAAACCTCACTGGAATTTTGTGCTGGTGAGAGATGCTTGACATTGGAGAGATGGGTATACTATTTGTCCACATATAGTTCACTCTAGGCTCTTCAGCATCTTCCATTTCATCAACTTCAGTCACAAGAATTCTATTTTGATGGTCAAGGTAATTTCAAGCATGAGCAAAATTTGAGAATGACTCAGGGAAATTTTCAGATTTTCATTTCTTCTCTTCTTTTTTTAAAAAGGTTTTTGCCATTGGGCATGTGTTCTCACCAGAGAGAAACAGTGAGAGAGAAAGTGAGAAATCACCCCCTGGAGAAATAGCTATGCCGAAATCCCTTCTCCATTTTTCTTCTGGGATTTTGTTCACACATGCATCAGCATGATTTTCAAGCACCAGGCCCAGCACTCGAGCTACGGTTGGCCATGTTGGAGTCCAACTCCATAACCACTATGCCACCTTCTGGCCCCTAGATTTTCATTTCTTAATGTGAACTGCTTGAGAAATCAGATGACCATTGTGATGACCCATATTTTTTGAGATATAAGAATCCTACTTTTCTGAATAATTAGTCATTCATACCAAGAGTCTTCCAGCCTAGTTCTGCTGCTTCCTTTGGGTGATGAGACTGGCAGTGTGGAGGGAGATCCAGAGGAGGGACACTGGGAGAATTCTTCCTGTGATCTTTGGAATTTCAAGAAGAAAGGATATAACACATTGCAAGCTATTATTATGGCAAGATCATTTCTCTTTGGCCACCAAACAGTTGTTCTCTGAGTCACGAACTACTCAATTCAGTGACTGTCGAAACAAACTGCCTTTGAAATTTAGAGGAGAAAGTCTCTGTGTGCCCAAACCAAGCCCCTGAGTCACCCAGCAACAGCAGGAAGACAGCAGTGAGCAGGGTCAGAAGTGATGGAGGATTCACCCCTTGCAGCAAGAGTGGACCTTCAAGTGCCCTTTCCACAGAACTCACCCCAGGTCATAAACTCTCATAACCTCATAGACAGGAGGGTCCATCGTCCACTCCCTCTACTGTCTGCAAGGTTCCTGACCAGTGAATCATCCCTCTAAGTATCTTTTTACATGGATTGAGACATGTATCATGGAGATCGTAATTTATTTGTAATGTCTAAGGAAACTGCATTAAACATTGCAGTTAGGAAACAAAATAGGTGGAGTTTGTATTTGGAAACATAACATCTTATTTACTGGGAAGAGCTAGATTTGGGCAGATCTACCTGGGCCCTTTTTAGAACAAGAAAGCTAACAGCTTTTTTCTCTTGTCAATCACAGTTCTGCAATTATTCTTAATATAATTGTTATTTTTCTTTTCTTTTTGGAAGGAGTC
>NW_006160145.1:777480-811552 GCF_000334495.1 Tupaia belangeri chinensis
AAGAAAGAATCTAAAGAAATGCATAAATTCCAGGGAATTTTCCTCTATTAGCACCAAAATAGCTTTGATTTTTATTTACTTATGTTCATTATTTTTCCCACTGAAAACTATGTGTCTTCTTCAGAGATCCTGGGTTAGAATTTTTTTTTCCCTTTTATTGGTTGATGAAGAATCTCAGACACTAATGCTGTTTTTAATCTTATAAGAATGAAGAATTTCAGATGGTGCTTGACAACTTATGCCTCCTATAAAACCAAAAAATATTCACTTACACTGTGTATAATTATTTTATTATTTTCTAAAGTTTATTTATTGATTTATTTCATGAAAGAGATGGAGAGACAAGCACCCCCAACAGAGTCCTGATACTAAGATCCATCCTCCAGTCCCAGCCAGCACAGATCGTGGGCACACATACATGCACCTGGCATGCTCTTGAAGGCCCCAGGACATGAACCGAGGACCATTCCTGGTAGTTCCAGTTGCATTTCCACTGCACTGCTGCCAGGTCCCTACACAGCTTGTGTTAAAAATATCCTCCAATAGACATTTCACCAAAGAACTTGTGTCACCTTGCATTAATACACTTTGGCCACTTTTTGCCTTCATTTGCCTTTTAAATTTTGCTGTGTTTTTGAGACTCACCCACAGTAATAACGGTCAATTCAAAAATACCTTAGTAAAGCGTCATTTACATATTGGCTCATTTCTACATTTGTATCCCAGCTCTCTCTCCCTTTTAGTCTCCAAAAACCCGAGAGGATGTCCCTCCCTCTAGTTAACTGCTTACAAAGTTCCCTGCAACGAAATGCTGAACTTGAAATGGTCAAACATCATCGGTTTCGGAGGAATTCAGGACGAGAAGTCACCTAGAAACTTCATGGTCTAGGGCGTATGAGCCTGGAACACAACTGCTGAGCTACAGTGGTGCTGGCTCCCAAGTGAAGTTAGAGAACCACAGTGTTACTGCCTTTGATTATGACATCTCCCCATGAATGTCAGGAGAGCTCGAACATGCACTGAAAGCAGCCATAGGGTAAATAAATTAAACCAAAGTGACTCAGAAGGCACACAGGGAGCAAAGATGTGCAGAGCTAACCAGGGCCTTTGTTTTGGGGAACAACCTGACTGAGAGCTCAAGGGAGAGAACCTCATCTGAAAACTCCTACAGCTAAGGTACCAGAGTGCGTTTCATTTATGAGCTTTCTCAACAGGTGGGAAAGAATATATATATGCTGATTTCAAGGGACTGGTATCTGTTTTGGACTTAGCACACATTCAAGCCACTGCACTTTTTGAAGCCAATAAAATAGTTGGATCATGTGTACTAAAAATGTCCATTAAAACAAATAGACGAAGGGCCAGCAGGTGGCATGGTGGTTGGTGGAGTCCCACATGGTGGCGCTGGATTCCCACATGACTGACTGTGTTCTGAGTCCCGGCCCCGGCAGCTTAAAAATCATGCTGGGTGCATGTGCGTGTGTGCCCAAAATCCTGAGAGGAGCATGGAGGAAAAGGGATTGCAGCATGACCATCCCCTCTGGGGGATGATTTCTTACTTTCTCTCTCTTTGTCTCTCTCCAGCGAGCACATGAGCCTGATGGCCAAACCCTAAAAAATAAAAGTCAATGAATTAAATAAACAAAAAAATAAAAATATAGACAGAAATACGGTGATGTAAAGAAGACCTCGGCACTTTTCTCCACACCACCTACCAGTTTGCTTTTTGGAACTCTTTCCTGGTAGGCAATGAGCTACCACTGAGTTTTTGTGGAATCTTGTTGCCTTTGTTTGCCTTTTTAACATTGCTGTGTTTTGTCTGTGCCAGGATAAGACCTGGTCGTCCATTGACTTTCCTGACAGCATCTACCGAAGGTTTTGCAGTCCATTGGTTAAAATCAAAACGTGCTTTTGTGTCCGATCAGGATGAAGGTAGTGAGCCAATGCTGAGTCACACCTGAGAGCAGCTGCAATACAGACCAAGTGAGAGTGCTTTATCACCGGCTTGGAAGCCAGCAAGCAGGGTCCTGGCCCTTGCTGCATCGAGAGCAGGCCCATCCTGGGTCTATACTCCACTTGTCTTCTTTCTAAGTACCTTCCACTGAGCACTTCCTGAGTGCCGATCACCATAGTCAGACCTGGTCCTGTACCCCTCACAACAATCCTATCTAGTAAACACTACCCTCATTCCTACTTTACAGGTAAAGAAACAGAGGCTTGAAATGGCTATGAAGCTTGCTCAAGGGTATACAGCTAAAAATCTCAGAGGATCAAGATTCGAATTCTCATCAGTCTTACTTCAGAGTCACAACTTAACCACTCAGTAGTTTTGACACTGTGCGGAGCAAAAGAGAGAATGTTTGTAAAAGCACCAAAGCCATCTGTGCACGTACGATGTTAAAATAGTTAGAATGATGGTGTGGTGGTTAAGGTGCTGGACTCCCACATGGCCAACTATAGTTCCAACATTGGACCCAGCGGCTTGACACATGCTGGGCATGCCCAAAACCCGGAGAAGATAATGGAGGAGAAGGGATTGCGGCATGGCCATCCCCCCAGGAGGTGATTTCTCACTTTCCCTCTCTCTATATCTCTCTGTCTCTCTCTCTCTCTTCCTGCAGCAAACACACACACTCTATGGCACAAATACACCAAAAAAAAAAAAAAAAGGTGGGTAAAAATGGGATTATTCAAGAAAAAGTAAAACGATGAAGAAGTTACCTGACATGGTCATGGAAACGTACAGTCAAATTCCTATAATCCAGAGCTCCTTAGTTCCATGTAAACGAATTTAGAATTTCCTGAATACGGTGTTTTCTTGATAGCACTCCATCAAAATATTTACCATGTTACTATTTTAGTGTGCCCTTCTGTTGCTTATAACTGAATACTACACTGGGTAATTGACAATGGATAGAGGTTTCTTTAGCTCACGCTTTTGGAGGTGCAAGGCCAACGGCTGCAGCTGAGGAAGGCCCTCATTGGCAGTGACCCTGCAGAGTCTCTAGGTGGCACAGGACATCACAGGGCAAAGACTTGCCTATCTATCTGTGCTCATGTCTGTATCCATGCCTCTTCTTATGAAGCTCCTGGGAGTCAGTTATGGGGGCATCGCCTCGATGACTTCATTTAATCTAATCACCTCCCAAAGGTTCCACCTTTTAATCCCGTTGTCATGTTAATTTTCAACCTCTTGGGCTAGCCCCGTGGCCTGGTGGTTAAAGGAACCGGATTCACATGACAGTCGATATAGATTGAGTCCTGGACCCAATGACTTGGAAAACACACTGGGTGTGTGTGTATTCATGCCCCAAATTCCAACAGGATGGAGAAATGAAGGAGGAGGGGTTGCATGACCATGTACCATTGGGGGTTGCTTTCTTCTTTCCCCACCTCCCTCTCTTTAGTGAGCACACGTGCCATTTGGCATATTTTTTATTTAAATTATGTTCACCCTCTTAATCCTGTCACAACCCAATTTCAACACATGAATTGTGTCAGTCTTTGGAAGACTGGGCAATTGAAAAGACAAAAAGAAGAAACCCTGGTCCATTTGCTGCCTCTGAGCTAAGATGCACTGGTTTGCTCGTTTAAATTATGAAGACATTTACACAGAACTTCAGCCCTGATACCCAGGAACAATAAGGTATGTTACCAATCATCTAGAGAGTGTTATTTGTTTATTTGTAGGGCATTAGAGGGTCAGAGTCTATGAAACTGAGACATAATACTCCTTAAATCACCCCCACAATAAAACATATACAATACCAAGCTATTTTTACTTGCAAATTGAAGTTGGAATGGATCCCTTCGAATTGCAAATTTAGAAACACAGTTTTCAAAATGGCATGTAGATTTACAGTTCAAAACAACCCAAACATGGATTTGCAAAACAATAACATGGATTTTCAAAAAATTTATCAAGAAAAAAAATTTATTTTCAAGGAGTATGAGTGCCACATACTTTTTCTCAGAAGTGTGTAAAACTCAAGTGTTTGAGCCACAAAGTCGAAATATACTACTTACCCCCTCTACTTGTTTAGTAGGTTCCTCAGCTCTGCTTTATGGACCTGACTTCTCTGGTCAGAACGCTGTTGAAAGGTGGTGCAGGAAGTAGGAGAGAAGGCTGAGGTCCTTACCTCCTTTCTGCTGGCCGTATCAAGGAGTCATAAGAACCCTTCTGTCATTAGCAGGAAAATGAGGACTTTCATAGGCCACCCCATTGGAACAGAATCAAACAAATGACTTGCTTGTTCTGGTTCCTACAGTAATGGTAGAATTGATGAAACGGATGAGTTATGTTAGGGTTGTGTACCTAGGTATGAATATAAATAATAGGTCAGGCAAGAGTAGAGAGACTGTGGTCACCTAACAGATGAAGATGAAGATGTAAAATATACCCTCATTCCTGGATACTATACCCTTTTAGGAGCCTGGAGATTGCACACATGGAATTCATGCTGATATGAAAGAAGTATTTTCCAAATTCTTACACTTATCAGTGACAATCATTCCCTAGCTAGAAATGGGATTATTTCATCTTTTCTCCTGAATTGGGAATTTGTCAATAGAAAGTTTTTCAGTTATAAATTGACATCATTTTGGTCTTGTGAAACAACACCTTTTTCGAAAGGATTTCAGCAAAATGTAATTGAACAAATCTGGTGCTTAACACATTAAATCATTCTTGTATTTCCTTGTTCCAAAAAGAATTACTTTTAAGTAATAATTCAGCAATTTTTAAAAAATGGAGACTTTTTGTTTCTTACTTTTTATTTTTGTATAATGGAGGTAAAACACTTGTTCATGAAAACGGAAAGAAAAAGGGGAGCAGAAATTCACATTTTTCTGCATAGAAGTGCCAATTTAGGAAGATCTGTGGTGGGCTTTTTAAAAAGGAAGATGAAAGCCCTGTTGCTACATGTTTAATAAATTTTTTACTGATGAGAATAACAATTCCTGAAATTAGAGCTACACTGAAAACTTCCACACTGAATGGTCTTCATATGTAAAGGAGATCTTAGCTGATCTCCATCTGCTGAACTGTAAACATTTCTCTCCTGAAAACCAAAGCTGCCTCCTGATAAAACTTTGGTTGAGTCACAGAACCATTTACGTAGCTGGTGCTCCAACTTTCCTTTTTCGTCCAAAAACAGGAAAGGGTTTGCACCCTAAACAACCTTAATGGTTTTATAAAGTTGCATGGGCTTTGTCCTCCAAGGAGGTAATACAGAGATGATTACCCGAGGGAGGGAGAAAGGATGACAGAGCTGAACACACAGCACAAAATTAGGGAGAAAGGAGTTTTTCTGTTTGGACCCCCAACTGATCCCTGCTGACTTCTCAGGACCCTGTGGCCCTCACCTCCTCAGTAAAAGATTTTATTATCTAAAGCTGCAGTCCCACTTTCATTGTATCAGGCAGTCTTAGGACTCTTATCTTTATTCTTCTTTTTTTTAATCTTGTGAACTTTAAAAAAAGAGTGTATTTTCTGAGAGAGAGAAGCACCTTTAATGGGGTCTCATGCCCCAATCCCTATCTCCATCCCACCCCAACCTTTTCCAGCCAGCCAGGACCATGGGCACATGAGCCCAGGCTTCAACCACACACAGGTTGAACAGGGAATCAAACCCTGATCTTCCATATGGCTTCCAGCCTTGCAGAGTGCTGGACTACTGCTGCACCACTGTGGTTGGGCCAAGAAGATTACGTGTAGAATAAACAGAGGAGGTGATAAGGAAGACCAGAGTGCATACAGAAAAGAACTGCCATGACTTATTAGCCCAGCCCTTTTCCCCCTTAATTTTACTAGTGTATATACTTTGTGAGGAAAAGAAGACATGAATAAGGAATCAACACATGAGAAATGAAGAAATTAATCACCTTGAAAAAAAATTTTGGCAGAGGATTTTAAGAATACATCCAGGTGAGCTCAAAGCAAAATGGCTTAACAAAAGACTTTATTTTTTTTTTTAAATTATGTCAGAGGGTGCACATGCTTGCTAGAGAGCGAGAGGAATAGTGATAAACTTCCTTCCATGGGAAATGATCACACCACAATCCCTCTCCATGTTTCCCTCCTTGTGGGATTTTGGGCATGTACACAGGTATGTGCCTGACGTGTCTCTCCAGCTACCTGTCAGGACATGAACCACATTGTCGGCCATGTGGGGTGCAACTGCCTTAATCACCAGGCCACATGCTGGTCCAAGAAAAGACCACTTTCAAAAGGAATTTTAACATCAAAATGGGGTCTACAGTTTTACCAAGTTTATAATCAAGACCTTTTTGGCTTGGAGTTTTTTTTCTTTTGGATAGCTCAACTTGATTATTGGTTAACGGGTCCCATTTATCATGCCAAAGAGCATGTTTTCCGGCAGTCATTTTGCCTCAATGATGCCAATAGTCATAACAAGAAGAAGGAAAAATGATGTTGCTGAAAAGGTGTTAAGCCCAACTGATTAACTGATTAATTCAAGTAAGTGTATGTTTTTTAGATCTTTTGGCTAAGGCTTTATTTTTTCAGGTTTCATTATGCAGGAAGAGAAAATAATTTATTTAAACTTACTGAAAATGGAGACTCTCATGCAAGTCTTTCTTTATCAGTACAGCAATAGTAACTGTTAGAGCAGTAAGTTGACATTTATTAGATTTTCTGATT
The DNA here is from genome assembly GCF_000334495.1 of Tupaia belangeri chinensis. Lineage (NCBI taxonomy): Eukaryota > Metazoa > Chordata > Mammalia > Scandentia > Tupaiidae > Tupaia > Tupaia belangeri. The sequence continues at coordinate 784,142 of NW_006160145.1, forward strand.
CCATCATATTTTTTTTTTAACTATTTCTTGTTTGCCATTATCCATTTGAAGAAGGATGAATAAAGCTTTGGGTTTTTGTTTTGTTTTGTTTATATTTCTCCAACAACATGATTTTTACAAATGTAACCTGTATCTTTTTTTTTTTTTGGTCTTGTGAAACAACAACTTTTTCGAAAGGATTTCAGCAAAATGTAATTGAACAAATCTGGTGCTTAACACATTAAATCATTCTTGTATTTCCTTGTTCCAAAAAGAATTACTTTTAAGTAATAATTCAGCAATTTTTAAAAAATATACACTTTTTATTTCTTACTTTTTATTTTTGTATAATGGAGGTAAAACACTCACTTGTTCATGAAAACTGAAAGAAAAAGGGGAGCAGAAATTCACATTTTTCTGCATGGAAGTGCCAGTTTAGGAAGATCTGTGGTGGGCTTTTTAAAAAGGAAGATGAAAGCCCTGTAAATTTAAAGACGTGTATCATATTTCTGGATCATGACTGCTTAAAATGTCACCAGATTTCTGGACAGCCTGACACAAACCATCAGTGAGGTTACATGTAGAAGATACTAGGAATTGCAATTCAAGATACAGTTTTGAAAAAAGCACAAAAAAAAAAACCAAAATAAAACAAAACATAGATTTAAAAATCAATTCTTCCAAAAATGTTCAATCTAGTTTCCTGTCTAGACGTGCAAATTGAACTGAAGAGTTGAAGCAATTATTCAGATAATTCAAAGGAAGTAAAAAAAAAAAAAAATCCCCTCCCTGAAAAAAGATTTGGGGAGCCTGAGCTATCTGAATTTTTTTGTCCTCAATGAGCAATTCACTACATAATTGCACTTTACCCTGCGAGTCTGGAGATTTGAAGATTTGAGTTAGGGGGAATTTTCATGACCATTTTTTTTTCCCCCGTGCATTTAACCCTCAACACAATGCATAGAACTTAAAAGAAAACAAAGTAAAACTTTTGGAGAACCCTCTTTCAAGAAAATGTAGTTATTTTTCTAAGGATAGACAAATGTGGCATTAGTAATGACTGCCCTCTCCCCCAGAAAAGTTTTCGAAGACTAACCGTTAAGTACTTTTCTTTTTCAGAGATGACAAGATTTAGCAGAAGGGAGAAGAGGCTCATTAAGAGATCTGTAAACCGGTTGTGATCGTTTTCTGGATCATGACTTTGCAGCTCAGTGCATGTGGTACTTGTATATTCTTAGGAATGGCACAATTTAAATAAAAGGAGGAAATGTTAACCATGTATCTAAGCCCCACTAGGGTAGTTATTGATAGATGCTTTAAAAAAAAAAAAAAGAGTCAAGTAGAAAAATGACAAAGGTTCAGACATTCAAAAGGAGTTATAGTGATCTGGGCAGTTCAAGATAGGCGATCTTTTGAAAATATTCAGAAAACCCATTATGAATTTTTTTTTTAATTTAAAAAAGTAAGTATTCACTAACGAAAGTGGACTGCATATTTTGAGGTTAAAAGCCAGGTAGTTAATAGTCCATGAAATATATCAGATATTTAAATTAAAACAAAATTTGAAATCCATTCATGCCAGAAATTACTACTGCCAAGGCCCATCCTATTAGAAAATTAGAAGCATAATCTTAAACCAAAAATAGTTAAATGAGTATAAAAAGGAAGCTTAGTATTAATCTCATTTTTCTTCAAATATAAACTTGTAGAATACATTCAACAGAATCATAGTAATTTTAATACAGTTTTAAAGAAAGGTCCAGGCAGACATCAAAGAATAGTTCTTCTACAAACAAAAACTATTATCAAATTAATATTTTCAAATATCAGACACAAAAAGGCTTTTATTTGCTTGCAAAATGCCTAAACTTTAGGGAACTAAATTAGAAAAATATAAAAGAAAAGAAAACCAAGTTTTCTCTAAATTTAACGTTTAAGAACTTTTATTATTATTTTGTAATATTCAAGAACTTTTTCTTTTTCTTTTTTTTCCAATGCAAAACATTTTGATAGGTTGTATATCTGAGAAATTTTTCAAGATGGCATGGTTAGATATTTTAACTCTTAACATAAGAACTTTATAGATCCTGTGGCAATATACTGGCCATAAACAAAATGCCAACCTAATAGTATTGTTAAACATTATTTAATCATTGCTAAAAAACAATTATATTTTTAATTTTGTGTATTTTTAAAAGTAAAAATATATCATCTTAAAATAATCTGAAAAAAATTAACTTGATTGATTAACAAATATAGTTTGGCAATTAATTTATAGTTCAGAAAAAAGTAGATATAAATAAAATGTGCTTTTAAGGAATCCCACATAATATACCATAAGCATATAAGACATTTGTCACATGTTTATGTTTACCTTATTTAAAAAAAAAAACAGATTTTATAAATAGTATGTTATCCTTATAAATTGTGTTGTTTAAATTTTTGCAAAGGAGCAATATTTTGATGAGGACAAATTGGTTAACTATAGAAGTTCATTGACAATTTAATCCTGATATCTGGGTCTATGATAATTTATAACAATTGAACTTTATAGATCCTGTGGCAATATACTGGCCATAAACAAAATGCCAACCTAATAGTATTGTTAAACATTATTTAATCATTGCTAAAAAACAATTATATTTTTAATTTTGTGTATTTTTAAAAGTAAAAATATATCATCTTAAAATAATCTGAAAAAAATTAACTTGATTGATTAACAAATATAGTTTGGCAATTAATTTATAGTTCAGAAAAAAGTAGATATAAATAAAATGTGCTTTTAAGGAATCCCACATAATATACCATAAGCAAATAAGACATTTGTCACATGTTTATGTTTACCTTATTTAAAAAAAAAAACAGATTTTATAAATAGTATGTTATCCTTATAAATTGTGTTGTTTAAATTTTTGCAAAGGAGCAATATTTTGATGAGGACAAATTGGTTAACTATAGAAGTTCATTGACAATTTAATCCTGATATCTGGGTCTATGATAATTTATAACAATTTTAAAAAGACCAAAACAAACATTTTTGGTCTAACAGTTAACATAAGATCAATGTAATTCTTTATTTTCTCTCACAAGGAATTATTGGCAATTTCTAAATTTTAATATGAAGTATTTCTAATTCGTAAGTGTTTTTATTTAGGAATAAAACTGTTATAAACATTTAAACTCTCTCTATTATTTTCTAAGCAGCTTAGATTCTTGAAATTTGAAATACTAGTATTTGGATTATTAAAAGAAAGATAAACTAAACTTATTAGTTAAAGGTTGTACTCCCATGAAAGGAAAATAAATTACTAAGAAGATACTGCTTAGATCTTTTTTAGTTAAAAAAAATTTTTTTTCAAATTGATTTAAAACATCTTTGCATTGTATTTATTTGTAAGACAATGGTAAAGTATACATGCTGGATAGAAATGCTATTTTAAAACATTTGCTAAAAACTAAAAGCAATTTTAAATAAATACAATTTTTAAAAAATTACTTCAGTTAAGCTCTTCCTAGATTTGTAAAGCAGAATAACAAAAGGCTACTTCGGATGTCAATAATAGGTAATTTGGTATTTTATTGCTCATATTTTTGTACTCTTTAGCTGGAACATGAAATCTTCTATTTATTTCAATTTGTTTACAAATTCTAAATGTAGTGTGTGGGTTCTAGAACTTGTCACTCATTTGCTAGTTTTGAGAATGTATATTAAAAAAATTTTTAGTTTTACCTACAAATAAATGAACTAGTAGCAAGAAACAGAAACTGGCACCCTGAACTTTTCTTGCATCTTTGAAGTTCCTAAAGACTGATTTCGGAAAAAGGGAGAGTTTCATTTTATCTAAGACTCATAACATACTTTACATAATGTTTTTGAAGGAAATAATACTTTTTACAAATTTACCATTTTGCCAGCTCTTAGACTTAAATGAAACAGCTGCAAGCCAATTGGAACATTGATGCAAAATATAACTCAAAACATAGTTTATAATAATATTTTTCAAAGTAAAATACTCACATTAACATAGAAAGAAATGTTATACATTCTGTGGGGTAAAAAGTAAAAAAAAAAAGGATATTTCCCAGAAAATAGGAACTACCATAGAAAGAATCAATGCAAAGGAAATTTTAATACAGTTTGAAACCTTCAGCTCCATAATTTAATAGCTGCATTTACCTTACTTAGTTAATCACACGGTTTCCAAAGTTAAGAAGGGACAGGGGTTTTCGAAGGTCCTAAAAGGTTACATGACTCAGCTCTGAGTACGTGATGTTTCCAAACATTCGATTATTAGGCATCACGCAGGCTATGTAGCCCTGTGCATTTAAAAAATTTTCATTCAGACATATAGACATTAGGGAGGCACAATCATTTTTTTTTATAGGGGTAATATGGAACTAACCCGACATTCAGAGAAATGTTAGGGATAAGCCCTCTTAGCTCCTAAATTTGCTATCTAAATGTTTAAGTGTTAGTCTTCCTTTAAAATTTTTTTAACTTGATTACAATGAACCTCGTTTTATATATATGTGTGTGTGTGTGTGTGTATACATTTATGAATACACACAAATATATTTCTGAATTAAAAAAATATGATTTAACAAAAAATGTATAGTGATACTTTAGTAAGTAGGAGCCATAGATGAAAACTAAATGGTATCTTTTGGCTTTACTGAGTTATTACTCTTTACTATCATGCATTCTCTAGATATTTAAAGCATTTTTTTTTAAATGGTGATGTTAAATCTGTTAGCATGCAATTTTTAGTGAACTTTCAAAACTTCATAGTATTAAAACATTTGAACTCAGGTCTCTTAAAGTAGTTGCCAAAAACAGTGAAAGCTGAACAATTAAATTGTTTATTTCTGAATTTTTTTTTAACATTCTAAATATTTTTTCTTTAGCTTTTGTTCTAATATAACACTAATCTTTTCATTTTGATCATAAAAATAAATTTTAAAAAAGTTTTTAGTTTGCCTTATAGTATACATTTTTAAAACTCTATGTTAAAATAGTATTATTAGAAGTAATTTAGATGCCCTGACCAAGTTTTCTTTTTGCTATATTTAATGTACATAATGATAATATTTTAAACTTTCACTATTGCTACAGAAGTTTTTGTCTTCACGACATTTTTTCCCCAAAATAACTATAAGAAATACAAAATTTATGACTTGAAATGTTTTGCACTATGCCAAAAAAATTAAAAAGCAATGACTTTTTTTCCTAATTACTAGAGTATTCAGAGATTCCATCTCAATGAAATATTTTTCCTCTTATAAATAAAAATTTTTCTTTATTTAATTTTTTTGGTCAGCTTTTATAATAATACCCCATTTTTGCTGAAGAACTATTTGTAACCCCAGAAAAAAAAAAGATTTAATGTAAGCGTTCTCAGTGGTCCTTGTTTGGCAATTATCAGCTCTCTTTTGCTGTCCAAATCCTACAAATAAGAAGCAAAAAATAAAAATAAAAAACCCTCTGGCCTTCACCAGCTTCTGCTGTTACTATCGACTAGAATTTCTAAAAGCATCTTTAATTCTCCAGATTTGTCAGGCACTCAGACGAGCACTTCCAGGTAGAAAGAGGAATCAGCTACCCCCAAAGATGTTAAGCAAATATAAATACTAGCAAAAATGCACTAGCAGACCCCTTCATTCCCAATACCTGGATTTAAAAATATGGTGTCCTAATCTAGATTTGGCTAGGTTAGGGCTGGTCTGCGGAGCTGTAACTTTCTAAACCCTTTTTTTTTTTTTTAATTTGCATTATAACTATAAGCAAAGAAATGAGAACTGAATTTATATATGGAAGCATGCAGTCATACACACTACAGCCAAAGAAATGAGGAGTGACTGACTGTACGGAAGCATGCACTCACACACTTTGGCTTTATGTTTATTCGTAGTTCTAACCAAACTATGATATTGTGTTATACCACTGGGGGAGTTATCCCCAACCCTCTCTTACAAAGCTCAGAGGTATCAAAACAGCACATTATACACCGCAAATTCATGCAGTTTGTATTTGTCAATAATACCTTAATTTCAAAAATGAATACTTTTTCAAGAAAGCTCTGAGGGTCATCTAAGTCATTTTCAAACAAGAATTGTTGATGTTTGCAACATCATTTGAATGTTTAATCAAGTGTTTTGGGCTATAGAATACAAGCATTTAAGAACGTCATTCATCCTGACCAACACTCTGTATTATTAATCTCATAACCACATTTCAGCCAATATTTGGGTCTATGTTTGTCATGATATAAAGCAGCTACTTGGCTAAACATGATCCGATTCCTACCCTTTTTTCCCCCCATGTTTTCAAAATTTACCCAGGTATATTTTTTTAAAGAATTATTTTATTCAACTTTTTATTTATTTATTTATTTATTTTAATTTGAGCAGAGAGGTACAGAGTGAGAGAGAAAAAGGGAAAGTGAAAAAAGCAAGTCACTAGGTCTAGGACTCAAACCACAGTTGGCCATGTGGGGGTCCAGCCCCCTTAACCACCACACCACCTGCCAGCACCCTATTTTGCTAGGGAAACAGGGCAGGGATATCTGAATAAACATCTTTATTCCTCTCTGACTGCATAACCTGGAAAGGGCTAATTAACTGCCAATACTGACAAAAACTATCTGTAACAACTGGATTTCTTTTCATTGAACAAATTAGACAGACTTCTTGATAACACATAATAATTTTTATAATATTAGAATTTCCCCAGTGATCAGTGTCAAATGACTTTTTCTTGTTTCTTTCTTTACGTCTTTTTCTTTCTTCCTTCCTCTTCCTTTCTTTTTCTTTCTTTCTTCCTTTCTTTTTTTTTTTTTTTTTAACTTGCCATAGAACATGTGTTCACCGGAGAGAGACAGGGAGAGTGAGAAAGTACCGCCGGGGAAGGCCATGCCGCAATCCCTTCTCTATTCTCCTCTCAGGATTTCAGGTACGCGTGCACAGTGTGTTCATCAAGCCGCCAGATCTGGGACTCAGACTGCACAGTCGTCCGTGTAGGATCCAGCTGCCTTAACCACCACCCTGCTGGCTGGCTCAAATGACTCTAGTAGAGTCGTGTAAAGACTTGGTATTCACATTGTCGACACCGGTGACATTTTTGTTTACAACAGGGGTAAGTCTGTCTCATTCTATCAAAACGTACCTTCAGAAATCTCCTACTATATTTCTGTTTGTCCTTGAGATTTGTTGTATTTTCTTGCTTCTTTGTTTTAAATGTCTTGGGTGAATGCCACCAACATAGACCATGGAGCTTTTAGTCTAGACATGTCCAGTTGCAGGTGGTTAAAATCCCTCGGTGGTCCCATTTGTGGAGTTTATCAACCTTGCCTGGTGAAGCTCACCTCCCGGGAGACCCTGAAGGACATGCAGGCTGAGCATCCCTAATCTGAACATCCGAAATGCTCCAAAATCCAAAACATGACGCCCCAAGTGGAAAATTCCAAATCTGACCTCACGTGACGGGTTGCAGTCAAAACACTGCAATAAAAAAAAAAAAAAACTATATAAAATTACCTTCAGCCTATGAGTCTACGGAATATATAAAACAAAAATAAATTTCGTGTTTAGGCTTGGGTCCCATCCCCAAGATATCTCATTATGTATATGCAAATATTCCCCAAATCAAAACAGTCTGGAGTCCAAAACACAGCATTTCGGTTAAGGGGTGCTCAGCCTGTGCTACCTTGGCCGCAGACTCGACGGGCATTGGCTCTAATTTCACTGAGGAGTTTTTGGTGTCTGTAACCTCTTCTCTGTATTGAGTCCAGTGACATAACCATTACACTATCTGCTGGTCCCACAGATTTTTTTTAAAGGGAACTACTTGTATTTAGTTTGATCTCTAGTTCAGCTAGTATTGTTTTTCTTTTGTTATTTTCAGTTGGAATACTAAAGAAAAATCGTAATATGCGAAGTGCAAGCGTAGACAGGAACAGAACCGTCCTTAACTGTATGACAGCCATCTAGGGAAAATCGGATGCCAGTCTCCTTACTTTGACCCTAGGTTGGCAGTGAGTTCTGGTGTGAACTTCCATAACGATTTCTTTGTCTGGAAAATGGAGCTAACATCCTGGCTACCCCAGAGGGTTTCTTATAGTACGAGGTGACACGTAGGGAAACTTTGCAAAGGTAACACTTCAGTCCATAGAAAAGAGAGTTGGATGGTAAGGTGAGCGGCCTAGATTGTTGGCCTGTTGGTTGTGTGACTTTGGACAAATCACTTCCCTTTTCTGGACCCCAGTCTTCTTAACTACAAATGTGAAAATTGGACAAGCTAATGTCGCCGCCCTTCCATAGCCTTGACAGCCTGTGTTTGGGGTGATGCGTGATTTCGTCATTGACGGGACAGCAAGGTGTGGCTCTCAGGTCAGAGTGGCGGTTTTATTTTCCCTGTCCACAAGTTCGCGTCCTACATCTCTGATTGCTTCTCCTGCCTCTGCCTTTTAGAGGCTCTGCCACAGAGGGTGGTCTCAATTGAGCTTATTTTTTTAAAAGCGATTTTTCAATCCCCCCCTACTTCCCCAAGGGGGATGGCCATGTCACAATCGCTTCTCCTCCATTCTCCTCCTGGGTCCTGGGATCTTGGGCAAGCATGCATGAGTCCGGCATGAGTTTTAAGCCACCAGGTCGAGGACTCAAACACTAGTCGACTACTTGGGAGTCCAGAGACATAAACATTATACCATGTGCTGGTCCCTCTTTTTGAGGTATTTAAAGTTGTAAATTATAGGGCCCGTGAGGTGGTGTAGTAGCTAGGGTACTTGACTCTTACATAGCCATCCACAGATGGAGTCCTGGATCTGGTGGTGTGAAAATCATGCTGGGTACATGTGTAAGAGTGTCCAGAATCCTGAGAGGAAAATGGATTGAGGTGTGGTGATCCTCCCAGGGGGGTAATTTCTCACTTTCCCTCTCACTGTCTCTCTCTCTCTCCCCCCCTCTCTCTCCCTCCCTCCCCCTCTCCATCTCTGGTCAAATTAAAATAAATAAATAAAGTTAAATAAAATTTTTTTTTTTAAAAGGTTAAATGAACCACAACAAAAGGGGATTTCTTTCCTCCCTCTGTCTTTTATTTTCTCTATTTCTGTCATTATAAGAATTGTTCTTGGGGCACCGGCAGGTGGCATGGTAATTAAGGCCATTGGACTCCCACATGGTTCAACCAGTCCATCAAGTCCCAGACCTGACAGCTTGCTTTCTCACTTTCCATCTCTCTCTCTCTTTCTCTCTCTCACTCTGTTCCTCTCTGGCCAAATTAAAATAAATAAAATAAAATGAAGTTAAATAAAATAGTAATTTTTTTTTTCAAAAAAAAGAACAAAGTATAAAAAAGAATTGTTCTCAGGGCTGGCAGGTGGCATGGTGGTTAAGGGGCTGGACTTCCACATGGCAGACCATGGTTTGAATCCTAGACCTGGGGTCTTGCTTTCTCTCTCTCTCTCTCTCTCTCTCTCTCTCCAAATTAAAAGACAGTAACAACAAATAAAGTTAAATAAACAATTCTTTTAAAAATTTTAAAAATTAATTGTTCTCTACTAAATACCTAGCTGCTCTAGCCTAAAGATAGCATAGCTAAGTTATGGGTTCTCTTAGACTGTAACCACCCTGTGGGGGTTTGATTTGGAACTGATTCTATAGGGATCTAGCCACATTTTCTGCACTTCGAACTGTGTGCTGGGTAGCCTCTGTCCTCTACTGCCAGTGCCCTACACTTTCCTCTTTCGTCCCTTCTCTCAGGGTCACACTTGGGCTGGAGAGGACTCAGGAGGCCATAGGCTGATGATTCCTCCTCAGCTCAGCGCATGCGACGCAGAGGGAAGGGGTTGGGGTCCTATGACCAGAGTCTTTTTCTCTTCTGAACCGTAGTCAGAGAGTTCAAGTCCAAGGTCTGTTGTGACCCTAGTATGCTGTGTGGCAGTTCCCTCTTTTGAGATCTTTGACATCTCTTTAAGAAGATCAACAATTCACAATCTGGTGGCCTTGGTAAGTCATCTCACCCCTCTTGTCGTCACCTAGAGCGAACGCATGGCGTTAGATGATCTTAGGCTCCTTCCAAGTATAAGACCAGTATTTCCAGTGCCAGGCACGTAGAGGTAATTAACACAGATTTATTCAATGAGTAAGACATGCTACTGCTATTCTGTTTCTTGGACAGTGTAAAAGGATGGTGTAAACAGATGGTGCTCATACTAGCGACTTCAGTTTATTTTACTTTTAGTTGCCCAAGGGCATGCCTGCTTGCCAGAGCGGTAAATTGAGAGAGAGGAAGAGAGAGAAGGCATTCCCCCAGCAGAGTACGAACTTGCTGCAGTCCCTTCTCCCACATTACCCCATCCTATCAGGGTCTGGGGTATACACACACATGCCTGGCATGTTTTTCAAGCTGCCATGATTTGAACTGCAGCCAGCCATGTGGACTCCAGCTCCCTTAACCACTAGGCTATGGGGCTGACTCTAGAAACCTCACTGTAAAATACATTTTTTAGTGGAAGAAAATCCCTTTCCTGTGAGGTATTTTTTTTTAAATAATTCTTTTTATTTAACTTTATTTATTTATTTATTTTAATTTGACCAGAGAGGGACAGAGTGAGAGAGAGGGCGAGAGTAAGAAAGCAAGCTGCCAGGTCCAGGACTAGAATCACGGTCAACTAGAATCATGGGAGTCCAGCACCTTTAACCACTGTGCCACCTGTCAGCTTCCCCGTGAGGTATATTAAGTTTTCTATAGCGCATGTGTTCGTTCTGAGGTTGTTTCTTGTGGTGTCCCATGGAGTAAAGACTGAGGGCATCAGTGGGCATGACCACAGTGCATGTAGAAGGGTGTACAGGCTGACTGTCCATCTGCTCTTATGCTGGTGACTCTGTCACCAAGGTCACTAGTCAGAATGGATTTCCTAGATGACCATAGGGTCTTCATGGATCTTCTTTACTTCTTGTGTATTTTTTAAAAGAATTATTTATTGGTTTAATTCCATTTCTTATTGTTACTTATTGTTTTAATTTGACCAGACAGAGACAGAGAGAGAGAAAAGGGAAAGCGAGAAAGGAAGCCACCAGGTCCAGGACTCGAACCATGATCAGCCATGTGGGAATCCAGCGCCTTTAACCACTATGCCACATGCCGGCCCCACTCCTTGTGTATTTGCTACTCTTCTTGCTTTAAAGGGTTTATGCAGGAAAGTAGTAGGGAGAGTTGGCCAACAACTAACTTTTGTTTGTCTGTGGTTTTTTTCCTGGAAAGTTCTTGGTAACTACAGGAAAACATTGAGGACTGTCTGGATTCTAGTTACCTGTGCTATCCTTCTACCCCATTTTGGAGGCAGTTCACTTTGACTCCACATACTATTTTTGGATAGGTTGTCATATGTAAAAGTGTGAACATTCCTTGGACTAGCGGGTGGTGTGGTGGTTAAGGTGCTAGATCCCACATGGCCAACTCTGCGGTTGGAGTCCCAGACCTAGCAGCTTGAGGGTCACATTGGGTGCATGTCCAAGTGTGCCCAAACTCCCGAGGGGAGAGTGGAAGGAAGAGATTGTGACATGGCCGTCCTCCACTGGCGGTGTGTGGGGGGGTGCATGGCTGTCCTCCACTGGCGGTGTGTGTGTGGGGGGTGATTTTTCACTTTCTCTCTGTGTCTATCTGTCTCTCTCCAGTGAGTGACTGCACCTATGGCAAAAATCTGGGGAGGAAAAGTGTAAACACTTGCACACACATATTTTTATAAAGTATATCTGAGCATGTTGAAGCATCTTATAGAATGAGGTTTGACAGGGCTGGCAGGTGCTCTGGTGGTTAGGGCCCTGGACTCCCACATGACTGACCATGGTTTGAGTTCTGGACCTGGTGGCTTGCTTTCTCGCCTTATTTCTCTCTCTCACTCTGGTCAAATTGAATAATGATAATAATAAATTAAATCATTCCTTTTAAAAAATGAGGTTGGTAAAGGAGTGGCATATTTTTCAGAGTTAATTCTGATATTATCAGGAATATTCTCTGCGTCATGCTTTTATTATATTACCTTCTAAAAAATAATTTAAAAAATTTTAAAAAAAGAGAAAAGTGTACTACAGTATGCTTGGTTATAGTGGAGAGAGGAGGTATCTTTATTCTTTTCCCCATAAAGTTTTACTTTCGTGAAAAAAATAAAATATGTGTTTCCTTAACTAGCTTAGTCATATGAAAATGAACAAAATACCAATTTAAAACAACAATAGAGCACACATTTTAAGGTGGCCTTGTGGATTCTGGGAGAGGGGAATGACTAAGAAGTTAAGAAGGAGTGTTGTTCGGCTGTTCCAAGGAGTGTGCGCTCCCTAAAGGGCACAGAAAAAGCCCTCGGGAGAACTTCAAGGATCAGAGCTTGCAAAAACCTTGAGCATCATCTGTTTGCATCAGTTTTTGAAAGGTATGTTGAAGAGGCCTTTACATTTCTAGAAAAATATGTAGTTTGTAGATAGAATTGAACAAAGTAGACAATCTGAGTTGGTGTCCTGATTGCTTTGTTATTCTGATTATTTTCTATAAAAGGACAAGAGAGACCTTTGCCCTCCTCTCTATAGCTAAGCATGACTTAAAAATTTATGTCAGGTCAGGACCAGCAGGTGGCATAGTGCTTAGGGCACTGGACTCCTGCGTGGCTGCCCACGGTTGGAGTCTTGGCCCTGGCAACTTGAAAATCACACTAGGTGTGTGTGTGCCCAAAATCCCTAGAGGAGAATGGAAGAGTGTGGTATGGCCACCCCCTGGAGGGTAATTTTTTGCTTTCTTTCTCTCTGTCTCTGTCTCTCTGGCAAGAGCACAGGCCCTATGAAGAAAATCTCTCTCACAAAAAATGCCTGTCAGGTCCGTTTCTAGTCCTTCCTTCCCAAATGCCGCTTTATTCCTCCCACCTAGAAATTCAAATAATCCAGGTGAGCTGAGGGCATGGTGGTTTAGACGCCGGATCCAACATGGCTGACTGTGTGGTTCCAGTCCCAGACTAGAGACTTGAAAAACACGCCACGCCTGTGTGCATGTGTACTGAGAATCCCGAGGGGAGAATGGAGTCTAAGGAGTTGTCTGGAAGGGTGGTTTCTCACTTTCTCTCTCTCTGTCTCTCTCCAGAAAATGGACGTACCCTATGACCAAAAAAAAAAAAAAAAATAGATTTCTAGTGGAAAATGAAGAATGTGGCCTGTTAGAGAATTACTGTTAATTTGGTAGACATGATGGTGGTATTGTGGTTATGTCGGAAAACGTCCTTATTGTTTAAATGTGCAAAATGAAGTGTTTGGGGATAAAGTGTCATGATGCCTGTCGTGTCCCTTACAGTATTTCAGCACAGGAAGGAGAGCTGGGGTGAAGCAAACACGATCACACGGTAGCCAAGGGTAAACACACGTGATGTGTCTGCGGGGCTAGGCACACTTCTGTTGTTTGCTTACTTTCCTGTGTTTGCAAATATCCATAAATAATTTTTTAAAACGCTTTCAATCCAGTATTTTTTTTTTTTTTTGGAGAGGTTTTCACTATAGGGCGTGTGTGCTCGCCAGACAGAGAGAGAGACAGAGAGACAGAAAGCGAGAAATCACCCCCCAGGGGGGATGGCCACACCACAATCCCTTCTCCTCCATTCTCCTCTCGGGATCTTGGGCACGCACGCGCACATGCCCGGCGTGAGTTTTAAGCCACCGGGTCCGGGATGCGAACCGCGGTCCACTTCGTGGGAGTCCAGCGACATAGCCATTATGCTAACTGCTGGTCTCATCAATCCAGTATTTTAATGTTATAAAATACCACACACTTGAATAAAATCCAATCTCACAGCGATGGTATTTTGTGCATGTGTGAGAGGGGAGCACGGATTTAAAATTCCTCTGGACTGATTGGCAAACCCAGTGTGATGAGGCGGGACTTCTGATCTGAGGACATGGCTGGTGATACATAAACTGGCATCAAACGAAACTCCCTTACACAGAGACATTTTATTTTATCTCTCTTCATGGTAGAAGAAAGATGTGCACGTGAGAGAAAGACAGAGAGGCAGACGTGGAGACGAGCACCCCCACGGATCTGGGCACGCTGACTTCCTCCAGCCCTCCAGCTCTCAGATCCCATGCACTTCTGAATATGCCCAGCCTCGTGTGTCTCAGGCTGGCCAACCTGGGGATTTGAACCGTAGTTGCCATGTAGAATCCAGTTTCTCTTGAGCGTTGTATTATCTCTGTGCCTCCAAGTCAGCCTTATTTTGTTATATTTTCTTTTTAAATGCATTTTACGTTCTAGACTTGTATCTACAAGAAAACATTGAGAAAATCGTGATCGTTTTTATTTACTTGAGCTAAGTACTAAAATGTTTGGGGTTCTGATTCCCAGGCTAGAAGCTCCTTGAGGATGATCACAGACACAGACATTCTGGGGGCCCTCAGACTTTCATGTGGAATGTAAGAGGGAAATCAGAGTAGCCAGTTCCATGATATAAGCTGACTGGCAGTCTGAAAATGATGATATAAGTTAGGAAAACATAAACTATACCAAACTGATTTGATTTTAATCATTTTGGGGATTACCAGATTAATGAGCAATCTTTCATCTGTGGGATAGTTTGACCCCAGTCGCTGTGTTCTGGATAAGTTAGCATTGTACTTGTTTATCGTGAAATGTATGTGTGCCCATTGCTGCCATGGGGACATCCTAAAATAGACCCCCAATAGTGAAAGAATGATTTCTATGTAATATTTTGGGATGCAGAGCCCAGCTTCAGTGGTGTTGCTTTTAGGTCCTTTGATTCTTTGCTTTGCATAAATGCATGCCCGTATCTGCTATATTAAAATTCTATGGCTGGCTGGCAGCATGGTGGTTAAGGCAGCTGGATCCCACATGACCAACTGCACACTTTAAATCCCAGAATCCAGCAGCTTGGAAAACACCAGGCACATGTGTGTAAATGCCCAAAATCCCAAGAGGAGGATGGAGGAGAAGGGATTGCAGTGTGGCTAACCCCCAGGGGATGCCTTCTCTTTTTCTCTGTCTCTCTCCAAGGAACACACAGACCCTATAGCAAATTTAAAAAAAAAAAGCGAGGAACACACGGACCCTATAGCAAATTTAAAAAAAAAAAATCTAAGGGGACCAGCAGTTAGTGTAATGGCTATGTTGCTGGACTCCCACGTAGTCGACCGCGGTTCGCGTCCTGGACCCGGTGGCTTAAAACTCACGCCGGGCGCATGTGCGTGCGTGCCCAAGATCCCGAGAGGAGAATGGAGGAGAAGGGATTGCGGCGTGACCATCCCCCCTGGGGGGTGATTTCTCGCTTTCTGTCTCTATGTCTCTCTCTGTCTGTCTGGCGAGCGCACGCGCCCTATAGCGAAAACCTCTCAAAAAAAAAAATCTAAGTATTATCTGCACGTCCCTTCTAGTCCCACTTTTGTTTGTACAGGAAAGGAAATCTTCTAAACCCATATTCATTTTTCAATTAATATGGACTAATTCTGAAATAGTAAGTTTCACCCAGTCAAAATCACCTTTTGCAACAACTGTAACCCTTCTGGTCATGAAGGCGATATTGCTCATCTGAAGCCTTTGGTAAACTTGCTCTCCTTAAACTGTTGGATGCTGTTATTTACAAGTAGCAACGCCAGGCGATGCTAGGGGAAAAGGGCAAGCCAACTCGGAGTCCGGGATTCCTCACAATGTGCCTTTTAGCAAGAGACAAGGAACGTAGTCCAATAGATGACGTCCTGGACTAAAAAAACATGAGTCGTAGGATATTTTAAAGTCTTAAAATTTAGGCGTGTTTCTGATGTTACTGCTGCAATAGTAAATGGAATTTTAAAAAAGGGTTAGGGTATACTTGGAGTTTTCAGAACGTTTATACAAAATGTTGTCTTCCGAAAAGAACTACACATGGATTTCAAAAACCTTTTTGCACCAAAATAAGCTTGCACTTTCATTTTATTTTTTCACAGACATTTTGAAGTCTTCTCATATTATTTCTGGGCTTCCCAGTCCTTGTTGTATCACTAACTACTGATTTCACTGTCTTCATCTGCAAATGAAGACCCTCACTAATAATTGCTAACATCCCTTCAAACTTTTTTCTGTTTTTAGTGCTTTACATTAAATTTGTTTCATCCTCATGGCATCTCTGTAGAAATTTTTATTATGCCTCATTCATCAACTAGGAAATTAACTACTCTGAGTTAGTCAATCAGAATTTCAGAGGTGGCAGAACCCTTGGGAATCTTTTAATCTGGAGGGAGCGTGTCATGGTGGCTAAGGCGCAAACTCTGAACTATGAAACGTTGTTTTCAAATGTGGATCCTTGAATCTTTAGGAATATACGTTGGACACATGACTTGACCTTTGTTTGCCTCAGTTTCCTCATCCGTAAAATGCAGATGGTAATAGAATTCACATTGGAAAGTTGTTAGGGTTAGATGTGCAGGGCTTAGAACGGTGCCTGGCACCTGGGAAGCTCTCATTAAATATCGTAGCTGAAGAGCTTGAGGTAAAGGACAAGGACAATGATAGTGACACATAAGTAGCTGCTACTGCTTGTTTTCTTTCTCTCTTTCTTTCTCTTTCTCTCTTCTTTTTCTTCCTTTTTTTCCTCTTTCTTCCTTTTTTTTTTTTAAATGAGGTTTTGCCATAGGGTTCTTGCAATTGCCAGAGAGAGAGAGAGAGACAGGGAAGAAGTGAGAAATCACCCCCCCCACACACAGACACTACGCTTTTTCTTAAGAGAATGTATTACAGGAGTATTAAGTGATCCCCAGTGGGTCAGAAACAGTAGCGGTGGTAGCGGTGGTCTTTGCTGGAAGGAATGGAGTTACCATCAGTAGAACAAAATGGTTTCTTAGACAAAGAAATGAATTAGGTTGAAGAATCAGTGTGAAGAGGGGACCGCGAGTCTAGACAAGTGCGTGTTACCGTGTAATTCAGGGGCCAGTCTGTGGTGTGGTGGTGAAGACAGCTGGATCTCGCGTGGCTGACTGTGCAGTTTGGGTCTCCGAGTTGAACTTGAACTGGAGGCTTGAAACACATGTGAGGCATGTGTGTGTGTGTGTGTGCCCAAAATCCTAAAAGGAAGGCGAGATGGAGGAGAAAGGGTTGTGGAATGACCATGCCCCATGGCGGGTACTTTCTCACTTTCTCTCTCTCTCTCTCTGTCTCTCTCTGTGCCCCCTGGCAAACTTTTGTTTGCCATTTAGCAAAAAGTTCGCAGAAATACAGTGTCCATGCACTGGATAGGTAGGTGCTTATATTTTTCAGGTCATCTTTAAAGCTGCGAAAGTTAAATAATGTGTATTAGAAAAAGTAATATGCAGGCCAGCAGGTTGCATAGTGGCTAAGGCGCTGGAACCTCCCACATGGCTAACCATGGTTCAAGTCCTGGACCTGGTGGCTTGCTTTCTCACTTTCCTCCTCTCTCTCTGGTCAAATTAAAATGAATGAATGAATAAATAAAATTAAAATAAATAATTCTTTAAAAAAAAAGAAAAAGTAATATGCAAATATTTTTATGGCAAAGGGGGGGCTGCGTTTGGACCGTTAATGTGAGGAAGCTAAGGAGCAGTTTAGCAAAACTGACCCACAGCACTCTCTCTGAGGACTTGAGGGTTCTCTCTAGGATCCACAGGTGGGGCTCAGCTCTGTGGCATCTGTCCGGGTGCAGATTCTCAGGGAAGGCTCTGCTGACTGACAGTGTTTGGGAGGGAGAGAGAGAGCGGAGTGAGACACATGCGGAGTGTAACACATGCAGAACTGAGGTCCAGATTCGGGGGCTTGGATGGAGACATTCCAGTTTCTCTGGATCATCGCAGACATATATAGAATCTTAGAGCTAAAAGAACCCTCGGAGACTGTCTGTACAACCCCCTCATTTTAGATTTTACATTTTCTACGAGGCTAGTTTGGTGAAATTTGGCCAGCACTGTGGAACACTGAAACCAGGGAAGTTTGTGATGTTTTTAAAGAGGGACTTCAAATAAGATGCAGGGAAAGTGGAAATTCCTTCAGTGTTAAGAGTGAAGGGCAGGTAGAAAGTAGAGTAAGAAACGGTGAACTTTCCAAAATTAATTCAAAGAAAGAGGCAAAGAAGAGAGGAAGAGAAAAGGAGAGAACCTAATTTTATGCTAAGATTGGATTTGTAATTAATGTTTTACAGTTGATGATGAGAAAAACTCTTATTATTTCTAGGAACTTCGTTTCCTAAAATGGAAAGGGAGTTTGGGGGAGAGTTTGGCAGCAAAGATAGTTCCAGTAAATGAAGAATCCCTTTGCAGCTGGTGTTGAATCTGACAAGCAGTTTATGTTAATCTGTGACTGTTTAGGATGAATGCATCTTTGCTTTTGAAACAATCGCTTTTAACTAAGTTTGTGCTTCGTGCTTTCTTGTAAATAACGGAGTGTCTCAATAGGAACTAATGACTCAGATTAATTTGGTATGAAGTTCTGAGCAGGGGAGGGGACAGGAATCTTCTTTCAAAACATTAGAAAAGCTTTCGCTAAGATTCCTTTACAAATCCTGCTGCCAGGGCTGGGTTGGAGGGAGTTTTTCTGAAGGTTTATAGGCTTCCCGCTGTGCTTGTATTTTTTTTTTTTCTCCTCCCCTTCCCAACCCACTTACAATAGCAGGAGGCTACTGAATCAGGACTAGTGGGTAGTGTGCGGGCCTAGTTTATTGACGTGGAGAGCAAGATGCCAACAGTACTGAGGTGGAAGCAAAGACAAGATTTTTATGGTCTGCACCCATTTGTGTATTTCACTTTATAAAAAGCATTTACCTAGCATGTCTGTAAGTATTTTAGAAAGAGCCTTTTAGCTTGGCAATTTTTTTTATTAAAAAAAAAAAAAAAAAAAAAAAAACACTTATCTCACCCCCGTCATAAGGTTTGGAGATGTTGGGAGCTCTCCAGCGCATTCCCCTGAACTTTGCCTAATAGCCCGTCCTGCCCTACTGCAGGAAGAAAGGTCCCAGGAAAATGGGTAGAGCAGAGGAATCAAGGCCATTTCAGTTTAAGTCTTTCTCTTTGTTTTGCTTTTTGATCCTCCCCTTACCCCAGTGCTCTCGATTCAGCATTTGCTTTCATTAAAGCAAATAAATTAGGTTGAAGAATCAGTGTGAAGAGGGGACTGCTAGTATAGAAAAATACATGTTACTATGCAATTCTGGGGTCAGCCCCTGGCATCGTGGGTAAGGCAACTGCATCTCACATGGCCAACTGTGCAGTTTGAGTCCTGGAGTTGAACTTGAGTCCGAGGCTTGAAATAAATGCAGGGCGGATCAAGTGAGTGATTAGAGATGAAGAAATTGAGGCATACCGTAGTTAGATGCTTATTCTCAGGAGCGTGGGACAAGGCAAAATGACAGGCACACTCCAGCTTTTAGTCTGGGTGGAGATTTATAGCGGATCGAGTTATCTCTACTGCAGGCATTGGTTGGGCCTGAGAGTGGTCAATTCTTCCACCCTTAAAAGACACCTCTGTTCTGTAACTTATGATATTGTTTGTACTACAAAGGTCATATTCTTTGGAGGGGAGGCGAACGGCTTAGGAAATGAAAGATTGCCAAGAGTCACATAAAGGAAAAGAATGTTTTGGTGTCTGTGCATATAGATTTTGCAAGTTCTAGGTTGCTCTAAGGCACCAAGGTCAGTTTGGAGCAAGACACTTTCTGGGATGTGAGGGGCATGTCTGCAGCTGGCATTCTTCCCTGCCCTGTGCTCTCCAACTTTATTCGTCCATGCGAGAACGCTACATGGGATGCCCTCGTGCAGAACAGAACATGACTCAGGTCACCAAAAGAAAGTCTGCAAGTCGCTGGTGGGGAGTGAAAGTTGATTATATTTAGAGCCGGGAGAGGCGACTTTAGCTGGATGGTAATTACGCATCAAAACACAAGAAAAACTCAGAAGGTGCCCTCAAATATTGGGAGAAAGCATGTTAGGCAAATCTTGTTGGTCTGTTTAAAAAAGGTAAGGGGGGTGGGGGACAAACAGTTGGCATAATTGCTATGTCGCTGGACTCCCATGTAGTCAACTGCGGTTAGAGTCCCGGACCTGGTGGCTTAAACTCACGCCGGGCGTGTGTGCGTGCGTGCCCAAGATCCCGAGAGGAGAACAGAGGAGAAGGGATTGCGGCGTGGCCATCCACGCTGGAGGGTGATTTCTCGCTTTCTGTCTCTCTGTCTCTCTCTCCAAGATCCCGAAAGGAGAACGGAGGAGAAGGGATTGCGGTGTGGTCATCCTCCCAGGGGGGTGATTTCACGCTTTCTGTCTCTGTCTTTCTGGTGAGTGCACATGCCCTATAGCAAAAATCTCTCCAAAAAAAAAAAAAAGGTAAGTGGGATATGGTGGAACCACATGGAGGGCAGAGTTGGAAACAGGTTGGGGAGAAACTGGAGACAAACAGCACAATGATCACTCATTCCATCCTCATGCCAGAGTTAAAATAGCAAGTTCTTATGGGAAAGTTAGGGGACAGAGAAGAAATCTGAATGCTTTTAAAACAGAAAATAATTTGCTTTTTGGACAGAAGGCATATGGATTAATAAATGCAAACCTATGTTAAAATGGAAAAAAAATTAGGAGCAGAAAGAGGGAGAAGGAGAAGCAGGTTATAGTTTTTAAAGATACAGCCTAAATCATACTGTGTCTTAGAGTATTAGGATTTCCATCTTGAAGGAGCTAGTCTTTCAAATGTCTTTTTTTTTTTTTGAGAAATTGATTTGAAGCCAGAAAGGCCTTTGGAAATGTACATATTTAAAGGTTTGGATTTTTGTCTTTCACATGTTTATTTGAAGTTTAGACAGTAGAAACTAGGTATAAGACAGGCATTATTATGTATTAAAAAACATCTTAAAACAGATATTTAATGACTTAAATATAGTGAAAGAATTTTAAAACTATTGCTTCCTAAATAAGACCCCCCCCAAGGTATGTCAATGACAGAATAAAATGCAGAACAACTAAATCTATAAGAAACTTCTATATGCGATAGAATTAAAAACATGATTTTTAAATTAGCAGCATTGATTTACTGTAATGATATGTACGCCTCGCTATCTGAAATTAGGACTCAGAAATATAAATGTCCATCATGCTATTATGATTTTCATGGAGTGGAAGTGATAATAATCATTTATTTGTTTGTTTTTTCCATTTCTATAGGAAAATATTGAAAGTTTCATCTCTTAAAAACCTTATTTGGAGGGGAGATTCTTTTAAAGATGAACCTGGTCTTCTTCAGGTAAGAAAAGGTATTCTATACTGTCTATGCCTTATGTTCAAAAGAGAATCATGCTATTATGATTTTCATGGAGTGGAAGTGATAATAATCATTTATTTGTTTGTTTTTTCCATTTCTATAGGAAAATATTGAAAGTTTCATCTCTTAAAAACCTTATTTGGAGGGGAGATTCTTTTAAAGATGAACCTGGTCTTCTTCAGGTAAGAAAAGGTATTCTATACTGTCTATGCCTTATGTTCAAAAGAGAATATTTCAATTATGTAAGAAAAGGTTTTCTACTGTCTATGCCTTATGTTCAAAAGAGAATTTCAATTAGAGGAAAGAAATAACATGTACTTAACCTTTTCTTGTCCTAGGACAAGAAAGACATTAAAAACTGAAAGCAAGATTTCTGAATTAAGTAAAATAAACTAGTTAGAAGCTTTTCTTTGTTTAAAAAGATCTATTTAGCAAAAAGTGAGACCCTTTTTTTTGCATTTTCTCACAGACCAACATGATATTAGGATTCCTAAAATACATCTTTTTTTTTTTTTAAGTATTTAAGAATAACAAAAGTATAAGTATGTTTCTGGTACAAAATTTTAAAAATGTACTTAACGAAATCAGAAACAAGAAACTTTCAGACACCTAAAGTACTCCTTAGCATAAATGTCATCAATTATGCATTGTCATAATAAAAAATAGGACTACTATGATAAATTTGAGACTGATCATTGCGTTAGAGGCAGGCCAGTGAGTTAAAGTTAATTAATATTTGGGTAGCAGAGAAGCTTAAACCCTAGCATATACTTACATGCTGGGAAAATGTTATTTTGTAGGGTTAGAATGTAAATACTGGCAATTGGTTTAATTAAGCAAGACCTGTACTTTGTGTGCGACCACTTTTCAGGTTTTTTTTCTTTGTTTTTGTTTTGTTTTGTTTTGTTTTGTTTTTTTACATTCAATCACTGTACATCTTTATAGCATACAAAATGAATTTTCCCAGTATGAATACACTGTCTATTAGTTCAGTCAAAGATATGACCATACATATTATTGTCAACAGATATTTTCCATTTTGTGTCCATTAAATGGTTTGCTTCTTTTTTTCTCTTGATTTCCCCTCTCCGATGTTCCCCACTTTTCAGTTTTTAGTAAGTGTTATGCTAGTAACATAAGAAAAGAAATGAACTTTTTAAGCACATCAGAATATTAACAACATACCCTATTTTTGCCAATAATTCTGCTATTAATTCTGTTACTTGCATGAACTTTATAGATTACATATAAGAAAATCAGATGTTTGAAAACAGATAAACTAAAATGCAATTGAGATATCTAAACAAATATTTAAAGATACTTTGAAGTATTGTATGAAATTAAAAGAATAAAACAAGTGGTTATAGAAATTATACCTTGAATTGTAAATATGAAAATGTGTATATTCCAGATTTGTCACCAATACTACATTTAGAAAAAAAAATAGATTGCAAGGTTTGTCTTCTATTAACATATATATTCTCAAAAATACACAAGATTTTTCCTCATTTTAAATATATTAATACAACTTACATATTAATATTTTTGAAATGGTAGTACAGAGTTTAGATTTTTAACAAATACATGTTAAAAATTCACCTGATAAAATAGAATCTAAAAACTTTGAGAGAAAAGTATTATTTTTTGAATGAATTTAAAGAATTAATTTCTAGAGGAAATTTGTTTTCTTCTTATAAATACGTATTTTAATATGAAGTATATAAGACTTACTTAAATTACTTAATTAGGATATACTATACTTCCAAGTTATTTTTATAAGAAAGAGTATAGTAATCTGAAAAAAGGTATAAAATCATTTCCATGTTATCTTTACATAAAGTCTTTTAATCTATCAGTTTTTATATATTATGTTTTGATGTTTAAAATTTTTAAATTACTATATATAGTTAGAAAATACAATTTTATAACACTGAGAAGAAAGTTGTAAGCATCTAATAGATATATGAGATCAGTTTCATTTCTAACTTGTTTTGAGCCTTTTTTTAATAAATCATCATAAATTGTTACATCAGGAGGACAACATATAAAATACGTATTACATTTTTATGCTCTGACAGCTATTAAAAAGTAGAGGGAAAAAAATTGCAACTTTGCCTAGTTAAATACTAACTAAAGTGTTAAATGAAAATTAGAAAAATGCAGATGATAAAATAGCATAATGAGCTAAAATTCCAAATATCTATGTATATATAATTTTTTGTATCTTGATATATAGCATTTGACTCAGTTGTTTATGAAACTATATATTGTACATGAGTGAAAACATCAATAGTAGAGAAGTATTTTCTCATCATAGTTTATGAGATTAAATCGTTTACTAATAAGCTAAATGTAATATTAACGGATACATTTAAAATAGAATTTTGTAGGGTTTCACTGAAGGTATATTTTTTCCAAGAGAGCTTTGGGGTTTTTCATGTACATTTCGGATTTCTGAGTTTTGTGATTTAAAATTTATGATATATTTTGAGTGCACTCTCAAATGACAAAATGTTTCCACAAAAAAAAAATCAGACATTGTGTACATTTTATTTTAGATTTGGGTATGAGAAAAATAACATCTATTTGGGGAGAACTCTAGTTGTTGTTTCAGTGTGTGCTTCAAATGCTGAACAATGGTTTTATCTGAGTCAGTTACACGTCTGGGCATGTTACAACTTGTGCATGTGCTTCTTGGACCCTGAACTTGTATTGATGATACAGTGTTCTTTAAATGTGATTGCTCTTCTTTACTGAAATTTGAGCAAAATACTTAAAATAAATACATTTTGAAGATCTTATTTTTAATTAAAATAAGAGACTGTGGAGGAGTTTCTTCGTGAATTAAATATGTGATTGTGCAGTTTCCTGAAAGAATGAACTCTGCATTTATTTTTTTCAAATTTTATTAAAATGTTTCTTTAGTTATTGTTTGTTGCTATTTTAAAGGCAGACAGGAATAAAGCAGCAGTGTATGCTATTGATGATTTTTTCTTGATCAATACAGAAAGAAAGGGAAAGCAAAGTGTATTAGCACAAGAGGGGTTTCCCTAAAAAATTAACTTGAAATTGAAAATATTGACTGCCCCTAAGAAATGTTTATTAGGACTTGTTTGGCATTGCATCGATTTTTAGAATCAATTTATTTGAGGAAATGTGTTTTATAAAAAGGAGCCATGAGAGAGCACAGGGGAAGTTACAGGAGTCTTTCTTGTTGATTCCCAGAACTTGGAAAACACATTTTTCAGTCAATGGTGTGAGTATAGGAATATCCAGGCTGTCATCACTTAGAAAAATGCCTGGGACTCACAAAGGCAAAGGGGAAGACCAAGGGAAGGGTACCCCAAGTGTGACACATGTGCCACTCTGGGCAGTGCTCTGAGCTGCAGAGAGGATCCTGCCAGGGCACGTTCGGGGTGGCCGAGGCTGCCTGTCGGGAAGGGAAGGTGGCGGCTCGGCGTGAGTGGGACTGCTCGCACAAGTCCCCGGCGAGGGTCGGGGCGCGAAGGGGCAAGCAGGTGCAACAGCTGGGTGCCGGACGGGGGAGGGGAGCGGGGCTCGCAGCCCGGGGGCCCCGACAGGGTTAACCGCCGCGGCGCCCGGTGCACTCTGGGAGTTGTAGGCCGGGCATTGTGGGAGTTGTCGTGAAAGCTCGCTTTCCGTTGTGATGGCTGCCGCCGGGACAGGGCGTTGGGGGTTCTGCCTTTCCGGGCCGTCTCAGGGGCTGTGTGTCGCCGCAGAAGGCCACCAACACCCCCCAGAGGGGTGCCGAGGGCCTGTTCGTTGTATTCGTGGGAGGTGGGCCCGCGGCCCGGCAGGGGCACGTCGGGACGCGCTGTAGTTTCATAGGCCGGGGGGCCTTTGGCGATTCCAGCTGGTGTTGGGGGTCCCACCACTCAAAATGTGGTCCCCTGGCCTTCTGTCTTCGAAATCTCTGAGTGGCCAGAGCCGAGGCGTGCGGGGGCGTGCTTTCTGTTGTGATTTGTAGCTCGCGTTCTCTTTCCTTAGCGCGTTAGGCTCTGCCTCTGGCCGCTCGTGCTTTTGACCCTGTCTGGGGTTAGGTGGGGCCCCTCTTGGGTCTGGTGGGACTTGTGCAAGAGCTGGGATTTGGGAAGATGTGTAGAGCCGTGGCCTGGGGGCGGTCAGCCTAGTGTAGGGTGTAAGAAATTGCACGAGGCAGGAGCGTGGCGTGAAAGTGTTAGCTGGCTTTCTCTTGCAAGTGGTGAACTTTGCCCTTGTTTGCTGATTTCAGGGGCAGGACGGGGCAGCTCTGCTTGCGAAATGCCTGCTTGGAAGTGTTAAGTCTTTGGGAGCGTCTAGGGGGACTGTTTTGCATTTGTTTGTAGAAACACGTGTGCAAAACTGAACTTAAAGCAAATGCCAGGACCTTCTGTTCTAGGGAACAAGCCCCTTAGGTTTTCCTGGTCGTGGGAAGTTATTTGGCGTCTTTTATGGGTTTCAGGTTAGGTTTGGGCACCGTTCCCTTACTCTTGGCTAACAGGGTCCCTCTGCATGTTGTGACTGTTACCTTCGTTGGTATTTAGGTCTTTCAGCATAACATAGAGTACTGTGCGCGGACACAACTGCATGTCTCAGAGCCAGGGTAACACTGGTAGGCGCACCCTAGTGCCTGCCTTGCCTGTCCATGCAGACTTGAACCTGGGCGTCCCCACCATGTTCTGCTACCTAAAGTCTGTCTTATCTCCATCCTCTGCTTGCTGTCTGTGTAACTCCAGGCCTAACTGGTCGTGAAGAAGCCATTTCTCAACGTCGCTTAACAGCTTTTTCCTCACAAGTGGAACTAAAGTTTTTTCTCGCTCAAGTTTAGTCAAAGTAGGGGATTTGAAAAGAAGGTACAGCTGGGGTTTGGGAAATTAGTTACTCATCTTTAGTTCTAGGAGCAACCACAGGATAGAAATGATTTATGGAGAGAAAAAATTTATGTTCCCCTTTTTTCTTGGTGTTTTAGAGCGTAAAAAAGCTACCTTGGTGTCGCTGTGTTGGACTTTCATATATCATTAAAAAGCCCTTTGACGTTTTGTAGTGAAGGGAGCTTTCATAACTCCCCTCTTGTCTGAATTTTTTTAGTACTCCTTGGGAATACAGTAATGGTAGAGAAAGAAGCAAAGCTGACTGGGTTTGTATGTGTGTTTCTCTTGAATGTGATTAGATCGACAAACTAATATTGTGGGCTTGCTTGCCAGAGCTCAGGAAAGTATTTTCTTCCCTCTGGTGTGATCCCAGCATGTCTTAGAATATTGACTAATTTACCAGTTGAAAAAAGATGGTGAGGAATTTATTTTTAGATTGCCCATATTGTCTATATTTGCTATTATTGGTTGATGTGGTAAACTACTGTTAATTCTGGTGACTTGGTTTTCTGTCTTAGGAAGAGATGTCTAGAATTTGTCGATTTCTAGAATCATTGAAAACCAACTATAGCCACAGTGTAAATTTGTTTTGAAAGAAGATGCATACATTTTTAATTGCTAGGTTAACTCTGACTTGAGTTAAGCAAAACAGACTATCCATTTAAAATGTTTTGAAGATGCTTTGAGAGTAGGAGAATACTTACCTTGATAAGTTTGGAGATACATGTCCTTCTGTGCTTGCACAGAGCTATTCTGGACACTAGTAAGTAGACACATATCTCTACAAAATGTGAGGTTTTGCACCCAACAGTTCTGGCATTTAATTCCTGAGGCCTTTATTTGGTAACTCTGCTTTCCACCTTCATCATGCCATTTCTGTTGCTGGTATGAAGTCTTTTTTGTAATATACAAAGGTAACAGTAGGTCCAGAAAAAGAAATGTAAGAAGATCCACTTATTATGTTCCCAAAGAACATGATTTCTGTGATTAATACATATTCATGTATATCTCTTTGATAGATGTGTCAAAGCTGTCTTTTTGAGAGCCAGCAGGTGGCGTGCTGCTTAAGATACTGGACTCCCACATGACTGACCATGCTTTGTGCCTCAGACCTGGTCATGCCACATACATGTGCATTTGTGGGTGTCCAAAATCCCGAGAAGAGAATGGAGAAGGGACTGGAGAGTGGCCCTCCCCTTTGGGAGAGATTTCTCACATCCTCTCTTTCTCCTGTAAGCACATACACCCTATGGCAAAAACCTTTAAAAAAAAAAAAAAAAAAAAAAAAAGGGA
>NW_006160145.1:811754-826026 GCF_000334495.1 Tupaia belangeri chinensis
CCCCTTAAAAAAAAGCCCCCAAAAAAAAAAAAAAAAAAAAAGATGCAAGGTCTGGATGGTTACGCAGAGGTAAAATGTGAAGCTGTCGGAGACTGACCCATTTAGGAAGTTCCCAGGTTTTGTGTCTGGAGATCCTGAGTTTACTGAACTCATGTGTCCCCATAACTTGAGACTGACTGAAGCTGGGGGTGGATTGCAGCATCCAGACCCTGATCGGAGTGCTGTCTTTCTCCCCTTCTTTGTACCCCCTGCACCCCTGCTCCTAGAACGAGTAAATTCCTAAAAAGTCAAGTTTAGCTACACTAAAAAAAAGAAAAAGAAAAAAAGAAATTTGAACTATTTTCAAATAGAGTTTGGAAGATAATAAAACTTTATTTTTTTAATTTTTCACCATAGCCAGAACATGTACTACTAGGGAGAGATTTGGGTAGGAATGTCTGGGGCCTTGACTTGGGTCTTTTCTAACGTCTCATTTTTTCCTGTGTACCTGTTCACATTGCTGAAAGTAAGCAGTTCTTATTAGTGCATTTCTGCATTGGGAGTATTTGTGCATACAACACAACAAATCATTGATTCAGAATTTGATGCGTGTTTTTCATTTACATTTTTGAAAAGGAAGAATTGTTGATTGTGGTTTATGCACTTGTATGTGATTTTCTTAAGTTTAATGCATTTGAGTTTAGATTGCAGTACACTTAAATGAGTATATCTCTACTCTCTAACCCCACCCTTCTTTGAAATGATAATAAGGTTTCTAAGGGGAAGGAGAAAGATCTTTTAGGGATGAGCAAATGGAGTAATGGCTATGTTGACTCCCATGTAGTTGACCGTGGTTCAGGTCCGGACCCGGTGGCTTAAACTCACACCGGGTGTGTGTGTGGGCGTGCCCAAGATTCCAAGAGGAGAATGAAGGAGAAGGGATTGCGATGTGGCCCTCCCCCCTGCAGGGTGATTTCTCACTTTCTGCCTCTCGTCTCTCTCTGTCTTTCTGGCGAGTGCATACACCCTATAGCAAAAACCTCTCCAAGAAAAAGAAAGATCAATCTTTTAAAAGTATTTTTTAAGTACTTTTCAAAGGTTTTTTTTTTTTTTTTAATTTGTTGTTATAGAGTGCATGCACCTGCCAGAAAGAGAGAGGGAAAGTGGAAATCACTCCATAGCAGGGATGGCCATGTTGCATCCCTTCTCTCAGGATTGTGAGCACACCGTACACATACATTCAGTGTGTATTTCAAGCCTCCTTAACCTCTGTGCCACAGGCTGGCCCATTTAAAGGTAGTTTAAATGTTTGTCAGTGACTAGTTTTATTTTTGATTCTTCCTACATGAATTCCTAAGACAGAGTACTTTATCTTTGCTCTGCTGGGCCCTACATTTTTTCAGTTAAACTTATTTATCATATGATCTTTATGGCAGGACAGAGCAAACCAGCAGTTCAAAATACTGAATATAGATGAAAAGATTTTAATTATTTTCCATTGGAAAGAAAGCAAGGTCACATACATGTCTTCTTACTTAAAAGATTCTGTATCTTAATGCTTTAAACAGCTTTAAGAGATTGTTTTGCTTTGTCTTTTGCCTTCCTTGCTGTTCTTTCTTCCTCCATGATGTTTTCATTGTGGAAAATTTCAAACGTGCCCTGAAGTCAGAAGATGAGTATGATGATTTCTTTGTGCTCTTAGCACAGCAGCTTCAACAGTTGTCAACGGTTTGTCAATTTTATTTGTTCCATCTCCCTCCCCACACTGTAACCGACTAGATTACTTTGAAATAAATCCAAGACATCCAAACACATTCAAACCCCTGTTGTCTTTACCATGAGTTTCCTTCAGAATCCAGTGAGAAGAGAATGTCTGGGAAGCTCCACAGGGTGAAGGCTGCACCAGAAGTCTGTAAGCTTCTCTCTGACTTGAATTTTGTTGAAGCACAAGGTCAGTTTTTTAGTCTACTGTCGTGGTTCTCAAGTGTCTCCAGAGAACTTGTGTGAAGCACAAATTCCCAGGTCCCTACCTACCTATACTGAGAAATTCCAGGGATGAAAGCCAGAAATCTGTGGTTTAACAGGACTTCCACATATCTTTCTTTTGAGCATTCAAGCTTGAGAAGGACAAACTCATGAAGGTAAAATTTCAAACAGAAACAAAACTTCCTGGAAATTGTGTATTTGGCTGCCATCCAACTCTGGAAATCAATTCAGTGTCAGATGTCTTCCATTTGTACAGAAAGATATCAGCTGTGGAATGATTATAGGAGCTTTTAACCAAGAGCCCTGATAATAGTTACACATTCTTGACTCAAAGTCTTCAAGAGGCCTTAATTTTCTTTTTGTTCAGCTTTCTCCCTCTTTCTTTAAACCTCACCACAAACTTCCAGAATGTGGCCTTCAAAAAAATCTAGGCTGGGAAACATGGTGGCCGGCTGGGACCGTAGCACAAGCATGACTATATGAAGGAAAAGGAAGGTTTTCCTGAAGATGAGGCGGCTGAATCAGAAAAAAACTAAAAAAAAAAACAACTTTGTTTGGTGAAAGAATTGGATGTTTTTCCAAAGGTTCCTGAAAGCTATGTAGAGACTTCAGCCAGTGAGGGTACAGTTTCTTTAATACTGTTTACTACTATGGCTTTATTAACCGTAATGAAATTCTCAGTATATCAAGATACATGGATGAAATGTGAATATGAAGTAGACAAGGATTTTTCTAGCAAATTGAGAATCAATATAGATATTACTGTTGCCATGAAGTGTCAATATGTTGGAGCAGATGTATTGGATTTAGCAGAAACAATGGTTGCTTCTACAGATGGTCTAGTTTATGAACCAGCAATATTTGATCTTTCACCATAGCAAAAAGAGTGGCAGAGGATGCTTCAGGTGATTCAGAGTAGGCTGCAAGAAGAGCACTCACTTCAAGACGTGATATTTAAAAGTGCTTTTAAAGGTACAACTGCACTTCCCCGAAGAGAAGATAGTTCATTACAGCTTCTAGATGCATGAAGAATTCATGGTCATCTGTATGTCAATAAAGTAGCAGGGAATTTTCACATAACTGTGGGCAGTGCAATTCCACATCCTCGTGGTCACGCACACCTGGCAGCACTTGTCAACCATGACTTACAACTTTTCTCACAGAATAGATCATTTGTCTTTTGGTGAACTTGTTCTAGGAATTATTAATCCTTTAGATGGAACTGAAAAAATTGCTGTAGATCACAACCAGATGTTCCAATATTTTATTACAGTTGTGCCAACAAAACTACATACATACCAAATTTCAGCAGACACCCATCAGTTTTCTGTGACAGAATGGGAACATATCATTAACAATGCTGCAGGCAGCCATGGAGTCTCTGGGATATTTATGAAATATGATCTCAGTTCTCTTATGGTGACGGTTACTGAGGAGCACATTGTCATTCTGGCAGTTTTTTGTAAGACTGATATTGTTGGAGGAATCTTTTCAACAATAGGCATGTTACATGGAATTGGAAAATTTATAGTTGAAATAATTTGCTGCCGTTTCAGACTCAGATCCTACAAGCCTATCAGTTCTGTCCTCTTTGAGGATGGCCACACAGACATCCATTTACCTCTATTAGAAAATAATACACATTAGCACTTCCTGAGTGAAGGAGAACAACTTTTTGCCTAAGACATAAAGCCTTTTTTAATAATAAAATATTGTGCAATATATTCAAAGAAAAAGAAGTATGAATGAGAAGCAGCAAACACTTATTTTAAAGAGAGAAAAAAGGAAAAAAAATCCCAAACTGAAGTCCTGTAATGTTATGTCTGTTACAAATGTCCTAAAAGAAATTATGCAGCTAATCAGTGAATGCGCCCACCCGGAGTATTGCTTTGAAGATGACTCTGATACTTTCACAGCAAATAGGCCCTATTGAAATCAGACCTTGCTTCTTGGTAACAAAAAGCCTGAAGAAAAGAAGTAAACCCACATCTAAAGAAAAAGGCATTGATAAGTGCAAATATTTGCATCCTTTTGTTTTTAAAAGATATGTCAGAATAAAGTATGTAAAACATAATGGAAAACTAGACTTTAAAAATTTGTGATCAGGTCACATTGTTAATAAAGAAAAACGGACTAAAATATCTAGGCTGTGTAGCTTAATTTAAGTTTGATTTTTACATGAACCAGAGACAGGCAAACCACTCGGCCCCAACCTTTACAAAGGATCTTCATGCTACAGTCCAATCCCCAGCTCCAGTCAGCCTGGATCATGAGTGGTATCCAGACTCAAACCTAGAAACTTCCCATGTGGGTGAGCCTCACAGACCTCAGATATATAACTTTAGTTCCCTTTTCTATTAATAGTCTTTAAACAGTGAAGAGAGATGCTTGACTTAATCCTTTTCAGAGGGAATCTGAAAAACACTTCACACCTGCCACTCTTGTGAAATGCATTACGAAAATTTTATTTAATAAGAAATCCTTGAATTTGCGTAAGAGAAATCAGTACTATACATGTCTGCTGATCTAAAAAATTATAGGTTTTGTATCCCAAGTTGTAAAAAGCAAAATCCAAAATGTTCCAAAATCTGAAAATTTTGAACATTCAACATCACACCATGAATGGAAAATTCCACACTTGACCTTATATAACAGGTTGCAGATAAAATGCTACAATACAAAATATGTAAAGCTACCTTGAAGCTATGTGTATAGGATCATTGGAAAAGTAATGATGCATTTTTGCATAGGAAAACATAGAAAAATACGTCATGACTTTTCCAATGACCCAATATATGAAACATTAATTTTGTGTTTAGATTTGTGTCCCATTCTCAAGGTATCTTGCTATGTGAATGCAAATAGTCCAAGATCCAAAAAATTTCAAAAGCTTCTGGTCCCAAGTATTTTAGATCAGGATACTCAACCTGTATTTTTTTCTTTATTAGAAGGTGTACGTGCTTGCCAGAGAGAAAGTGAGCATCCCCATGGGTGATGGCCATGCCACAGTCCCTTCTCCATTTCGTTTTTTAGGACTTTGGGCATGTATGCACATATGCCTGATATATTTTTCAAGCTATTGGGTCTGAGACTTGAACCATGCAGTCAGCTATGTGGGATCCAGCCACCCTAACCACCACACCACCAGCTGGTCCAGCTGTATTTCTAAACCCTTGCAGTTGTTTGTTTTTATTTTTTTCCTTATCTATGTTTCTGAAAGTTACTTTTAAAAAATAATTAATTTGCTACTGGACATGTGCTCATCAGAGAGAGAGAAAGAAAGTGGTGCTAGTTTCCCATATAACTGACTGCATCATAAGTTCCAATTTATTTTTTAAGTTTGACCAGAGAGAGTAAGAAAGAGAGGGGGAGGGAAAGTGAGGAAACAAGCCGCCAGGTCCAGGATTTGAACCACAGTTGCTTATGTGGGAGTCCAGCACCTTTACTGACATGATACCTGCTGGCCTCCTTATGTTACTTTTAAGAGCTTTTGGTTTCATTATGCAGGGATAATTTTATTTCCAATGAAACTGTACTAAAAGAGTGGTCATCTTGTTGTTCTTTTTTGAGTTTAGAATTAAAGTATAGAGTACATGTTTATAAATGTTCATTGTTCTAGAGAGTTTAAATTAATACATTAAATAGGATGGGCAGGTCATTCTGTGGCCTAATGCTTAAGGCAGTGGACTGCTGCCACATGGCTGCCTGCCCTGTTTGAGTCTCAGACTCGGTGGCTTAAAAAATTATGTTGGGAGACCAGCAGATGGCATAGTGGCTATGTAACTAGACTCCCACATGGCCTGTGGTCCAAGTCCTGGACCTGGCAGCTCCAAACTTGCACTGGGCATGCGTACATGCATGCTTAAAATCTTGAGACTGGAGGAGAAGGGATTGTGACATGGTGGGGGTGGGGGTGGGGGTGATTTCTCACTTTTTGTCTCTCTAGCATGTGCACATGCCCCATAACAAAAATCTCTTTAAAAAAAAAAAAGTTGGGTGAGGTCAGCAGATATCATAGTGGTTACGTTGCTAGACTCCCACAATGGCCTGGTGTGGTTCAAGTCCTGGACCCAGTGTCTTCAAAGTCATGCCAGGTATGTGTACATACATGACCAAGATCAATGGGACAAGAAGGGATTGTGGCATGGCCATCCCCCTTAGGGGTGATTTCTCACTTTCACTCTCACTGTCTCTTCTAGGAGTGCACATGACCTAAGATAAAAACCTCTAAAAAGAAAAAAAAATCATGCTGGATGCATGTGTGCATATGCCCAAAATCCAAAAAGGAGGGGAAATTGAAGAGAAGGGATTGTGGTATAACCATTCCCCATGAGTAGATACTTTTTCTCTATCCCTCCCTGGCAAGCATACATGCTCTCTGTCAAAAATAAAATTTTGAATAAGCCAAAATATATTTACATGTCTAAATCTGACAAGGAACTGGTGTCTATTATAGGCAAAGAATGCCTAGGTAAGCATATCAAAAACCCCACAAAAGCCCCAGTAAAGAAATGTGCCAAAGTAATGAGCAAACAGTTTATAGAAGAAATCTAACATGCTGATGGCATTTTAAAAATGTACAGTCTCATTAGTAATCAGAGGACTTTGGAGTAAAGAAACAAAATATCTCTTTAAAATGATTTTTTAGAAAGAATTACTTTACTTTATTCATTCATGTATTTTAATTTGACCAGAGAGAAAGAGCAAGAAAGCAAGCCACCAAGTCCAGGATTCCAACTGTGGTTGGCCATATGGGAGTGTCCAGCACCTTAACCACCATGCCACCTGCTGGTACCTCAAATATCTCTTTATAGCCAGTAAACTAACAAAAAATTAGGAATATGGATGATGTTTGAGCCAGTCCCATAGCGTAGTGGTTAAGGAAGCTGAAGCCCAAATGGCCAGCCACAGTTCAAATTCTGGCCCTAGCAGCTTGAAAGGAGTGTGTGTGTGCACTGGTACACACACACACACCCCAAATACCAATAGGATGGAGAAAGAAGGAGAAAGGATTGTGGCATGGTTTCATCCAATAGGGGGAGTGCTTTCTCCCCCCTCCCCATGCATCCTCTAGCAATTAAGGAAAGGAAGAGTGGAGGGAGGATGAAAAGAAAGTAAAGAAGAAAACCAACAAGAAGGAAAGGAAAAAGTTGGAAGAGCATAACTATTTTTTAAATCTGTCATACTTGGGAAAAATTTTAAATGAGACCTTTGCTTACAAAAAATGTGTTCAAACAAGCAATGTCATATTTTGTTGGATAAATAAGTTGCTATGATCTTTATGAAAGACATTATTAAGATCCTTAGAATGGCCATACCCTACCAATAAACAACTCTAAATTGAGAACAAAATGAGTAGCACCAGTAAACATGAAATACCTAGGAGTACATGTGTTAAGAAAAGAACTATGGGCCAGTGTCATAGCCTGGTAGTTAAGAGAGCTGGATTCCACAGGACCAACAATGCAGTTTGAGTCCCAGCCCCAACAGTTTGGAAACACCAGGCATATGTGTGAGTGCCCAGAATTCCAACAGGATGAAGAAATGGAAGAACGGGGTTTACAGCATGACCATGCTCCACTGGGAGGGTCCTTTCTCTCTCTCTTTCTCTGTCTCTAATGAGTGTACATGTCCTTTGGCAATTATATATATGTGTGTGTGTATAATTTAGTATAAAGATCTTCATTGGCTTTATTTGTGATTCTAGAATCAGGTAATATTTCATTCTAGAAAATAGAGAAGTTGTTCAAATAAACTGAGCAGAGGAGGTTGATTTTATACCCATGGAAGGGCTGAAGAAAGGTTTAATAACAAAAAGTAGATTGGTCACTTCAAAGTTACTGTCCTAAGGTAGAGACAGATGGAATGAAGAGAAAGTGAGTAGGTAACATCAGGTTACCTGAAGTTACTTCTGTGTAAGGATTAAAACTGAGGGACAGTCACTATGCTGATTGAAATTGACTTGGTTTGGAAACTAGACATGATCTCTGTCCTTATTTCTCTGAAGGTCACTTAACTGAGCTTTGGCATGGTAACATGGAGACATAAATGGCTCCATTTTGATTTTTAATGTGATCTGTTGGGGCCTAGTGTAGGAGATTAGTTCAAAACCATGGACTTTCAGAATTTTTATTTAACACGTAACAAGTTATGTGCAAGACCTGTGCTCTGAAATAACAAAACATTGTTGAAAGAAATTAAAAGAATACCTAAATAATAAGAGATATACCATGTTCATGGATAGGACATCTCTTTATGATAAAATTCAACTCTTTATATTGATCTGTAGACTCAAAGCAATCCCAAATTACCAGAAGGTTTTTAGAAAAATTATATTAAATAAAATTGTAGGCTAATTTAAATTTTATTTGGAAATACAAAGATGCTAGAGTTAACTAAGAGAAGAACAAAACTGGAGGACTTATACTACCACGCTTTTAAGACTTTAAAATTACAGCACTCAAGACAGTGTGATTTAGACATGGTACATATATAAATCAATGGAACAAAGCAAAATAGAGATGAACACTTGTATCATCAAGGAATTTTCAACAAAAGTGCTGATGTAATTTGGTAGAGAAAAGATAACCTTTTCAGTTAATATGCTGGAACAGTTGGCTATACATATGCCAAAATGATGAACCCCATGCATTTCCTCATACTATATTCCGAGTTTAAAATGATTTGTAAATATAAACAAAGTTAAAACTGTAAAACTTATGTAAAACAGAATAAAATCTTTGTGATCTTAGGTAATGCAAAGATCACTTAGACACAAAAAGTAGGAACCATAAAATTTTTTAAATCAGGCTGGATTTCATCAAACTTAAAAACTTTTCCTCCTCAGACTATTAAAAAAAAAAAAAGATAGAAAAGACAAGCCACACATTGGAGAAAAAATACTTACAAGACATCTGATGAGAGAATCCTCTCCAAAATCTATAAAGAACTCTTAGAGGGTCCCACATGGCCAACTAGGACTTGGTAGCTTGAAACTCAGGTGGGCTGCAAAGAACGGGGTTTACAGCATGACCATGCTCCACTGGGAGGGTCCTTTCTCTCTCTCTTTCTCTGTCTCTAGTGAGTGTACATGTCCTTTGGCAATTATATATATGTGTGTGTGTGTATAATTTAGTATAAAGATCTTCATTGGCTTTATTCTAGAATCAGGTAATATTTCATTCTAGAAAATAGAGAAGTTGTTCAAATAAACTGAGCAGAGGAGGTTGATTTTATACCCATGGAAGGGCTGAAGAAAGGTTTAATAACAAAAAGTAGATTGGTCACTTCAAAGTTACTGTCCTAAGGTAGAGACAGATGGAATGAAGAGAAAGTGAGTAGGTAACATCAGGTTACCTGAAGTTACTTCTGTGTAAGGATTAAAACTGAGGGACAGTCACTATGCTGATTGAAATTGACTTGGTTTGGAAACTAGACATGATCTCTGTCCTTATTTCTCTGAAGGTCACTTAACTGAGCTTTGGCATGGTAACATGGAGACATAAATGGCTCCATTTTGATTTTTAATGTGATCTGTTGGGGCCTAGTGTAGGAGATTAGTTCAAAACCATGGACTTTCAGAATTTTTATTTAACACGTAACAAGTTATGTGCAAGACCTGTGCTCTGAAATAACAAAACATTGTTGAAAGAAATTAAAAGAATACCTAAATAATAAGAGATATACCATGTTCATGGATAGGACATCTCTTTATGATAAAATTCAACTCTTTATATTGATCTGTAGACTCAAAGCAATCCCAAATTACCAGAAGGTTTTTAGAAAAATTATATTAAATAAAATTGTAGGCTAATTTAAATTTTATTTGGAAATACAAAGATGCTAGAGTTAACTAAGAGAAGAACAAAACTGGAGGACTTATACTACCACGCTTTTAAGACTTTAAAATTACAGCACTCAAGACAGTGTGATTTAGACATGGTACATATATAAATCAATGGAACAAAGCAAAATAGAGATGAACACTTGTATCATCAAGGAATTTTCAACAAAAGTGCTGATGTAATTTGGTAGAGAAAAGATAACCTTTTCAGTTAATATGCTGGAACAGTTGGCTATACATATGCCAAAATGATGAACCCCATGCATTTCCTCATACTATATTCCGAGTTTAAAATGATTTGTAAATATAAACAAAGTTAAAACTGTAAAACTTATGTAAAACAGAATAAAATCTTTGTGATCTTAGGTAATGCAAAGATCACTTAGACACAAAAAGTAGGAACCATAAAATTTTTTAAATCAGGCTGGATTTCATCAAACTTAAAAACTTTTCCTCCTCAGACTATTAAAAAAAAAAAAGATAGAAAAGACAAGCCACACATTGGAGAAAAAATACTTACAAGACATCTGATGAGAGAATCCTCTCCAAAATCTATAAAGAACTCTTAGAGGGTCCCACATGGCCAACTAGGACTTGGTAGCTTGAAACTCAGGTGGGCTGCATGTACACAGATGCCCAAAATTCTGAGAGGAGAATGGAGAAGGGATTGTGGCCTGGCCATCCCCCCTGGGGGGATGACTTTTTACTTTTCTTCTCTGTCTGTCTCTCCAGTTAGTGCATGTGCTTTATGGCGAAAACCTAAAAAAGGGGGGGAGGGGACACTGACAGGTGGCATGGTGGTTGATTCCCATATGGCTGACCATGGTTCAAGTCCTGGACCCAGTTGTCCCAAAATCATAGCAAATAAATAAATAAATGGTTAAACAAACAAAACCTAGAACTCAGTAATAAAAAGACAACCTAATTAAAATAATAAAAGCTTCGTTGTGTAAAAAACCCAAAGATGGCCTCTGTGTATTGATACCGAGGTTATTTTGTTTCTTCTTTATGAGCTAAGACCTATTAGCTCAAAAGTCCACTAGTACTATACTCAATTCCTAAACCCCCCCCATTAAAGGACATATGTGTTCACCAGAGAGTGAGGGAAAGGAGAAAGCATCTCCCATGAGAAGTAGTCACATTTCAATACCTTTTTCTCCATCTTCCCTTCCCTTCAAGATTTTGGGCATGGACACATACCATATGACCCCAGTCTGTTTCTCAAACCACCAGGTCTGGGACTTGAACATGTGATCAGCCATGTAGAATCCAGCTTTCTTAACCACCAGGCTATGGAGCCAAACCCCCAAACTCAGTTTTTTTACACATCCAGTTAATTTAATAATAGCCCAAACAAGCAAGCTTTTTAGCCATTTGGAACCTTCCTATTTTACATACTCTGTGACATCACCAAACATGTGTTTCATTTGGTAAGGCCCTGGACTTAAAGCCCTGAAACCACCTCTCTAACCCAGAGACTCCCTGCCATGCTGCAGGAGTGTTATCAGCTAGCTATGTAAGCTCCCTCTCTGACTCCTCTAAGGATCACCTAGAAGTTCCCTCCAGTAACCCTATCCTAGCACCACCCAATAAAGCTTGTTCCGTGTCACTGCATATCTTTTCCCTTGGTCAGCCCCCAACTCCCTCAAATCTTCTACAGATTTGAACAAACACTTTACAAACTGAAATAAATGGAAGGAATAAGCACATGAAAAAGATCTTTATAGTAGAGATAATGCTAATTAAATGCTAACTAACAGTAATTAAAACTGCATTGAGATACTGCTCAACTAGATAAAAATGACTAACAATATCAACTGATGGTAAAGATGTGGGGCAACGAGCAAAATGGTATTGCCAACTTGGAAAACATAACCATATAATCCATAATTCTCTCAGTATTACTTACCCAAGGAAAATAAAAGTGTATGTCCACATAAAGTTGTATGTGATGAGTTGTTTTTTTCCATGAGTCAAAAATGGAAACAACCCAAATATTCCAAATGGAATACTACTCAGCAATAAAAAAGAGCAAACTGATAAACAGTATGAAGTGACAGGGATATCATAGTGAGAGAGGCCAAACAGAAAAGGTCATAACCTGAAATTCCATTTATAGGTATTTTAGAAAGGCAAAACTACAGTGATAGTAAGCAGGATCAGTGGTTGTGATAGTTGATGGTTAAGGGGCATATTGATTAAAAAGAGACCTGGGCCAGCAGGTGGCATGATGGTTAAGGCACTGGATCCCACATAGCCAACTCCACAGTTTAACTCCTGGACCTGGCTGCTTGAAAAACACATCGTGGGAACCAACAGTTAGCATAATGGCTATGTCGCTGGATTCCCACGTAGTCGACCGTGGTTCACATCCTGGACCCAGTGGCTTAGAACTCACGCTGGGCGCGTGTGCTTGCGTGCCCAAGATCCCGAGAGGAGAATGGAGGAGAAGGGATTGCGGCATGACCATCCCCCCTGGGGGGTGATTTCTCGCTTTCTGTCTCTATGTCTCTCTCTGTGTGTCTGGTGAGCGCACACACCCTATCCCGCCCTACAAGTAAACCCCCCCCCCCCAAAAAAAAAAACCACATCGTGTGTGTGTGTGTGTGTATGTGTACCCCAAATTGCAAGAGGAGAATGGAAGAGAGAGGATTGCAGTGTGGTCATCCCCCAGGGGAGGAGGAGGATTACTTTCTCTGTCTCTGGTGAGTGCATACACCCTATGGCAGAAGAAAAAAGAAAAGAAAAAAAAAACACTCTGAAGAAACTCTTGGACATGATGAAAATTTGTATTGATTGTGGTGAAATGCAACTGAACACATTATCAAAAACCATTGAACACTGAAAATTTGTGTTGTATATAAATTATCTCTCAATAAAGTAGACAAAGAAAAATAAATGTTGATGCCTTTTAACTCAGTAAAGGTGCCTTTAAGAATTTAATAGAGGGGGCCAGCTTCCTCCTCCTCAGGCCACCGTCAACCCATGCGTCAACCCATGCGCTGGCAGGCTCTGTTACAGTGACCCGCAGCCCCAGCGTCGTGATTAGTGATGATGAACCAGGTTATGACCTAGTTTTATTTTGTGTTCCTAATCATTATGCCCAGGATTTGGAAAGGGTGTTTATTCCTCATGGACTAATTATGGACAGGACTGAACGGCTTGCTTAGGATGTGATGAAGGAGATGGGAGGCCATCACATCGTAGCCCTCTGTGTGCTCAAGGGGGGCTATGAATTCTTTGCTGACCTACTGGATTACATCAAAGCTCTGAATAGAAATAGTGGTAGATCCATTCCTACGACTGTAGATTTTATCAGACTGAAGTCGACAGGGGACATAAAAGTAATTGGTGGAGATGATCTCTCAACTTTACCTGAAAAGAATGTCTTGATTGTCGAAGATACAATTGACACTGGAAAACAATGCAAACCTTGCTTTCCTTGGTCAGGCAGCACAATCCGAAGATGGTCAAGGTTGCAAGCTTGCTGGTGAAGAGGACC
This sequence comes from Tupaia belangeri chinensis, assembly GCF_000334495.1. Lineage (NCBI taxonomy): Eukaryota > Metazoa > Chordata > Mammalia > Scandentia > Tupaiidae > Tupaia > Tupaia belangeri. The sequence goes on from NW_006160145.1 coordinate 825,065, forward strand.
CCTCGAAGTGTTGGCTGTAGACCAGACTCATGTCTGTGTTATCAGTGAAACTGGAAAAGCAAAGTACAAAGCCTAAGATGAGAGTTCAACTTGAGTTCAGAAACTTCTGGAGTCCCATGGACATCGCCAGGAAGGTGAACAAGCGGTCTAGTTCTGTGGCCTTCTGCTTAGTACAGCTCTTTGCATGTACCTTCTAAGGTTTTTCTGATTCGTATTCTAGAAATGTCCGTTGCTGCGTTCCTGAACTCTGTACTTGCACTATGAGCGCTATCAGTTCCCTTTGAGTGGATTATTGTTTAACTTGTGAAAGAAAAAAAAAATCTCTAAACCACACCACTATTCAATAAAAATATTGAAATTGCACCTGTAAGAAACATTTAAAGAGAAGATATATTAGTTTTTTAATTGGTATTTTAATTTTTATATACTCAGGAAGGAGCAGAAGCAATTGAATACTGTGAATTATACTACCGTGTGTTTAGGAAAGTAAGGAGCAGTCAGTGTGCACATGAGTGACAGCATCTAACATACTTGGTTCTGTCAAATAAACCTGCGTGCAGGAATTATTTTGCTGGCGTGTCAGTAGCATTGACTGTATTTTCTCACTTGTTCAAATTATTTCCAGTGAATTTTTGTCAGCAGTTCATTTTAAATGCAAATTAATAAATTTTTAAAAAGTAAAAAAATAATAATAAAAAATAAAAAATTAATATAGGGACCAGCAGATGGCATAGTGATTTAGGCAATAGATTCCCACATGACTGACTGCAGTTTAAATCCTGGATCTGAAGGCTTGACAATCGTGCTGGGCACATATGGGTGTGTGCCCAAAATTCCAGGAGGAGAATAGAGAAGAAGGGATTGTGGCATGGACAGACCCCTGGGGGGCTCTCTCTCTCTCTCTCTCTCTCTCTCTCTCTCGCAAACATACACACCTCCCACAAAAACATTTTTTTTTTTAA
>NW_006160145.1:826120-847973 GCF_000334495.1 Tupaia belangeri chinensis
TGCTTTCTCACTTTCCCTTTCTCTCTCTCTGTCTCTCTCTGGTCAAATTAAAATAAGATAAATGAATAAATAAAGTTAAATGAAATAATTCTTTTAAAAAATTAGAAATGTGTCTAAAACTTACATATACCACTGTTTCAGCATTATTTATATGAGTAAATTACTCAAATAGCTTAAGTCTCTAGAAATATAAAAACATTTATTTTAAATTTACCTACGATACATGGATGCATGGAATCTGCTGAGCCATTGAAATGATATAGAAATTCTGACGTGAGACACCAGTGGATGGTGTATTGGTTACATTGCTGGACTCCCATGTTGTTGACTGCAGTTAGAGCCCCAGACCTGGTAGCTTAAAATTCATGCCAGGCACATGTGCGTGTATGGCCAAGATCCTAAGAGAATGGAGAAGGGATAGCGGTGTGGCTGGTTTCTGTCTCTCTGTCTCTCTGTCTCTCTGGCAAGCACACACACCCTATAGCAAAAATCTCTCTTTAAAAAAAGAAAGAGTTTATGACTTGGAGAATGTTTACTATTTTAAATAAAAAGGCAGATTATAATATAGTATGCACTCTAGTATTGTGTGTGTGTGTGTGTGTGTGTTCCAGCTGGTCATAAAGAGAATATAAAATACTGGCTGCCATGGTGGCACAATGGTAAATCTCCTAGGGGCCAGCAGATGGTATAACAGTTACATCACTGGATTCCCACATGGCTGGCTGTGGTTCGAGTCCCAGACCCAGTAGCTTGACACTCACACTGGGCACATGTGTGTGTGTGCCCAAGATACCGAGAGGAGAATGGAGGAGAAGGGATTGTGGAATGGCCATCCGTTCTGGGGGGATGATTTCTCACCTTCCTGCTCAGTGTCTCTCTGTCTCTCTATCTCTCTGGCAAGCACATGCACTCTAAAGCAAAAACCTCTCAAAAAGAAAAAATAAAAACAACTCCCTAAGTTAGATGAAGGAGATATCCATTTATATCTTAAATCAGAGTTGGCCCGGAAAAAAAAAATGTTTTTGAAGTCAATTTTTTTTTTTTTGGTGGTAGCCTTGAAACATTCTAAACCATATTTTCTATGTACGTGGGTACCTGGAGCCCAAAATGATAACCTACTAATTGTTTTTTGTTGTTTCCCTAAAACTTTGCAATGAATTAGATTTCTATAAATAGTCTTCTTTTATGTTAAACCCACTGTATTAAGCATCTCATATGAATAAATAATATTCTTGGTTTGGGGAAAACAAGTCTTTTTAACCTTCTCATTTTAGTGATTAAAATATCTCGTTCATGAAATGATGAATGAGCAGCTTATTTATGAGGCGCTTGTGCAAGTAGTGAAAATAGGCCTTTTGGTCTTCCTGCAAATCCAGACCAAAAAGAGATTCATGTTTTAAACTTGAAGAGTGATCATTCACAGCCTCATTAAGCACACATATTATACGTGCAATGAGACCCACGATACAGTTCTAAGTAAGGCAGTTCTGAAGAAATGTGTCAGGTGGTGTCTAGATTGGAAAGAGAAAGCAGAACCCTAGAGTGACTTATATTGGGTCATTGCGTGAGAGAGAGAGAGAGAGAGAGAGAGAAACGCCCCTTAAAGGGGCTGGCCACGTCTACCTTCTCTCCTGGTTCTCCATCCTGTCACACTACACCCTGCGTGTTTTTCAGTTCGCCAGGGCTGGGACTTGAACCAGTGTGGGATTCATTTCCCTGTGCATACTGCTATGCCACTACACAACAGGGTGAGCCCTGACAAACAGACCATTTTAAAGACATTAATAAAACAATTTGAAATTTAGAAATATGTGGTGATATAATAGAACTATTGTTAATTTTTGTGTGTGGGGGATAATTATATTCTAGTTTTTTGTTCACTCTATTTTGTATTTTTAAGATTTTTTTTTGCCACAGGGTCTGTACACTTGCCAGAGAGAGAGAGAGAGAGAGAAAGTGAAAAATTACCCCTCTCCCTGGGCGAGGATGGCCCCTCTACCGTCCCCTCTTCTTTTCTTTTTTTTTTTTTTTTTTTTTGGCGGTGTTTTTGTGTTCGCTAGCCAGACAGAGAGAGACAGAGAGATAGAAAGCGAGAAATCACCCCCCAGGGGGGATGGCCACACCGCAATCCCTTCTCCATTCTCCTCTTGGGCTCTTGGGCACTCACGCACATGCGCCCCGCATGAGTTTAAGCCACCAGGTCCGGAACTCAAACCGTGGTCGACTACATGGGAGTCCAGCGACATAGCCATTACGCTAACTGCTGGTCCCTACCGTCCCCTCTTCTCTATTTTCCTCTTGGGATTTCTGGCACACATACACATGCACCCAGGTGATATTCAGTGGACAGATCCGGGACTGGAACTGTGGTCAGCCATATGTGAGTCCAGTGCCTTAACTACCTCGCCAAATGGTGGTCCCACTAGTTTGCTTTCTAAAAAGAGTTTCAGAGGCTGGACGGTGACGCAGCTGTAAAACGCAGCCCTTTGCAAGGCTGACTCACATGGGGAGGTCCCAGGTCTGTGTCCAGAGCCCTCCCCGCATATGCTGGGTGTGCATATGCTCACAAATCAGGACTAACTGAGGCTAGGGGCGGGTAGATCCTGTCGAGAGTGCTGTCTCTCTGTCTCTCTCTCTATCTCTCTCAAGGAAAAAATAATTAATTGAAACTTTAAAAAGTTAAGTACATGAAGAGTCCTTATAATTTTAGAGATACATACTGCAATATTCACAGATAAAATGACGTTTTCTGGGATTTACCTGAATCTAATTCAGGAGGCCTACCATGGTGACACAGGTGGTAGGTGCTGCTCTGTAGTCTAGACCACGTGGAAGACTGGGGGTGTCGGGATCTTGGTCAGCCTAGGCATGTGTGGATGCTCCCATACACCCATGATCCTGGTTGGTTGGAAGGCTGGGGGTAGGGGTCACAGTGTGAGGGGTCCTGTCAAGGGCACTTGTCTCTCTCTCTCTCTCCTTCACAAAAGAAATAAAATAGTGAGAACCAGCAGTTAGCATAATGGCTATGTCGCTGGACTCCCACGTAGTCAACCACAGTTTGCGTCCTGGACCCGGTGGCTTAAAACTCACGCCAGGCGTGTGTGCATATGTGCCCAAGATCCCAAGAGGAGAATGGAGGAGAAGGGACTGCGGCGTGGCCATCCCCCCTGGGGCATGATTTCTCACTTTCTATCTCTCTGTCTCTCTCTGTCTGTCTGGCGAGCGCACGCGCCCTATAGCAAAAACCTCTCAAAAAAAAAGAAAAAAAAAGAAAGAAAGAAAAAAAAAAAAAGTCAGGAAAGGAGCTGACAGGTGGTGTGGTAATTAACATGCTGAACTCCCACATGGCTGACCACGGTTCAAGTCCTGGACTTGGTGCCTTATTTTTTCACTTTCCTCCTCTCTCTTTATCTCTCTCTGGTGAGTGCATGTGCCTTGTGGCAGATTAAAACTAATAATAATTGAGACCAGCAGTTAGCGTAATGGCTGTGTTGCTGGACTACTACGTAGTCGACCACAGTTCGAGTCCCAAACCCAGTGGCTTAAACTCACGCCAGGCGCGTCCGTGTACATACCCAAGGTCCCGAGAGGAGAATGGAGGAGAAGGGATTGCAGTGTGGCCATCCCCCCTGGGGGGTGATTTCTAGCTTTCTGTCTCTCTGTCTCTCTGGCGAGCACATGCGCCCTATAGCAAAAACCTATCCAAAAAAAAAGAAATACTACTAATAATTAATAAAATTAAATAAATAATTCTTAAAAATAAAAATAAAATTTTAATGTCAGGAGAAGAGAAGTAGATAGTGGTAGATGAAACAAAATTGGACATGAGTTGATAATTAAGGAAGTTCATTGTATGTGGGAGTTCATTATAGTCTCTCTCTCCCTCTCACACTCTCTCTCATATATGTATCTATGTCTATGTATATATACTCACGTGTATACATATATATATGTCTATGTCTATATGTATACATGTTTGCAGTTCTCTATAATGAAAATAAATGCTGGGGTCAGCCAGTGGCATGTGTTAAGGCTGCTGATCCCACATTACTGACCCCATGGTTTGAATCCTGGACCAGGACTTGAGAAACACATCAGGTGCACGTGTGTGTTTGTCCAAAATCCTGGGAGGAGAATGGAGGAGAAGGGACTGTGGAGTGGCCATCCCCCTTGGGTGTTTTTTCTCCCTCTAGCAAGTGCACATAATCTACAGCAAATACCTAGAAAATGGAAAAGCTTTTCTTAGAGGGTTAATAACCTTATACACATAATCGTGTAATAACTTTTTACAAATCATTAGGGAAAAGAAAAAAAATGCCAGGAAGTGAAAGACATAAACAGGCCACACGCAGAAGAAAAGAAAGGGATGTAGTTGAGAAAACTTCAGCCTCAAAGAAATGCAAATTAAAACGAAATACTCTTTTTACCACCTATAAATTTGGCAAAGACAAAAAGTGAATGATAGTAACTGCTATTGACAGGGAAAAGAGGATGTAAATAATCCACTCACTGCTAGTGGAAGCATATGTCCAATAGGTCCCTCTATTGTCATTTTCCCTGAAAGGCGGACAGAATTTGCATCCCTCCCACCTCTCCCCCTTTCATTTAAAGTTTTTGCAGGTGTGTGCACTCGCCAGAGGGACAGAGAGAGGGAAAATGAGAAATCACTCTCTAGGGAAGATTTTCACACCACAATCCTTCATCTGTTCTCATTTTAGGATTTTGGGCATGCATATACACATACCCAGCATGATTTCCTTTCTTTTGGTTTTTTAAAAGAATTATTTTATTTATTGTTATTTTTTTAATTTGAGAGAGACGAGGTGGGGGAGGGAGGGGCAGAGTGAGAGAGATAACCACCAGATCTGGTACTTGAACTGCAGTCAACCATGTGGGAATCCAGCACCTTAACCACCAAGCCAACTACAGACCCCATCCCAACATGATTTTCAAGACTCCAGGCCCGGGACTTGAACTGTGGTCAACTAGGTGGGGTCCATTGCCTTAACCATCATGTCACTGCTGGCCGTATTTGCATCCCCTTTGTGTATGTGAGCTAACTAGATACCAGAGCGTCCAGGGTCCCCAAACCGAGCTCATGGTTTTCCCGTACCACTGAGAAAGCAGGTCCCAGTATCAAGGTGCTTTGTGATAGATGTATGATCATAAGTTGTCTTGAGTTACTTTCCGGCCTAGGCGATCCCAGACGAGAGACAGCAAACAAAAGCCCAGTCCAGGGCTTGGAGCGAAGTCCAGCTGATGCCAGCCTGTGTCAGTCAAACCCTGGCCACGTCACGGTTGTGAGAGGGAGGAATAAATACCGTGTATTGTACACCCAGGAGCTTTCATGGATACAGCCTGCAGCTGCCAAGGCGCCCCTCTAGCCTCACCTCCCGACATTCCCTCTCCGACCTCCCTTCCCTCACTCACTGATGGACTGGTGCATTGATCTGGCCACTCTTTCTCCTCTGCACTCTTGCTGCAGAGCCCATCAGCATGCCAGTCCCTCAATATCTAGATACTAGGGAAGGGGTGTCTATTTCTTATTCTTTACCTTGTTTCAACAATTTGAAGAGGCTTATTAAAATCTCCTAATGCAAAATAAAGGAAAATAATAGAAGATTGGAGATAGGAAAACCTGTTCAGATACCATGCAGAGTTAATACGCACAGGGTGGGACCAGCAGTTAACATAATGGCTATGTCACTAGACTCCCATGTAGTCAACCGTGGTTCGCATCCCAGACCCGGTGGCTTAAAACTCAATGCCGGGCACGTGTGTGTGTGAGCCCAAGATCCCGAACGGAAAACGGAGAAGGGATTGTGGTGTGGCCATCCCCCCTAGGGGGTGATTTCTCACTTTCTTTCTCTCTGTGTCTCTCTGTCTGTCTGGCGAGCACACACGCCCTATAGCAAAAACCTCTCCAAAAAATAAACAAATAAATAAAAATATGTACAGGGTTCAGTAACTTCCTAGTTTACAGAGACCTGTATTCTGATTTTTAGATGACTCATGTTAACTAGGTAACATGAGACAGTTTTCCTTAAGACCTGATGATTGTTCTTTTCTTTTTTTAATTTAAAACATTTTTTTTTTAAGTTTATTTCTTTCTTTCCTGAGCAGGAGAGAGAGAGGGGCACCCTAACAGGAGTTTCATACTGCCATCCACCCCCGATTTCAGTTGGCCTGCGTCATGGGTGAGTGTACACTTGGCGTGTTCAGGGAGGTCTCTGGGTGCAAACCTGGACCCCTCCATGTGGGCCAGTCCCACAGGGCATTGCATTAGCACTTTGCCGCCACCTGGCTCCTGATGGCCACTCTTGAGTAAGAGCTGACAGCAAAGCCAGTAGACCTGCCAGAAGAGCCCAAGTAGACATGAGAAAGTGTAGCCAAGTAATAGTGCTTTCATTTTTTACTTTTATTTTATTTTATTTTTGCTATTGGGCAAGTGTGCACACCAGACAGAAGAGGGAGAGGGAACGAGAGAAATTACCTCCCAGGGAGGATGACCACCCTGTAATCTTGTCTCCTCTATACTGCTCTCAGGATCCTGGGCAAGCCATGCACCTGATGTGATTCTCAAGCTACTGGATCTGGAACTTGAACCGGGCAGTTGGCCATGTGGGATCCAGTGCCTCAACCTCCATGCTGCCTGCTGGTCCTTTTTTTTTTTTTTAATTTTTTTTAAGGAATAATTTTATTTCATTTATCATCATTATTATTTGTTTAATTTGACCAGAGAGAAAGAGAAAGTATAAAAGCAAGCCCCCGGGTCCAGGACTTGAACCACATTTAGCCATGTGGGGGTCCAGCGCCTCATCCACCAAGCCACCCGCCAGCTCCATTTTTACTGTTTCAGTAGCTTGTTATTTATTCCCTGTAGGTAATGAACAAGCTGATTTGGTCAAGGGGAGACAATAAAATCATGGCATCTTTCCATTATTAAACCGTTTCATTTCTTATAAAGAAACACTTCATAAAGGAATAATCCATAAGTTAGAAATTACGAGAAGCTTATCTAACAGATAAGCAATACTGTTTTTAAATTGTGAATGATTTTTTCTTTTTTTTTTTTTTTTACTAGAAAGCATTGCTCCTTGTAACTAACTTTTGCCCTTTTCCTCTATAACAATGATCTATTCATTCTAGTCTGTTCTCGTGTTGCTAACAGGAACACCTGACATTGGGTTGTTTATAAAGAAAAAGGGTTTTTATGCCATAGGGCACGTTGCAAGACAGAGAGAGAAAGAACCCCCCCATGGGGAGCCCTATCAGGGTAATAGTTAGGGTGGGTCATGAGAATGTTTATAAAATAATAGTTTGCCACCTGGTCATACCACAATCTCTTTTCCTCTGTTTCTCCATCCTGTCAGGACCCTGGGTTTGCATGCATGTGTCTGGCCTGTTTTGCAAGTCAGCAGGGCCAGGATTCAAGCTGCAGTTGGCCATGTGGGATCCAGCTCCCTCTGCAGTGCTCTTAACTGCAGTGCTATACGGCCAGCCAAAAAGGACTTAATAACTCCTACTGCTGGGGGCTGGGATATTTGAAGGTGTAGGTGGCGGAGGTGCTGCACAGAGGATGGGAGGCACACGAGAGGAGAGAGCTCCTGACAGCTCTCGCTTTTATTACCATCAGCTCTCGGGAGAACTAACCTCTTCTCATGAGAGCGAGGACTCACTGGGTCTCATAAGACATCAGTTATCGATCCGTGAGACTGCTGCCTCCATAATGCAACCACCACGATCCAATCCCTGCCCCTCACCACCTCCCAGCACCAAATTTCAAAACATGAAACTTTGGGGGACAAACCATGGTCTAAACTATAACACCATTCATTAATTTCATGAATTCTTTTTTTTAAGAACTATTTTATTTAACTTAATTTTTAAATTTATTTTAATTCGACCAGAGAAGTACAGAGAGAGAGAGAAAGAGAGAGAGAGAGAGGGAAAGTGAGAAAGCAAGCGTCCAGGTCTAGGAATCGAACTGCAGTCAGCCATGTGGGAATCCAGCACCCATAACCACCATGACACCTGCCAGCCCCAGTGATTCTTATGAATTCTTATTGAATATTTTCCAGGGCTACAGTAGTGAATGAGACAAATAGATCTTTACGGAGCATAAAGTGTGGTTGCAGACCAGTTTATGAGAATTCCTGATGTAAGGTAGACCTACATCAGGGTATTTTGAGGACTGAACAGACTCTGAAGGGACTCCGGTTTGAGTGTAGTGAGCAAAGGACAGCAGGGGCCAGAGCATGGAATAATTTTTAAAGAACACATACACACTCACACCAACAGCATTGCTGTTACAAATTACCACAAATTAATGGCTTAAACACACATTTATTATATTCCTTTTTTTTTAAATTTGTCCAAGAGAATAAACTGACCTGTGAGAGGCAGAGATAAGGGGGAATGGCCAAACTGCAATCCCTTCTCCATTTTCCTCTTGAGGCATGTACGAATGTGTTCCTGGTGCGCTTTTTCAAATCATTGGGTCCAGGACTTGAACCATGCATTGGGCCAGTGAGATTCAGTCACCTTAACCACCACGCCAACAGCTGGCCCAAAGGGGACCCATCATTAACAGCAAAATACCACAGACAAAATAGCCAGTACCACAGAATTCTCAGTTGGTTTGGCTTACACAATGTTAATTGAGAAATTAAAGTTGAGCAAATTTTGCACTCTATGGAGGCTAGCATAGCTGTGCACAGATGAACTGCAGATAAGAGCAGAGCTTTCGATGGAAGTTTTAAAGAAGCAGGATCACAATCCTGAAAGCATTTCTTCGAAGAATTGTAATAGGAGATGAAACATGGCTAGATAGGTGTGATCCTGAAGACGAAGCACAATCAACGCAGTGGCTACCAGGAGGCGAAAGTGGTCCAGTCTAAGCAAAAGTGAACTAGTCAATAGCGAATAGCCTAGTGGTTAAGACAGCTAGATTACACCTGGCCCACCGCAACTCTAATCCCAGCCCCAGCAACTTGAAAAACACACTGAGCACATGCGCATGAGTGACAAAATGCCCAACAGGATGGAGAAATGAAGAGAAGGGATTTTGGCATGACCATGCCCCATTGGGGGGTGCATTCTACCTTACCAGTCTCTGTCTCTCTCTGGTGAGTGCACACTCCCTAAGTTTATATTTTAAAAATAAAAAAGAAGAGCAAATGTCATGGCAACCATTTTGGGGGACAATCATTTTCTCATTGACTTTCTAGAGGGCCAAAGAATGAAAACATCTGCTTATTATGAGAGTGTTTTGAGAAAGTTGGCCGATGCTTTAGCAGAAACACACCTGCAAAAGCTTCTCTACAGTCCTTTCCCATTGCAATAATGCTCTTTCACGGGTCTTTAATCAAACAAGGGAAATTTTTTAAGAGTTTCAATGGGAAATCATTAGGCATCTACCTTATTTGGCTTCTTCCGACATTTTTTGTTTCCTAATTTTCTTTTTTTTAATTATCATTTTATTTTACTTTATTTTAATTTGACAGAGAGGGAGAGAGGGAGAGGGGAAGAGAGAGAGAAAGCGAGAAAGCAAGGCACCAGATCCTGGACTCGAACCGTGGTCAGCCATGTGGGAGTCCAGTACTCCTAACCACCATGCCACCTGTCAGCCCATGTTTCCTAATTTTCAAAAATCTTTAGAGAGTACCCATTTTTTCTTCAGTTTATACTGTGGACAAGAGGGCCAGCAGGTGGCATGTTGGTAAGTCACTGGACTCGCACATGGCTGACTGAGGTTTGAGTCCCAGACCTGGCAACTTGCTTTCTCACTTTCTCTCTCTCTGTTTCTCTCTGGTGATCACATGTGCCCTACAGCAAAATAAAATAATAATAATAAATAAAATTAAATAAGTAATTCTTTTTTAAAAGTGTAGAAGAGAGTGCATTGACATGGTTAAATTCCCAGAGTCCTCATTTCCTTAGGGATGGAGCAGATGGCTGGTATTATCACTTACAAAATTGTCTTGAACTTCACGCTGCTCAAGGTTGAGAAATAAGTCATTATTTCTTATTTTATCGTTTAGTTCCATCTTTCCACAAACATGTTGAAGGTCCCGTGTGTATAGATTTAAAATCAGTAGAATTATGTACAATACTTAGGGCTTACCTCTTGAGGACGGGATAGAGATAGGTCTTTAGTTCTTTGGTTCTTACATTGGGTGGTGAGTTTACAAATTTTCATCACATTATGATTTGTAACTAACGTACATATTTATGTGATCTTTTATATGCATGAAATACATTTATAAAGATTATAGAGGAAAGTAAGGAAACAACTAGGTAAAAGTAAGAGAAACTAAAAGAATTTTTAGAAAAAAAAAATGTGGGTAAAGACAGCAAACCCTGAATCCATTACTGAAGGACCTATTCGAGTGAAGAAAAACTTCTCAAAATTTCCGTATATCATTTATATAAAGTTGGCTTGCATAAATGTCCTAATGTTTTGTTATTACTGGCTGAAAGCATGATGTTGGCAAAATATCATGGTTTACTTGTCCTTCTACCTAGTTTTAAACTGGTTTGTTCACCATGGCATTAGTTTCTTTTTTTAAGTGAAGTGTTCTGGGTATGGTTGCTGGAATGATTGTTAACTCTGCTGATGCAATAATAATAATAATAATAAAAACTAGTTAATGTGCAATATTGGTATATCAAGATGTAACTATGGGCTTTTTTTATGGTACAATATTTTTAATATTTAACTTCATTTATTTATTTTAATTTCACCAGAGAGGGACAGAAAGAGAGAGAGAGAGAGAAAGTGAGAAGGCAAGCTGCCAGATCCAGGACTCAAACCACAGTCAGCCATGTGGAAATCCAGCACCCCTAACCACCACGCCACCTGCCAGCCCTTCACTATGGTTTGTTTTTGTTTTTGTTTTTGTTTTGTTTTTGATTGCTGCTATAAGACATGTGTGCTTGCCAGAGACAGGATTGCCTCTCAGGATTTTGGGCATGTGTTCACACATGCCGGCATGAGTTTTAAGCTGCTGGGTCTGGGACTTGAACCACGGTCAACTACATGGGAGTCTAGCGACATAACCATCATGCCATCTGCTGGTCCCCGTTGTGGGTTTTTAAGAGTTTATTTATTTATTTTTGCAAGACAGAGAAAGTGGAAAAGAGAGACAGGTAGGGAGAGAGTGTTTTTTTGTGTGTTTTTTTAAGAATTTTTAAATTTTATGCCTCTGAATGCTAAGAATTAACTCCAAGAAATTAGGGAGAAACATGTAATCCATCAGATCACCGGAAACCACCACAGAGGCGCAAGAAATATGAGAAACCAAGAAAATATCTCTCTCCCAAAGGAAAAGAACAATTCTTCATAATCCACAGACAATATCACAGAACTCATGGAAATATCAGATAAAGAATTCAGAATATTCATAATGACAAAACTAAAGGAGAGCCAAGGGAAAAGAGACAATGAACTCCAGGAGATGAGGAAGTCCTTCCACGATCTGAAAGAAGAGATACACACCATAAAAAAGAATCAAACAGAACTGTTAGAGATAAAGGCTGTAACACAGGAAATCAAAACCTCCTTCAAAAGTATTAAAAACAGGGAACCAGCAGTTAGCATAATGGCTATGTTGCTGGACTCCCACATAGTCAACCGCAGTTCGCGTCCCGGACCCAGTGGCTTAAAACTCACGCCGGGCGTGTGTGCGTGCATGCCCAAGATCCTGAGAGGAGAATGGAGAAGAAGGGATTGCAGCATGACCATCCACCCAGGAGGTGATTTCTCGCTTTCTGTCTCTATGTCTCTCTCTGTTTGTCTGGCGAGTGCATGTACCCTATAGCGAAGGAACCTCTCCAAAAAAAAAAAGAAAAAGCATTAAAAACAGATTCGATCATACAGAAGATCAAATCTCAGATGTAGAAGATAAAATCTCTGACCTAGGAAAAAATCACCAAAAAGGTTGAGAAAATAACCCACAAAAATGAGCATAATATATGAGAAACACTAGATACCATTAAATGCCCAAACGTCTGGATAATTTGTATTCCAGAAGGTGGAGAAACTAATATGGGCCTTGATAATCTATTTCATGAAATCCTGGAAGAAAATTTTCCAAACCTAAAGAAGCATTCAAATATCCAGACCCAAGAAATACAAAGGACCCCAAATAGAATCAACCCAAGAAGATCTTCTCCAAGGCACATCATAGCCAGATTGACCAAAACCACAGACAGAGACAAGACACTAAAATTGGCAAGAGAGAAATGTCAAGTTACTTACAAAGTTTATCCCATCAGGTTAACATCGAACCTCTCATCAGAAACACTACAGGCAAGGAAAGAATGGAGAAATCTATTCAAAGTGTTAAATGAAAACAATTTCAACCAATATTACTATACCTGGCAAGATTATCCTTCATATGGGAAGAAAAGATCAAAACATTATCAGAGAAACAAAACCTGAAAGAATTTACCAACACCAGACCAGCTCTTCAGGAAGTTCTGAAGGGAGTTCTATACCAGGAAAACTAAAGACAGATGAACAGATATAAGAGAAGAAAAAACAACCAAGAAAGTGGCCAACTTAATGGTAGGGATAAGTCCGGAAATAACAATAACGATGAATGTTAACTTACAGGATTTAAGCAGAAAGATTGGACCACGGTAACACTGCAAATTGGAGACTAAACTTGTGAAATAAAATTTTATGACTTTTGACTAAAACATTACTGATTTTCTTCTATGCTTTTTTCAAATTTAAGTATTTTTATTTCCTTTTGAGCTATTGATAGGTTCAACAATTTAATTTTTGAAAATGGAATTGAAACATAAACTTTTCTCCCTTTCTGACTCCCTGGAATTGGAAAGTATTTGTGAATATTCTTATTTTGTGGCAGAATGGTTACTTGCACACGTCCAAGAATATCTGTTGCCTTACATCAGCATTGGAAATACTTTTATTGCCAGGGCTTTGACTGGAATGTCATATCTGAAGAGATGACCAGAAAGCTGAGGAACTAAGGCTGATCTTAAGAAAGCCAACAGAAGCTCTTGGAAAGATTGCCTGGTACCATAAACAGTTCTGCCTGGCAGGTAAGTGAAGGATGCCACTTCTGATGGGCCCCCAAACACTTTCAAGTACAGGTGCTTAAAGGCACAGTCAGATGGTGAATTCCTGACTTGGCTCAGGAGCCTTGGGATTCTTTTAAAAGAGTCTAATCTGAAGTTCATTCTAAAAGGTTCCAGCAAAGCCAACTAAATCAATTAGTATTCTTTGGGGCTTTGTGCAAATAACAAACCAAATTGAGACTACATTTTTTTTCTTTTTTTTTGCAAATAAGTTATTTTATGCCTTTCTTTGGTAAAAGGGGGAATGGAGAGAAAAAAAATGTTTCAGAAGAAAATTACAGTGCACTTGTTACTATATTTTAGCTCTGTCCACATCTGTTTTTTGAGTTTTTAGTATCTACCTAGTGTTTGAACAGAATCCTCCTCTTTTTCCTGGCTTTAAGTCTTAAGCAAATTTTTCCTCACACTTTTTAAATTTTGATCGATTAAAGCTAAAATTACTTTTCTGGAAATTAAAAAATAATAATAATAAAAAACAAACAAATACTTAATAACTGCAGTAAGCTATATAGCCTCAGCTAGGTGCTACCTTATAGTATGTTTATTCTACTCACGTCTGTTGCCAAAATGAGTTTTATGCCTAAAGTCAGACCTGTGTTCATAGATAGGTTTATATCAGCTGCACTTGCTATTGAAATATTTAGTTTAATTAAGATATTTTATTTTTAAGGTTTTTTTTAGAGGTTTTTGCTATAGGGCACAATGCACTCACCAGAAAGACAGAGAGAGAGAGAGACAGAAAGTGAGTAATCACCCCCAGGGGGGATGGCCACACCGCAATCCCTTCTCCTCCATTCTCCTCTCCGGATCTTGGGCACACACACTTATGTGCCCAGTGTGAATTTAAGCCACTGCGTCTGGGACTCAAACCACAGTAGACTACATGGGAGTTTAGCGACATAGCCATTACGCTAACTGCTGGTCCCTAAGATCTTTTGTAAATTGGGAGCTGGTAGGTGGTATGGTGGTTGAAAGTGCTGAATTCTCACATGACCGACTGCGGTTCGAGTCCTGGACCTGGTGGCTTGCTTTCTCACTTTCCCTTTCTCTCTCTCTGTGTCTCTCTGGTCAAATTAAAAAATAATAATAACAAATGGAATTAAATAAATAAATACATATTTTTTATAAGGTCTTTTTGTAAATTGGGAGCTGGTAGGTGGTATGGTGGTTGAAAGTGCTGAATTCTCACATGACCGACTGCGGTTCGAGTCCTGGACCTGGTGGCTTGCTTTCTCACTTTCCCTTTCTCTCTCTCTGTGTCTCTCTGGTCAAATTAAAAAATAATAATAACAAATGGAATTAAATAAATAAATACATATTTTTTATAAGGTCTTTTGTGAATCAGTAAAATGTGAATATTTAAAAAATCTATGCCTCTCCCCCCCAAAAAAGTTTAACAGACAAGATGAAATGTTACCTGTTGATGATAATAAATATAATATTTATGACTTGATTGATACATGCGGCATTCATGCTGGGAAAAATCATTTTGTATGCCATAATTGTGTACAGTAATTAAATGTAAATTTAAAAAACAAAAACAAAAAATTTTTAAAGAATTATTTTATTTTTTCTTCAGGGCAATTTTTGCTATAGGGCACGTGTACTTGCCAGAGAGACAAAAAGCAAGAAATCACCCCTTGGGTGGGTGACCACGCTGTAATCCCCTCTCCTCCATTCTTCTCTTGGGGTTTTGGGCATGCACACACAGGTGCCTGGCAGGATTTTCAAGCCACCATGTTTGGGACTTGACCTGAGGTTGGCCATGGGGAAACCAGTTCCTTAACCACAACTCCACCTGCTGGCCCCCATGCTGGTACTTTTAATGGTACACGTTGAACCTCCCTAACCTATAAAATTCAAAATCTGAAATGCTCCAAAATCCGAAACTTTAAAGGTGTCAATGTGATGCCACAAGTGGAAAATTTCACACGAGGAATTCTTGACCTCCCACGACAGGTTACAGTCCAAATGCTGCAATACAAAAGTACTTACAGGGGCCAGCAGGTGGCATGGTGGTTAAGGCACTGGATTCCCAAATGGCTGATCTTGGTTTAAATCCTGGACCCAGCAGCCTGAAGATCACACTAGACATTTGTGCGTGTGTTCCAAAATCCCGAGTTGAGACTGGAGAAGGGATTGTGGTGTGGCCATTTCCCCTGGGGGGTGATTTTTCACTTTTCCTCTCTCTGCCTCATTCTGGAGGGCACACACACCCATGGCAAATAAAGAAACAAAACCTAAAAAATATAAAATTTAAGGGACCAGCAGTTAGCGTAATGACTATGTCGCTGAACTCCCATGTAGTCGACCGCAGTTCGAATCCCAGACCCAGTGGCTTAAACTCACACTGGGCGTGTGCATATGTGTACCCAAGATCCTGAAAGGAGAATGGGGGAGAAGGGATTGCAGCGTGGCCATACCCCCGGGGGGGTGATTTCTTGTTTTCTGTCTCTCTGTCTCTCTCTGTCTTTCTGGCAAGCGCAGGCAAAAAAGTGTAGCCCTGTAGCAAAAACCTCTCAAAAAAAAAAAAAATTAAAAACTATTGTATAAAGTGACCTTCAATCTAGGTGTATAATGTATATATGAAACATAAATGAGTTTCTCCTTTTCACTTGGGTTCATTCTCAAGGTGCCTCATAATTCACATGCAGATATTCCACAGTCTGAAAATAGCCAAACAGAAACACTTCTGATCCCAAATATTTTGGAAAGGAATACTCAACCTGTACATTACTGAGCGGAAAACGAAATTTCTTGTATTATTTTTGTAGGAACAGGTTTTACTATTTAAAAAAGTGTTACATGTGTATGTTATGTATATTGAGTTGCCGGAAAAGTCATGACATTTTTTTCTATGTTTTTTCTAGGCAAAAATGTGTCATGACTTTTCCAACGGCCCAATTTATCACATAGTTTTATACTTACATGGAAAAAAGAATGGAAGAATAAAATTCAAGTGGCCAACCACAAGTGGGAATAAGAGCAGGATGGGGCCAGCAGGGGGCGCAGTGCCTATGTTGTTGGACTCCCACATGGTGGACAACGGATTGAGTCCTGGACCCCGCAGCTTGAAACTCTCGCTGGGCATGTGTGCATGTATGCCCAAAATTGAGAGGAGAATGAAGGAGAAGGGATTACAGTGTGGCCATCCCCTCAGGGGGTGAGTTCTCGTTTTCTGTCTCTCTGTCTCTCCCTATCTTGCCAGCAAGTACATGTGCCCTATGGCAAAAATCTCTCTTAAAAACAAAAAAAGGTTGAGATAGGATACTTTTTTTATTTCATATAATTTAGGAGCCTTTGAAACTGAAAAAATGAGCAGGATATTAAAACTATGTTTTGGGGGCTGACTGCGGCCTGGTGATTAAGGCGCCCAAATCCCACATTGTTGACCCTGTAGTTTGTGTCTCAGACCGGCAGCTTGAGAAACATGCCAGGCCCGTATGTGTGTGTATGCCCAGGGTTCGAACAGGAGGGAGAAACAGAGAAGGAGTTGCAGCGTCACCTCACCCCATTGGGGACCTCTTTCTCTCTCCCTCTCTGTCTCTCTATCTCTCTCTCTCTGGTGAGTGCATGTGCCCTCTAGCAAAATAAATTTGTATTTGGAAAAGAAATATATTTGTTTTTAAAAAGTGCTTTAAAATATTTTTTTTCTTTTAGAGACTTTTACCATAGGGCACATGTGCTCACCAGAAAGACAGAAAAATGAAAAGAGAGAAATCACCCCCTAGAGGGGATGGCCACACTACAATCCCTTCTCCATCCTCTTCTCTCTTTTTTTTTTTTTTTGGAGAGGTTTTTGCTATAGGGTACGTGCGCTTGCCAGAAAGACAGAGAGAGACAGACAGACAGTGAGAAATCACCCCCCGGGGACATGTCCACGCTGCAATCCCTTCTTCTCCATTCTCCTCTCAGGATCTTTGGCACACACGCACACACACCCAGCCTGAGTTTAAGCCACTGGGTCTGGGACTCGAACCACGGTCAACTACGTGGGAGTCCAGCGACATAGCCATTACGCTAACTGCTGGTCCCTCTCCATTCTCTTCTAAAGGTCTTAGGCATGCATGCACATGTGCCCAGGGAGAATTTCCAGCTACCAGGTCTGGGACTCGAACTATGATTGGCCATGTAAAAGTCCAGAGATGTAACCGCTATGACATCTGCTGGCCCAAGACGAACTATCTTTTTAATTACGTGTTTCAGAATGACTGCTCTCAGTTACATTTGAGAACTATGTCGAGAAGTTTTCATGAGTGAGAGCCAGAGTTCCGTTACAGACAATAGGTGGTGGAGCAGGAAGAGCCCTGGAGGGTTAGTGCAGATGCTAAGGAGGCACACCCGATGCTCAGTTTCCCCTCATAACACAGAGCGCTCCTTTGATCCAACAGGTGTGAGGCCGTCTCCCCGCCAGAAACAAGCCATCGATTCTGCAGCACATTCAGAGGGGTGTACTCTAAATGTAGTCACTTTTTAAAAAAAACTTTGTATTTATTTATTTAGTTATTTGTCAATCATTTTAATTTGACCAGAGAGGTACAGAGCGAGAGAGAAAGAGAGGGAAAGTGAGAAAGCAAGCTGCCCAGTCTGGGATTCGAACCATGGTCAGCCATGTGGGAGTCCAGCGCCTTTATCCATCATGCTACCTGCCAGTCCCCTCCCCACTGTACTCACTAGTGATGATATGTCCCTGGAGATGGCATCACATCCTGCAGGTTGAGGGCTCAGTTTCACTTTGGAGACTAGTTAAAAACCCAGGCCTCCAGAACTTCTGGCCAGTCAGTGACTAGGTGGGATTCCCGTGACCCCCTCTTTAGTCTTAATTATTTTGCTAGAGTAACACAGAAATCAGGGAAACAGGTTTACTGGCTTATTTTATAGGCTAATTCAATATAAAATTGTAGAGGTTTCATTGTTGTTGTTATATTATGTTTTTGTATTGTTTGTTTGTTTTTTAACCATTCATTCATTTTTTTAAAGAATTATTTCTTTCTTTTCTTTTCTTTTTTTTTTTTTTTATGAGAGGTTTTCGCTATAGGGCGCGTGCACTCGCCAGACAGAGAGAGACATAGAGACAGAAAGCGAGAAATCACCCCCCAGGGGGGATGGTCACGCCGCAATCCCTTCTCCTCCATTCTCCTCTCGGGATCTTGGGCATGTATTCACATGCGCCCGGCGTGAGTTCTAAGCCACCGGGGCCAGGACACGAACCACGGTCGACTACGTGGGAGTCCAGTGACATAGCCATTACGCTAACTGCTGGTTCCCTAAAGAATTATTTATTTAATTTTATTTATTCAGTCATTTATTTTAATTTGACTTTAGACAAAGAGAGAGAGATAGAAATTGAGGAACCAAGCTACCAGGTCCGGGACTTGAACCACAGTCAGCCATGTGGAAATCACAACATTAATTTGTTGTGATTTCCCAGCCTCTGGATCTGGGATTCAAACTGCAGTTAGCCATGTTGCAATCCAGTACCTTAAGCACCGAATGTAGGATATTTTAAAGAACACAAATGAACCGCCAGATTAAGAGATATATAAGGCGAGGTCTGGAAGAGCACAGGAGCTTCCATTCCCATGGAGCTGGGGTGTACCACCCTTCCAGAAGATGGCCCAGGTTTTGCCCACTTTCCTTCAAGCCCTCCCATCCACCCCCGCCCTTGAGCGGGCTCCAAACACAGTTTTCTTGGGTTTTTTTTTTTTTTTTTTTTTTTTTTTTTTTTTTTTTGAGTTTTTTTTTTTTGGGTGCGCTCACCAGGAAGACAGAGAGCCAGAAAGCGAGAAATCACCCCCCAGGGTGGATGGCCACGCTGCAATCCCTTCTCCTCCATTCTCCTCTCGGGATCTTGGGCATGCACGCACATGCGCCCATCGTGACTTTAACCCACTGGGTTCGGAACTCAAACCGCAGTCGACTACGTGGGAGTCCAGCGACATAGCCATTATGCTAACTGCTAGTCCCAGTTTTCTTGGGCTTTAAGGAGACTTTGTAGCATAGGCACACCTGAAGCGTGACAGCCACGTACAAGCATGTGTGATCTCACGCTGACAGAATGAGGCGGACCCAGCAAGGCCTGTCTGTCCAGGTTTTTTTTTTTCCTCTGGGCAGCATTCCTTTCCCCCAGGTATGGGGCAGGATTCCTCCAAAATGAGGACCTGAATTCCTTTCTTTCTTTTTTGCTTATATTTAATTTTTGCTTTAGGGTACAGGTACTTGCCAGAGACAGGGAGAGACATTGAGAGAGCACCCCCCCTCACGGGTTGGGGGATGACCATCACAGTCCTTTCTGCATTCCCTCTCAGGATTTGGGGTATGCGCACGTGCACACACACACGCACACACGCACACGCACACACACACACAGTCACCATGATTTTCAGGCCACTGGCTCGGGACCCAAACCACGTAGTAGGTCATGTGGGATCCAGCCACCTTCACCACCACACCACCTGGCTGGCCCTGGGGGTCTTCATTTCTTTATGACAAATTCCATATCCAGCCTTGGGCAGCTTTAGGGACCAAAGGCAAAAGGTCAAATATTTTTGAGCCAGGAACAGTGGATGAAGACCAAAAGCATATACATATAGATATGGGGGGTGGGGTGTCTTCAAAACGTTCATGGGAAATGTGTATTCTGAAATATTATGCGTAAATTTAACTTTCTTGCACCAAAATAAATTTGTACTTTAATTCCATTTTTCCACAAACTGTCTGAATATCCTCTGTATGTCTGTTTCAGACACCTTGGTTGTAGAACCAGCCCTATCACACAAAAGTGGTTCTTATTTAAGAAGTTCAGTTCAAAGAGCTCATTCCTAAGGCCGGCAGGTGGCATGGTGGTTAGGGGTGCTGGACTTCCGCATGGCCGAAAACGGTTTGAGTACCGGACCTGGTGGCTTGCTTTCTCATTTTCCTCTCTCATGCTCTGTCCCAAATAAAATAAATAAATAAAGCTAGAGAAAATAATTAGAAAAAAAAAAAGAAAAAGAAAGAGCTCGTTCCCTTGTTGGAAAACTGGGGTGTTATTGTGACTTTTGAATGGTATGATGTATGTGAAATCACTTGAAAATGATCATTTAATTCTGAAACATAATGTTAATATTCATTCCTGTGGTGATATTTTGTTTAAAACATTCAATATTAATTTTGGGGAGATTTCCCAGTTTCTATGCTAAAGATCCATTTTCTTTTAAATTAGTTTGTTCATTGTGGTACTTTTTTTTTTTTAAACCCAGGACTGGACAACTGAATTTAAAGGAGTTCTGAAGTTCATTATTTTTAGCTACGTTTAAATGAAGATGACATAGAAGAAGACAAAACTGTAAAAATAAATGTAAGTTTTATTATACAGTCAAATGAAGGATTCAGCTCTTGTCCCCAGGGAATTAACCTGGATGGTATTACAAATTCCTTACTTCGATGAACTTCTCTAATCCTGAAATTTTCTTTTACTATATTGAACTACTTCTGATTTCATCATGAAAATCTGGTCTGAAGTGTGCCTTGCAGAAATTCTGAAAATCCATTTCACATCCGCTGGGAATATTTGTATGCTAATATGATATGTATTGTCGCCTCACACTTTTTCCATATTAAAGGCTCCCCTGAACGCTAGATCTCTTTAATAAATGCGGCTGAAAGCCAATGCGGTTTTGTCTGGGTTTGTTATTGGGGTAGTAACTAAATACTTCTAGAGAACCTTTTACTTCCCCTTAGTTGTTGTTATATGTTTCCCTCTTCAAACTGGTTCTGGAGACAGGATCTCAGTGACACTTTTTTTTTTTTTTAATTTGCTAGAGGGCACATGTGCTTGCAAGGGCAGAGATAGAGACAGAGATAGAGAGAGAGAAAAAAGAGAGAGAGAGAGAGAGAGAGAGGGAGAGAGGGAGGGAGGGAGGGAGAGAAAGCAAATCCCAGTGGGGGATGGTCACACAGCAATCACTTCTCCCTCATTTCTCCTTTAGGGATTTTTGGGTCCTGTTTTTCAAGCTGCCAGGCCCAGGATTTAAACTGTGCCTTTGGCCACTTGAGATCCAGCTGCCTTTACCACCACACCACAGGCTGTCCACATAGTCACACCTTTTTAGTTCAAATCCCAATGCTGTCATTTGCTCTCTAGACATCTGTAGAAAAATTACTTAAATCCATTAAGCCTCAGTTTCCTCATCTGTAAAATGGTGATAAGAATAGTACCTAATTCATTGAACACTTAATATCTACTATCCATCACTGATAAATGAGTAAGGAGTATTAACCTCATTTTTTTTTTTTTTTGTAGAGATATTTTTGCTATAGGGCACATGCGCTCCCCAGAGACAGAAAGACAGAAAGCAAGAAATCACCCCCCCCAGGGGGGTTGGTCACACCACAATCCCTTCTCCTCCATTTTCCTCTTGGGATCTTATACATACACATGTGCCCAGCATGAGTTTCAAGGTCTGAGACTTGAACTGGGGTCAACCATGTGGGAGTCCAGTGAGGTAACCATTACACCATCTGCTGGTCCCTATTAGCCCCATTTTGTAGATGTAAAATTTAGATACATAGTAGTCAATGCGACATTAGATCACATAGCTAGTAAGAGGTGAGGTCAGGAGCTGGGCCCAAATTTACCTGATGCCAAATCCCGGTGGTTTGTCATTCTGCTTCCTCTCTGGAGGGTTATTGACTTCGCCACATGGTCGTTAGGACCCCACCAGCCCTTGCCTGTGTTAAGTTTTGGCACAGACTCCTGCTG
>NW_006160145.1:847998-849424 GCF_000334495.1 Tupaia belangeri chinensis
TGAATTAATGGGGGAGGGGCATCATTATCGGCCTGTATGTATCAGAGTTGTCAGTGGCTCACAAAAGGTCTTCCTCGACAAAGAATTGTTGAAAGCCAGGGTATAGAACCACTTGAATTCCAAAAGTCTTATCTGAGACCACTTCACCTTGTGGAAGCCTATTTTTTTCTTTTCTTTTTTTTTTTTAAAGAATTATTTAATTTTATTGATTCATTCATTCATTTTTAATTTGACCGGAGAGGGACAGAGAGAGAGAGAGAAGCGAGAAAGCAAGCCGCCAGGTCCAGATTTGAACCATTGTCAGCTACGTGGGAGTGTCCAGCGCCTTGACCACCATGCCACCTGTTGGTCCCTCTTCTTTCTTTTATTATTATTTATTTTATTTTTTTTGTAGAGAGATTTCTGCTATAGGGCATGTGTGCTTGCCAGAGAGACAGAGAGACAGAAAGCAAGAAATCATCCCTCTGGGGGGATGTTCGTGCCACAGTCCCTTCTCCATCCTCTTCTCAGGATCTTGGGCATGTATACACACATGCCCAGAGTGAGTTTCAAGCCTCCGTGTCTGAGACTCAAACCATGGTTGGCCAACTGGGAGTGCAGCGACGTAACCATTTTGCCATCTGCTGGTCCCAAATTTTCCTTAGATAGAAAAATAGATAAAATAATATTAAATAGATAAAACAATATTCCTAAAAGGAGGCTGAGGTGATTAGAAAATGTGTACAATTTAAATAAAGATCATTTCTGCTAATTTCATAAGTCGTACCTAAACTTTATGGAAGAGATACCAAAATGAAATGTTTTGATCTTCAATATGCCTTTTAATTAAAATAATATACTCGGGGGCCAGCAGGTGGCATGGTGGTTAGGACACTGCACACCCACGTGGACGACCACAGTTGGAGTTCTGGACCTAGCATCTTGCTTTCTCACTCTCTTTGTCTGTCTCTGTCTCTTTCTCTCTGGTGAACCTCTGTGCCTTACAGCAAACATTTAAAAACAATAATTCTTTTAAAATATACTGAAAATGAATCCTAACAGCAAAGGAAAGTTTATTTCCATGGGTTCATGTCTTTATAAGAACAAATCCTATGTCAACAATTATTTTTTACTAACTAATTTCATGCCAGATGCTGTGATGAGTGCCACAGGCACTTGTGTGCGTTCTTCAAAGCCACAGCAAAACCTCCACTGGGCATTTGTTGCTTTCTTCTCTACTTCTCTTCTTTTCCCTTCCCCTCCCCTCCCATCCCCTCCCCTTTGCTCCTCTCCTCTCCTCTCCTCTCCTCTCCTCTCCACTCCTCTCCTCTCCTCCCTTCTCTCTCTCCTCTCCTCTCCTCCCTTCTCTCTCTCCTCTCCTCTCCTCTCCTCTCCTCTCCTCTCCTCTCCTCTCCTCTCCTCTCCTCTCCTCTCCTCTCCTCTCCTC
>NW_006160145.1:849617-854282 GCF_000334495.1 Tupaia belangeri chinensis
CTCTCCTCTCCTCTTCTCTCCTCCCCTCCTCTCTCTCTCTCTCTCCTCTCCCCAGCTCCACTATTTGCTAGACTGAGCTCAGCGTCTTCTCAGACCCCAGCTCAAATATCCCT
Source organism: Tupaia belangeri chinensis (assembly GCF_000334495.1). Lineage (NCBI taxonomy): Eukaryota > Metazoa > Chordata > Mammalia > Scandentia > Tupaiidae > Tupaia > Tupaia belangeri. The sequence continues at coordinate 849,731 of NW_006160145.1, forward strand.
TCCTTAGAAAGGACTCTCAGGGCAGCCTCTTCCCCTTTATCTAAATGAATCTCCCTGAGACCCTCTTTCTTTATGTCTTGCTCTTTCCTTCCCTGCACTTTCTATAGTCTTTCCACATCATTAGTTGGAAGATTGCCAAATGTCTCCAATTTATTCATCATTTATTTAGCAAATATTTGTAAATAAACTACAAAGAAAAGAAAAGGTCACTGACCTGAACTTTCATCCTATTGGAAAGATAGATAAAACCCAAATAATCAGACAGTTTAAAGGCATTAAATAGGGGCTAGCAGGTGGCACTGTGGCTATGGTGTTTGACTCCCACATGGCCAACCACGGTTTGAGTCCCAGATGTGGCAGCTTGCTTTCTCACTTCCCTTTCTCTCTCTCTCTCTCTGGTCAAATGAAAAATAATAATAATAATTAAAAAATAAAAAATTCTTTAGAAAAAGCATGAAGTAGACCAAGGAAAACAAATGGAGTGAAAGGATAAGGATTGGTGGAACAGAGGAGAGGAGGCAATTGGGACATTCAAGTGGAATGGCTGGAGAAAACCACTCCAAGGGGTATCATTTGTGAGCAAAAGCCTAAATAATACTGAAGAATGAGCCTTGGGAAGATGGAGAGTAAGAGGTTCCAGGCAGAGGGAACAAGAGGCAGAACAGCTCTGAGACTGGGGTAGCCTTGTTTGAGGGGCTCCAGGGAATGTGGCTGGGGTAAAGTGAGCACGTGGGAGGATGGTGGGTGCTGGCGGGAAGGTGAGCTCACATTCCTAGTCTCAAAGGATTTTTGTTTATTTATTTATTTATTTTAGAGCTGTTTTGCTATAGAGCGTATGTACTTACCAGAGAGACAGAAAGTGAGAAATCACCCCCAGGGGGCATGGCCACATCACAATCCCTTCTCCTCCGTTCTCTTCACAGGCTCTCGGGCACGCACACAAACACACCCCGCGTGAGTTCAAACTGCCAGGTCCAGGACTCGAACAATGGGGGACCAGTGCCTTATCCGCTATGCCTTCTGCTGGCCCCAGAAGTTTGTTCTTAATGTTACATGAAGGCCTTGAAGGGGTTTGAGTAGAAGAAATGATAACTAAAAGGAAAAGAGAAAAAGAAAAAAAGAAGCAAAGAAATGATAACAAATTTATTTTAAAAAAATGGACTCTCTAGATCCTGCTTAGAGAGAAAATCCAGAGATGAGACTCAGGGGTGCCACTTAGGAGGCCATTTGTCTTTTTTTTTTTTAAGAGGTTTTTGCCTTAGGGTGTGTGCGCTCCCAAGTGGAGGCAGAGGAGAGACAGACACAGTGAAAAGGAAAGTGAGAAAGCACCCCCTGGGGGGATGACCATGCCACAATCCCTTCTCCTCCATTCTCCCTGGATCTTGGGCACACACACACGTGACCCATGTGAGTCTTAACCCACTGGGTCCAGGACTCGAACTGTGGTCAGCCATGAGGAGTCCAGCAACAGAACTGCTATGCCATCTGCGGGTCCCCATTTGTCATTTTTTAAAACCAGAAATGTTTATGGTTGAGAATAGGCTGGCAGTAGCAGAGACCGAGAGACATGCTCTGTCAAGGTGTATTTTGAAAGCAGAGAGAACAAGACTTGCATAAGAATTTGGTATGGGAATAGAATAATAGAGAAAGAAAAGAATCACGACTGACCACGCGCAGAGCTGAGTTGTTTTGGACGCGTTAAGTTTGAGATGTTCATTTTACATCTGAGTGGAGGTGTTGAGTAGGTAGGTGGATATATATATATATATATATATATATTTGCTTATACCTCAAAGTATAATTTGAGCCTGGACAGAGACGTTTGGAAGTGATCAGTTTCAAGTTAATATTTAAAACCAAGGAACTGGATAAAATAGTGTAGAACTGTGTAAAGAACTGAGGAGAGCTGGAGTCTGAGCCCAAGGACATTGTATTAGTTAGAGACCAATGAGAGAAGGAGCCAGCAAAGGACTCTGGGAAGGAACAGTTGGTGAGAAAAATCATGGCCAGCCACTGTTGAATGGTAGAACAGGAAGAGGATTGAGAACTGACCGTTAGCTCACTGTCATATTCCCAGTACCTAGCTTAGTAACTGGGACATAATTAGAGCATGATAATATTTGTTGAATGAATGAATCTTCATTTCATTTCTTTACTTTTTTCTTTATCAATTTCACATAATTATTAAACAACTGTTTTCTTATTAATTTCACATTTACATAGAGTTCCTATCATGATGTATACTATATGTGTATGTATATATTTCAACAGAGAACTTCACATTTTTTTGTCTGTTAAACATTTGTTTCTTCCCTTTGCACCTCATGCCCACCCTCTTCCATCCATTCCCCTCCCTTACAGTCTCTGGAAACTACACCTATCCTCTCCAATTTTATCCTTGGATCTTTCCATTTCTGCCATAGAGTGCAGATATTCATTGAGTGGGGATATACAGTATGTATCTTTCAAAGTCTGGCTCATTTTGCTCAACATTAAGAGAAGACTGAATATTCACTTCTGTTTTCTTCTTCTAACACATCTGTTGGATTCCTCTAGGTTCCTGGCATGTTCTAGGTTCTTTGGATTTACTGCATAGTGCCCTCAATAACCGTAGATTCTAGCAGAGGCCACATACATACATACATATGCAACAATAAAAGGCAATGTTAGTTTATAACATTTCCTCTCCTGTTCTTCTTAAGAAATTGTTTATTTATTTAACATGATTTTATTTATTATTATTTTTTAAGTTTGCCATAGGACACATGTGCTCACCAGAGAGACAAAGAGAGGGGGAGAGGGAAATTGAGAAAGCAAACCACTAGGTCCAAGGTTACAACTGCAGCCACGTGGGAGTCCAGCACCTTAACTGCCATGCCACCTGCTACCCCCCCCTCTCCTGTTCTAAGGAGAATGAAACTGTCTGGAGGACACTTTGCTGGTCAGCAAATGGTGGGCTGGGGACCCAGTCTCTGTGGCCGAGAAGGTTGCAGATTGGACTGCAGAACTGGAAGCCACATGCTGGCCTTGGTTTGAGTCCCTGACTTGATTTGTCTGAAAAGGAAAGGGAGGGGATTGTGGTGTGACAAACTGTGTGGAGGATGCTTGTCTTTTCCTCTCTCTTGTGAGTGGGCAGGCACTCTATCATGAGTGAAAAAATAAAAAGGGTAGGACCTGCTCCAAGCTTCAGCAGTAATGCGCTGCTCAAGGAAAGCATGATGGCAAGAAGGGTTTGCATCCCCCACCACTCAGCTTGAAAGGTGCCAGATATGTGCAAAATTCCCAAGGTCCTGTAGGCTGGAGGACTGGAGGAACGAGATGGCAGCATGGATAGACTGTGCAGTGTCCCCTCACTCTCTGTCTTGCTCTCACTCTTGACAGTGTACCCACACGCTCGCCTAAATGAAGAGAAAGGGTGTTTTTTTTTAATTATTTAATTTAATTTATTATTATTTTAAAACTTGGTATAGGGCACATGCACTCATGAGAGAGAGACAGAGAAAGGGAAAATGAGAAAGCAAACTGCCAGGTCTGGGATTTGAACTGCAGTAGGCCACGTGAGAGTCCAGTGCTCTAACCACCACACCACCTGTTGGCTCCGAAATACATTTTTTTTTTTGCGAGGTTTTCGCTATAGGGCGTGTGCGCTTGCCAGACAGACAGAGAGAGACAGAGAGACAGACAGCGAGAAATCACCCCCCAGATGGGATGGTCACGCCACAATCCCTTCTCCTCCATTCTCCTCCCGGGATCTTGGGCACACACGCGCACGCACCCGGCGTGAGGTTTAAGCCACTGGGTCCGGGACGCGAACCGCAGTCGACTACGTGGGCGTCCAGCGACATAGCCATTACACTAACTGCTGGCTCCCCGAAATACATTTTTTTAAATTTATTTATTCATTTATATATTTTAATTTGACCAGAGAGAGACAGAGAGAGAGAGAGAGAGAGAGAGAGAGAGAGAGAGAGAGAGAGAGAGAGAGAGAGAGAGAGAGAGAGAGAGAGAGAGAGAGAAAGCAAGCCACCAGGTCCGGGACTTGAACCGTGGTCAGCCATGTGGGAGTGTCCAGCACCTCAACCACCACGCCACCTGCTGATCCCCAAAACACATTTTTGAAAAGGAACTGGGTTATACAAATGGGGGATTCCTTGGAGGCAAAGATTCTGAAAATGGAGAAGTTGAGAGAGAGAAATGATGGGACTTTCGCTGAACTAGAGAGGCAGCCCCAGCCAAATGTATCAAATTCAATTAAGACAAAATACGGTTTCAGCTCAACTCACATGGTTGAATTCTGCTTGACAATTGGCAGTTTATGAAGAACATTTACAGACGCATGGTTCTTCCTAATTTATCTGATAAAGAGAGTGGAGAAGGGAACCAGCAGTTAGCGTAATGGCTATGTCGCTGGACTCCCATGTAGTAGACCGTGGTTCATGTCCTGGACCGGGTGGCTTAAAACTCACACCAGGCATGTGTTGTGTGCGTGCCCAAGATCCTGAGAGGAGAATAGAGGAGAAGGGATTGCGGTGTGGCCATCCCCCCTGGGGGG
>NW_006160145.1:854308-885200 GCF_000334495.1 Tupaia belangeri chinensis
CTGTCTGGTGAGTGCACGTGCCCTATAGCGAAAAACCTCTCAAAAAACAGAAAAAGAAAAAAAAAAGAAAAAGAGAGCGGAGAAAGCATACATGTTTCAGGAATGGTAAGACTCGAACTAAATATTATAAAACTTTGAAGTTACCTTTAAGATATATTGAACTGTGGCCAGCAGTTTATTGACACAATTCCTTTTCTTTTTCTTCTTTTTTTTAAGAGAGAGTTTTGCTATAGGGAGCACATGCACTTGCCAGTGAGACAGAGAGTGACAGAGAGACAGCAAAAAATCACCCCCCCCCCCGGGGGAATGGCCATGCCACAATCCCTTCTCCTCCATTCTCCTCTTGGAATTTTGAGCATACATGCAGACATGCTGGTTGTGAGTTTTAAGTCACTGGGTCCAGAACTTGAACTGAGGTCGACTACGTGGGGGTCCAGCGATGTAAACATTATGCCATCTGTTGGTCCCAACACAATTTCTTAACCTTATCTGTGATATTCCTCCTCTGGACTATGTCGAGGTACTTCCTATGCCTCTTCTCAAACTATATTACTTCTCTGGATCCTCCATACCATTCCCACCCTTCGCAAAAGCAGACTTTTTTTTAGCTTTATTTATTTAATTAATTTTTACTATAGGGTACGTGCCTTTGCTGGAGAGAGAGAGAGAGAATGAAATCACTCCCCAGGGGGAATGGCTACACTGCAATCCCTTTTCAATCCCCTTTCCTCCATTCTTCTGTTCTTCCCTGTGTGTTTTCAAGGCACCTGGTCTAGACTGGAACCCAGCTGTGCAGTCGGCCATGTGGGATTCAGCCACCTTAACGTCCATTCCACGGGCTGGCCCCGGGTCTCTGTCCAGTGAATGTACATGCCTTATAGCAAAAACCTAAAAAAAAAAAAAAAAATTTTTAAAGGAAAAAAAGTAAAAGAAAATTCTCTTTCGTCCTTGAAGTCCCAGTTAAAAGATAGACAACCTTTCCAAAGCTAATTGTTTGGCAAGCTGGGTTCCCATGGTATACTTTTATTCATTTTACAGCTCCTTTGCCATTGTGTATTGTAGTGATTTGACTCCAACTTATATGCCTTGAACTGCAAACACTGGGAGCTAAGTGTTGTTTAATGCTTAGCGCAGGAGGGAGGCCTGGCATTTAGATGGCTCTCAAATAAGTGGGTGTAACCTGAGTGAACGCGTGCGGTGGGAGACCTTATCCGGCCAAGTTTAGGGAGCGATGACAGCACACTTAACAATGACACGGAGTGTTAATAAAGAGGAAAAAGTAAAACCGTGGCTCCACCGCCCACTTCTTACTACAATCTTCCCATTCATAGTGACTTCTTCTGATTCCTCGGAATTTCGTTCTGAGCGGCCAATCGGCGCTCAGTCTTCAGCAGTCGCCAGGATGGCCGTAGCCAATGAGAAGTCGGGGAGCTTAGGTGGAGTGAGGCCTCCCGGGGGAAAGAATCCTGGGGGGGCGTGGTGACGCGATGAGGCGGGACTAAAGCTTGATTGCCAAGTGGGCAACCCACTACCTTAGAACGGAAACGCAACTCAGTCCCTAAGGGAGGGGGCGTGGGCGGGGCAGGGGAACCGAAGTCAGCCAATGGCTGGCGCATTACGCACGGAGGAAAGCGAGATCACCAATGGCGGTAGAGGTATGGCGCCGTGGGCGGGACATAGGCTCAGCGTGGGGTGGGAGCAGCGCCTATTAAGGGTCGCCCTCACCGTCACGGCCTGCACCTCCTCCTGGTTTCATTCATTCGTGGATTTCATTCACGAAGGTAGTGAGGCCTAGTCGGAAGCCATGGAGAGTGCTCTCCCCGCCGCCGGCCTCCTGTACTGGGTGGGCGCAGGCACCGCGGCCTACCTAGCCCTGCGCGTCTCGTACACGCTCTTCACGGCCTTTCGGGTCTGGGGTGTAGGTAACGAGGCGGGGGTCGGCCCTGGGCTCGGTGAATGGGCAGGTGAGTCGGATGCAGCGCCGCCCCCCCCCCTGCCGTGGCTCGGCCCGCCCCGGCCCGCGCTGTCCAGTTCCGGGCGCAGCGTGGCCTTCCCATCCCCAGCTCCTCTCTTCCTCCTGCGGACCACGCTGGCTCCCTTGGCCGGCTGCTGGCTTGCTTAGCTTACCGCGGAGTTTAAACGACTAGACACGCTGCTGTCTCCACTCCGGGAAGCGCCAGTGCGGCTTCGTGCGTGCGGAGAAAGCCGGCTCAAGTCCCTCTAAGCCGTTCGGGGTTCATGGCCTGGCGTTTGCAGCCTGCCGCCTTCTCTGCAGCCGCTACCCACCGTGGATCGCCCCTTGTGGGTGTTTTTAAAATAAAGTTTTCCACTTGGTGGGAGTACGGGCCCTGGCTGGGGACGAAAAGCATTGTTCTGCTTTGTTTGGGGGGTGAGGAGAATGGACGCAGGGACCCGGCATTTCAGAAGTCTTTCTGCTCTGTGGACTCTTACCCCTTACTTGGGACTTGGATTCGGCCTATTTCAGATACTTTACATAGCCGCTTTTCAAAATTCCTCGCTGCACTGGCGCGGAGACCCAGTGAGAAGCCGGAATTTACTGCTTCCGTAAAATGGTTACTCTTCATGTTGATATCAGAAGTACTTTTTTGCAGAGGAAAGTTTGTAGGAGAAATAATCCCTACCTATACTGAGCTAAATACTGGGATCTTGTTCCATGGAGTCTGAGGCTTTTTAAAGTAGAGGACAAAGATCAGGTGGAGAAGTTGGGAACATCCCATTACCTGCTGGGAAGTTTTGCCCTAGCTTTTTTTTCTGGCTTGTTTTGTTTCTTTTCTTTCTCTTTACTCTTATCGCTTTTGTCTTTCTTTTTTTTTTTTTTTTTTTTTGACTAAAGGATTGCTTATGACATGCTTGTAGTTGTTCTCCGTGAGACAATTCACTTTGCTGTTTTATGAGCGAATGCTGACTTTTCAAGCATTTGCAGCTTTGGGGTTGTTACCAGTGTTTTCAGATGAGGCTCAAGTAAGATATATCAATCATGTTCCTCCATGTTCTTTACTTTGTTCCTTGAAAAACATTTGAACAACTTAGTATGAAAGAGATAATAAATTAACTTTTTGGTATAGCAACAAAACAGTAAAAAAGAAAAAAAACTCAGGTAGAAATGGATATATATATATAATGTGAGGATCTTGCCATGATCTGAGACAACTATCATTATTTCTTTTTCATAGTCTCTTGTTATCTTTTGATATTCTTTGGACAACAACAAAAAACTGAGGTGCTCAACTTGATTTTAATTGAGTTTATAATTCCGCAATTGACTTGCCCAAGTGCTTGGTTGTCAGTTCCAGAAAACTTGATTGTGGGCTTTCGCAATAGTTTCAACAAGACGGTAACGCCACAGCAGATGATATATCAAGATAAAATTTTGCAATTTGCAAGTGAAGGCTGATATTAACAACTTGGTTTCTTTTTTCCTCCCTAACATTGACCATATGGGCTAATAATGCAGAAGATAAGTCCAAGACCAGCAGCTACCATAGAGGTTAAGGTGGCTGGATCCCACATGGTTGAATGAGCAGTTCAATTCCAGACCTGGTGGTTTGAAAAAACATATATGCCCATAATCCTGAGAGGAGAACAGAAAAGAAGGGATTGGGTCATGGCCATTGCCCCTGGGGGATTGAGGGGGAAGATTTCTCATTTTCTCTATTTTTTTCTCTCTCTGTCTCTCTGCAGTGCATGCATAAGCCCTATAGCAAACTGAAAGAAAAAAAAAAAGATAAGTCCAAGTGTGTATAAGTCTAAGTGCCAACAGTGGCGTGGAGGTTAAGATGCTAAATCCATGTGGCCAACTGCACAGTCCCAGTCCCGGACCTGGTGACTTGAAAAACATGCTGGGCACATGTGCATGCTTGCCCGAGATCCTGAGAGGAGAAGGAATTGTGAGAGGAGATGGGGTTGCAGTGTGACCATCCCCACTGGGGGGTGATTTCTCACTTTCCGTCTCTGTCTCTCTCTGATGAGTGTACATGCCCTTATAGCAAAAACTCAAAAACAAAAACCTGTTAGCCCACAATAAAGGTCAAGTGGTGTGGTACTGCCATTTCGTAAGTATCCTCTGTATTGAAAAGATGTGGCCCCAGAAGGATGACTGATAAGTTTCTGTAAGGCTTAGATAAGAAATTTGAATTGGAACACTGGGACAGCAGAGGCGGTTATAGTGTCACAATTGAAGTGAAATATTACTGGATTCAATTTAACCTGAGTTGTTGGAAAATCTTTTTTTTTTGTAGAAGATTTTGCCTTAGGATGTGTGTGCTCACTGGAGAGAAAGAGATAACGAAAGGGAAAGTGAGAAATCACCCCTAGGGGGATGACTCCGCTGTGCTGCAATCCCTTCTCCATTTTCCTCCTGGGATCTTGGGCATGCACGCACCTGCTCCTGCGTGATTTTGAAGCCACTGGGTCTGGGACTCGAACCATGGTCGACCATGTGGGAGTCCAGCAATGTAACCACCACGCCATCTGCTGGTCCCTGGAAAATCTTTTTTAAGCGCTTAAGCAGAAGTGATCAAATTGTTTATAGCTTTACTTATATGTGACTTGGATCTTAAAAGAAAGTAACTCCTTTTCTCTCTCCGAATTCAGGGAATCTTTCAAAAACAAAGAAAATTAAGAGTACTTCATCATTTCTTTTTAACTTGCTAAAGGATACATGTACTCAGAGGAGAGAGATAGAGATAAAAAAAAGAGAAAGTGAGAAAACAACCCCAAGGGGGGACAGTCATGCTGCAGTCCCTTCTCTGTTTCTCCTTTCAGGATTTTGGGCACACACACACATACTGTATTTTCCAAGCTGCTGGGGCGGGGTCCTGGTCTGGTTAGGGACTTGGACTGCATAGTCAGCCATGTGGGATGAAGCCACCGGAATTACGATCCATTGGCTGGTCCAAATCTATTTCATCTTAAACAGGGTCAGTGAATCAGGTGGAGGGGTGAACTGAGATCATTTGAAAAACAAAATAGCAGGTATGCTATATAAAAAATTAGAGTTAAATTGTAATTAAAAATAGATAATTTGTGGCCCAGCCTTGGACCCACCGGTCTAGACCCCTGCTCTGCAGGCTCAGAGTATGGACCCTATGCCCTTCGTCTCCTGATCAGGTACTGGGTTCTCTCTTTTCCCTGGTTCTCTCTAGTAATGGTGCCACTCAAATGAAGCATCCTGGCTTCCCTGGGCCCCTAGCAGTTGAGTCAGTGTAGTAGGAAGACTCTTTACCCTGTCCTGCTAGTCTTGTACGGGTGTGTCTTGTGTTTCTTGGGAGAACAAAGATCCCGTGAAAGTGAAGCTTCAGTGGTTTGAAGGTCAGTGGAGCAGGTAGTCAAAAGAAGATTGCGAACAGAGGTGGTCAGTTTGTACTAAATAAAGACGAGAACAGTCTCTGCAGGAGAGCAGTCAAGGGAGACTGCAGGCTGTAGTTTGGTTTCAGTGTAGACACGTTTGCATTGGCGCGGTTTCTGTCACTGGAGTTCATCTGAGATGGCTGCTGTGGAAATACCGCGGAGATGATAGGCCGAGGACCGGGTCAGTGCACCTCCACCACTGGGGTTGTTTGTAACTTGAATGCAGTGGGGCTCTCTGAGCTCCTGCTTCTCTTTTAGATGGAGAGGCTATCCAGGCAGCAAAGTGAAAGACCTACTAATCACTTACCTAATCAGTTAAACATCTTTGTGTGTTTATTTCTTCCCCGAGGCAGACAGGCAGGCAGAGAGGCATCTCAGCAGAGCCATCACACTGCTGTCTACCCCAGCCTTAGCAGCCTGGGTCTGAGGCATGCACAGGTGGCTGGTGTGTCAGGGAGGCCTAAGTTACAAGCCCAGGTCCTTCCCATGTGGCTTCAGTATCATGCAGGCCATGTTACTGCTGGGCCACGGGGTTGGTCTAGTTAGAATTTTCTTTTTTTTTTTTTTTTGCTTTGCTATGGGTACATGTGCTTTCTGGAGTGCGGTGAGGGGAAAGGGAGAGAGAGGGAGAGGGAGAGAGAGGGAGGGAGGGAGAGGGAGAGGGAGAGAGGGAGAGATTACAACATCTCCCCCACCTCCAGGTGGGATGACCATGTTGTAATCCTGTCTCCTCCATTCTCTTGGGATTTGGAGCAAACACTCACATACACACACCTGTTGTGTTTCTTCAGTCTCAGGTCTAGAATTTGAACCAGGCAGTTGGCCATGTGGGATCCAGCTACCTTAACCACCGTACCACTTGGCTGGCCCCTACTTAGATACTTTTTAAGCAGCTTTATTGAGATATGATTCATATACCATGCAGTTTACCCATGTAAAGTGTACACCTCAAGGCTTTTGTTTTTATTCAAAGGTTGTGCAACCATCGTCAATGTAAGATCAGAACGTTTTGGTCCTCTTTAAAAGAAACCACGTACCCACTCATGGTCATTCTCCCGTCCCCACCCACTCCAGCCCTGGTCATCCACTAATCTACTTACTGTCTGTATAGAGTAGCTTTTCTGGATATTTCATAGAAATAAAATCATACAGTATGTAGGTTTTTGTTTTGTTTAATTTTACTTTTTGGTAGTTTTTGTTATAGGGTGTGGGGCTTGCCAGAGACAGAGCGAGAGGAAAAGGGAGAAATCCCCCCCAGAAGGGATGGCCACTCGGCAGTCCCCTGGCCTCCATTCTCCTCTTGGGATTCTGGGCATACAAGCACATGCAGCCAGTGTGATTTTTCAAGCCGTCGGATCTGGAGCTCGAACTATGGAGTCCGCCAAGTGAGACTTCAGGGCCTTAACCTGCACACCACCTGCCGGCCCTTGTTTTGAAGGTTTATCTATGTCATAGCCTGGAGTCAGTACATCATTTCTTGTTTATTGGTGACTAATATCCCCTTCTTGGTATGAGGTTGAATTTCACGAGGGGCCGCTCCCTCTGCATTTTGCCCTCAGCTTGTCTACATTAGCAAATCCCTAAGGTGTGGGGGCTTTGGGTGCTGATGAACAACTTACTTGGCGCTGTAGTATTCGAGGTGTCCCTAACTGAGTGGCTAATGAGCATTTTAAAAGGTCATGTGTGGTGGGGTTCTTGGGAGAAGCCACTCCTCACGGGATCCCCGAAATCGCAGGTGTGCTCACCATGTCTGTTTGCAGGTTGGGGCACTGCCCAGGACGGACCTCAGGTGGCTGAGGCCTGCGGGAGTACCAGCGCCTGGTGAGAGCAGATGCCTTACCTAGGCTTTGAATTATGTAGGAAGTGTTAATTATTTAAGTTCGTAAATCCAGAAGACACATTAGTAACTGCCACTTCTCGTGTGTTCGAAGTGTGTCCCTGCTTGGCAGGGATTATCTTTAATCTTCCTTCGAGCTGTGCGCCATTGTCCTTACCGTGTGGAGGAGGAAGCAGGCTGCCTGGTCTGTGGTTTCCTAGCTGGCAAACTACGGAGACGGGGTTGGAGGCCAAGTCCTTCGATCTGTAACATCCACACTCTAGGTGTTAGTGACTGGCCTGCAGACTTGGGAGTGATCTCTTTGTGCCATGGGAGCTGGAGTAAAAGCTTTTTGATTGGGCCCAGCTTGGTGCTGCATTGGTAGCAGACTGAACCATGGCACTAGAAGCCATGTGGCCAGACCCGGGTTCAGATCCCTGATCAGCATGAAAGCACGCATGCACGTGTGCAAGATCCTGACTAGCTGGAGGGCTGGGGGCAGGGGTTGTGGTACGAGACTGTGGAGGGTGCAGTCTCTTGTGCATACATGCTCGCTATTATAAAACATTTTGATCGAAGGCACACTTTGAAATCAGCACTTTGAAATGCTTGTTATTTCTGGAAACATGCGTGTTGTTTCTGGAAGCATTGGCACAATTTAGAATCAGATAGCTTGGGACTTTCCTTTTGCAACTGTGAATCTTCTTGCTTCATGAGAACCTTGCTTCATGAGAAAGTCACTGAGGTGCTTAACTAAGCATTAGAATGGCTGGCCTTGACTTTGAATGCTGGTCTCTGTTTATCACTCTGACCTTCTTGAATGGATTTAGCTACTCCCCAAAGGCCCAGCTTGGTCAGTGTAACATGTTCCCTGTTGATGTCCAGAAATTCTAGTGTTGAGGTGTCTGTCCTTGTGGATGAGCTGATGTCGATCACTTTATAAAGGCTCTGTTTTTCAACAACAAAGAAAAAAAAGGCAGGTTGAGAGTGAGCAGAGAAACCAATGAATTTTATTGTAAAAAGCTCTTGAGTATTTGTTCATTCTGTACCTCAGCTCCCAAAAGGGCGTCCTTGCACCAAAATGGAAGTTCTCCAGATTGGCGTTACCAGGACAACCTTAAAATGCTAGTGGTAGAGGCTGAGTGGAAGCAGATGCAGCTGGAGAATCAGGCCTGAAAGCAAGTCTTCCTTTAAAAAAAAAAGTATTTTCCAGTAGGCACATGAGCTTGCTAGGGGGAGAGAGGGAAAGTGAGAACATGCTCCTCTAGGGTATGGTCACTCCACATCCCTTCTCCATTTCTCCTTTTCTCCTTTGACGATTCTGGGCATGCAAGCACGCAGGCACTTGCACGCAGCCTGTTTTTCCAGCCACCAGGTCCAGACTGGAAGCGTGGTCGGCCACGTGAGATCCAGCCACCTGAACCACCATGCCACCTGCTGGCCTGCGTGTCTTCCTTCCAAACAGGGAGGTTCTCTAGGGTTAGAGACTCAGCCTCAGTAGAGTCTTCTCCATCTTCCCGCTGACCCCTCTGGTCCCTGCCCTGCTTTTTCTGTTCTCCTGTCAGTGCACTGACTTTCCTATTTAGAGGTCAGTCAAACCTGAAGCCTCTCCCTCCTAGCAGGTTTTATAGCATTGAGGGATGTTTAAAAAATTTTTTTAACAGAATTGAATAAACAGAGTTAGTTAACAGAGTGAACAAAGCAAAATCTAACAGAGTTTATTTGAACAAAGAAAGGGTGGGCGATTTGAATTGGCAGTCGCTTGGAAGATGCTTTCTGAGGGACTGGGGCTAGCTGTGTGGTCGTGGGGTCTGTGAGTTTGTGGAAAGGGAAAGTGACGTACACAAAGGAAAGTGAGGGGGTGAGGTAGAGAAATCACGGGTTGGTTACAGCCAGAGGGCAGGCTGCACGAACAGCCTGAAAGGTGGGCTTTCTGGGATTGACTGAAGTGTGGCTGTATGATGTGGAGCTTAGTAACCCGCTCAGGAAGCACCCTAACCCGTGTGATTTCAGCTTGTCCATGGGAATCCAAGCATGGGAGTACAGTGCTGTTGTAGGCCACAGTAGTTTAATTTAACAGAGGTAAATGGGCATACTTACCCCTGTAAAGCAGAATAGTGCCTGGCATGTGAGTGCTTAATAACTTATTTGAATACTGTTATTATCTTTAATAGGGTTATGCTCTAGTCCCTTGAGCTAATTGCCAGGGTAAGGCTTTGTAAGAAAAAGTTCATGTCTGGGTGACTGCACCTTCAGAAAACGGAGATTACTGTTGCTACTGCAACTGGGTGTTGAGGTTCAAAACACATTTTTGTTTGCTTGTTTTGGTTGATTGAATCGATCATTTATTTCTTGAAGTTTCGGGGGGAAAAATTGGCGAAGATTTAGGTCATGAACTTTTAAGTTTGGATTACATGGATAAATGGATATGAGTAGGTCAATTCCAGTGCTGTTGCATGTTATTTGTAGATAAGGATACATTCATTTAAAAAAATATAGATCCTTTATCTTGTGTCTCTTTGTGTCATCCTTAATTAAAAAAAAAAAAATCAAAATACTGGGAACCAGCAGTTAGTGTAATGGCTATGTCGCTGGACTCCCACGTAGTTGACCGTGGTTCGCGTCCCAGACCCGGTGGCTTAAAACTCACGCCGGGCATGTGTGCCTGTGTGCCCAAGATCCCGAGAGGAGAATGGAGACAAGGGATTGCGGCGTGACCATCCCCCGTGGGGAGTGATTTCTCGCTTTCTGTCTCTCTGTCTTTCTCTGTCTGTCTGGCGAGCGCACGCGCCCTATAGCGAAAACCTCTCCAAAAAAAAAAAAAATCAAAATACAGCAGTTTATGCATGTCCTGTGGGATTGTTTGAGATTAAGGCTGGGCATGTAGGGTGTGCAAAGCCTTCCCTGGGTGTGGGGGAGATAACACCATTCATTAGCCTATTCCTGTCTTAGTCAACTATTGTGTTGCTAACAGAAATACCTGAGACTGGGTCATTTATAAAGAATTGGGGTTTAGTTGGTTTATGATTCTAGTGACTGGGAAGCCCAAAGGCATGGGGCTGGCATCAGGCTGGCTCTGATGCTGTGTCACAACGCTGACAAGCAGAGAGACCTGGGGCAGCCATCTTCCTTTACAACAGCCCACTCTCGTGGCAGCTAACCCCTTCTCGGGAGAGACAGAACACATTCTGTTTTATGAGACAACATTAATCCATTCGTGAGGTGGTTCCTCCATGACCTAAACACCAGCCACTAGCCTTTCCTGTTGAAGGTCTCACTGCCTTCCCATGCCATTACCCTAGGGACCAAATTCTAAAATATGAAACAGTGGGGGACAAACCATTATCTGAGCCATATTAGTCTCTCTACCCAGAGCGCTACTGAGTGCTGACTAAACCTTTTAGTAGGCCAATGGGGTGGCAGACAGTAACCTAATGAACAAATTGTGCTAAGAAAGTGATAGAAGGGAGATGCCCTTGGTTCTATGAGAACTAGAGAGGGAAGGCTCTAGACCTGCCCTGGGAAACCATGCCTGAGCTGGGATCTGAGGGGTGGGTGTGAGTTACTGAAGAGAAGAGTGGCAGAAAGAGCAGAGGGAAGAACATTCTTTTTTTTTTGGAGAGGTTTTCGCTATAGGGCGCGTGCGCTCACCAGACAGAGAGAGACATAGAGACAGAAAGCAAGAAATCACCCCCCAGGGGGGATGGTCACACCGCAATCCCTTCTCCTCCATTCTCCTCTCGGGATCCTGGGCACGCACGCACACGCGCCCGGCGTGAGTTCTAAGCCACTGGGTCCGGGACGTGAACCGTGGTCGACTACGTGGGAGTCCAGCGACATAGCCATTACACCAACTGCTGGTTCCCAGGGAAGAACATTCTTGACAGAGGGAATGGCACGGTGCTAAATTCGTAATGCGAGAAAGAGCACAGATCTCAGGAAATGAGGCCTAAGTGTCTGGAACCAGGAAAGGTTGGGCCTGGTGTTTAGGGAACTGGAGAGGCAGGAAGGGGCCAGCAGGCAGGGCCCTTTGATCTTTATTCTAAGAGCAGTGGGAAGCAATTGAGGGAATTTCAAGCAAATGGGTAATATTGTTGAGTTTGCAACTGTATACAGAATATCTTATTGGCCCTCTCTGAGGGAACATCACCATGCAGAGTAGACCAGTGCAAGTTATTCTGACAGTCTCAATTGAAGTTGTCTTTTTTTTTTTTTTTAATGTTTATTTATTTCTTCAGGGAGGGGGTGGAGGGCACACCTCTTAGGGTCTTCCTGCCATGATCCATCCCTGATCTCAGTCACCCTGATGATAGGCACACATGTGCATGCCTGGCATACTCAGGGAGGTCTTGGGATGTGAACCCAGGACCTTTCCCATGTGTGGGTACAGTCGTGTTAACCACTTAGCCCTGTTTTTTCTTTTCTTCTTTCTTTCTTTCTCTCTCTCTCTCTTTCTTTCTTTCTTTCTTTCTTTCTTTCTTTCTTTCTTTCTTTCTTTCTTTCTTTCTTCTTTCTTTTCATGTGAAATTATGTCTTATAGTAAGGGAGATCCCTTTTGTGCATTTTACGGTTATTGTCTTTTAGGGACCTTTTCTCTCTGGGGGGAAAAATCTTATCACTGATGTGAGAAGTTCTTTTCTTACCAGGAACTGAATGATAGGGTTGTTGAATGGGCCCTGAAACTGGGCTATTGCTTTCTCAAGGTAACTCCATAATGCCACGGTGTGACAGTTGAGAAGCCTGCTAGAAATCTGGATCAAAAGGAATGCTTTGTGTTACTTATTGGCTGTGCCTAATGAAAGCAAGACGGTTACCCTATCTCTAACTGCCAATTTCAGAGAGACTATCCAGTTTCCAAAAAGCTCTTTCCCACCGTTAAATGAATTTATTTCTATTTAAATAACCCAGCCATTGCTGGAAGGGAGAAAAGGCCCTGCAATTTAAGAATTTGCATAATTAGTGCCTCTTAAGAGTAGGATGTTGAGAAACAGTGTAGCTAAGGAAGGCTGGCTTTGGAGTCATTTGGGCAAGGGCGAGCTTGGCTGCTCACTGAGCTGTTGACCTTGAGCAAAGGCAGTTAACCTCTGAGCACAACTTTCTTGCCTATTAAATGGGGGTGATACTTTTCAGGATCATTCTGACAATGAAATGAAATGGAAACAAGGCTGCGATGTAGTCCTTTGTTTTTATAGATACCAAGTAACATATTTAAGACCATCTTTCATTTGTACAAATGACTCTTATTTGGTGAAAAGGGATTGTTGAAACTAAGAAATGATTGTAGTTTACTCAGCAGACATAAAATTGAAAGTTTTGAGTTGGAAACAGTCAATTAGGAGATTAATGCTACTGCAGAAGAATTCCTTGCTTGATGAAAACTTACGCAACAGTCCCTTTTTGTACGGTTCCCTAGTAGAAATATTTGGTTATGGGCAGTTTTTCAATGACATTTGTTAAAACTTTAGAGTCATCTGGGACCAGCAGTTGGCGTAATGGCTGTGTTGCTGGACTCCCATGTAGTCGTGGCTTGAGTCCCGGACCCGGTGGTTTAAACTCATGCCGGACATGTGTGCGTGCGTGCCCAAGATCCAGAGAGGAGAATGGAGAAGGGATTGCGGCATGGCCATCCCCCTGGGGGTGTTTCTCACTTTCTGTCTCTCTGTCTTTCTGTTGAGTGCACATGCCCAATAGCAAAAACTTCTCAAAACAAAAGAAAACAAAAACTGGGACCAGCAGTTAGCATAATGGCTATGTCGCTGGACTCCCATGTAGTCGACTGCGGTTCGAGTCCTGGACCCGGTGGCTTAAACTCACGCCGGGTGCGTGTGCGTGCATGCCCAAGATGCCGAGAGGAGAATGGAGGAGAAGGGATTGCGGCATGGCCATCCCCCTGGGGGTGTTTCTCACTTTCTGTCTCTCTGTCTCTCTCTGTCTGGCGAGCGCATGTGCCCTATAGCAAAAACCTCTCAAAAAAAAACACAAAAAAACAAAAAAACAACCAACCAAACCAAAGAAACAAACAAAAACTTGAGAGTCATCTTATTTTTTTCCTATTTTTTTTTCCTTATTTTTTTATCCTTTTTTTTTTTTTTCCCATGAGCAAGAGAGAGCAAGAGAGAGAGAGAACTTCCAGCAGGGCTCTGATGGCATAACCCACCTCCAGCCTCAGCCGGCTCTTAATCGTGGGCACACGTGCCGGGGGGTACTTGGATAGGGCTCCGTACTTGAATGTACCTTACTGTGTGGACCTTGTTAAATGCCGCGCAGAGCGTTTCATGTTGCCACTGCCCCCCATCTGACTCTTAGAGTCACTTCATATCTCAGTGGTTCTAACTTCAAAATATCCAGAACCTAGTCATTTTCTTTCTTTTTTTTTTTTTCTTTTTTTGGAGAGGTTTTTGCCATAGGGCGCATGCGCTCGCCAGAAAGACAGAGAGAAACAGAGAGATAGAAAGTGAGAAATCACCCCCCAGGGGGGATGGCCACGCCGCAATCCCTTCTCCTCCATTCTCCTCTCGGGATCTTGGGCACGCATGCACACGCGCCCGTCGTGAGTTTTAAGCCACCGGGTCCAGGACGCGAACCACGGTCGAGAATCTAGTCATTTTCAACAAGCCACCGAGCTCTCTGGATTCGATGATGACGGTGGTTTCCTGTCTCTGCCTCCTCCTCGGCTCCTGATTCTTACACTAGCCAAAGTGGTCCTCGAAAACTTTGGTTTTGATTGTGTGATGTTTTTCCCAAGTCTCTCCAGTGGCTTCTCATCCTGTTCAGAGTAAATCCTCAAATTCTTATGACTTGAAGCCCTTTTTATTTTAAGTTTATTTATTTCTCCCAAGAGAGACAGAGAGAAAGGGAGAAACAGGCAATTCTAACAGGGTCTTCACAACACAGTGCACTCCCAGCCTCAGCTGGCTGGGGTCACAGTTACACACATAGCCTCAAGGGAACTTCTGGGATGCGAACCCAGTACCTGCCCCATGTGGGTCCAGTTTTGTCACCGTTGTACCACTGCTTGGGCTTCCTGTGGCTTTAAACCACCTGCTTGCTGGCTGGCTTTCTGTTTTGCCAGAGGGTATGTGCATTTGCTAGAAAAAGATGGAGTGGGAGAGATCACCCCTATGGAGGTCATGCTGCCACCTCTTCTCCACTTCTCCTCTTGGAACCTGGCATGTTTTTCAGGCTACCAGGGCTGGGCTTCAAACTGTGCAATCAGACATGTGGGATCTGGGACTCTAACCACTAGCCCATGGGGCCAGCCCCACCTGCTTCCTTTAGTCTCTGACCTCATCTCTGCCCACTTTCCCTCTTACTCCATGAGAGGCTGTTTCTCTTCTCCCACCCAGTTACACTTCCCTCCTGCTGTTCTTGAACAGGCTTGGCCTGACTGCCTCGGGGCCATGGGTGTTTCCTCTTCATGGAATGAACGCTCTTTTCCAGATAGCCCCATGGCTAGCTAACTCTTCCCTCCTCTCTCTTACCTCCTTCATGTCTTTGCTCGAATATCACCTCCTCCAGGGAGCCGACCCTCCTACCTTTAAATTCATAGCCCTCTCTCCTCCACCCGGCTTGTGTCCCTGTCTCCCCACTCTCCCTTTCCTTTTTGTCCTGGAACTTGCCACCGTCTCCCGTGTTGTGTACGTCGCTCATTTACGATCCCTGTCCCTCTGCCCTGTTGGAGTATGAAGGCCCGTCTTTGTCTTTTCCATTCACTCAATGTATTTCAGGCACCTGGGCCTGTGCCCACACAGCCTTTTGTTGAATGGATGCAAGATCTTTAAGTACTTGGTATTTTTGAGTTTGAGGGATGATCTGTTTTTGTGGATTATCTTCTCATTTTATGTTTTTGGAAGTTATTAGTAATAAATTTAAGGAACATTAGTTTCCTCCTAACCTCTAAAAATAAAATTAGTCTATAAGCAACATATTAGGCTCTAGCCTCAGGAAGTTCTTCTAGATACACAGTTGAACCAGAGTCCTGCTTTTGAATCCCAGCTCCGCCTGTTAGAAGCTGTGTCCCTCTAATGCCCATGTGCCTCATGGCTTTCAGGCACTGGCTAAGTGAGGGTAGGTGACGTAGTAGGTGTGAGGTACTTAGCACAGCACCTGATGGCTCGGTGGGAAGTGCCAGATGGTGGGAATGTGTTACATTTGCTATCACTTTCATCTGTCGGGTGATTCTTATTCCTGTCTATATCCATTCGGTCTTTTCCAGACATGTTCTCAAATTTCTAATGATTTACTGTATTTTCCCTTCCAGGTGGTTATTAGAGACCTCAATTCTAGCATGTCTAAAATGCTGCCTTTTTTTTTTTTTTTTAAGGTTTTTGCCATAAGTCATGTGTGCTCGCAGGAGAAGAGAGAGAGGTAGGGAGAAGGAAAGTGAGAAATCACCCCCCAGGGGAGATGGCCACATAACAGTTCCTTTTCCTCCAGTCTCCCCTCGGGATTTTGGGCACACATGCACATGAGCCTGCAGTGATTTCAGGCCACCGTGTCCAGGACTCGATCCATGGTCAGCTGTGAGGGAGTCCAGCACCTTAACCACCACGCCACCTGCTGGCCCCAAATTCAACTTTTTTATTCTCTTATCTAATCTCCCTGGACGTCCTTCATTGTTGCTAATTATATTACCATTCTGTGAGTCACAGCCTCTAAGTGAGGGGCGGCACATTCAGATGCCTCTGGGAGGGGAAGCCGTGAGTGGAGGGACCAGGTGTAAATGCATGCTGGGAACCGCCTGGGTTTTGGCATCATTGGCACAGAACTCTAGTTTTTCTTGAGAAACCCCAAGTCTAGATTTTTACATCAAGAGTTTCTTCATTTTTAAGGGTTGATGCAGATTGCTCAAGCTTACTCTGTGAGCAAAAGAAATTGCCAAATGATTCAAATATTTTGGAGAGCACGTGTGCACACATGTGAGCGAGGAGGGGATGAGAGGGAGAGAGGGGCAGAGGGGCAGGTGGTCTTGACCGGCCTTTTCATGCCACAGTCCCCCTTCGCCAGTCCCCCTGCTCCTCAGGAGCACAGGCATCCGGGTATGACCTCAAACTGACAGGGGTCCTGTCGTCAGCCCTGTAAGGCACCTCGTCGCTGCTGGGCCACCACCTCTTACCGAATCTGCCATTCAGTCTCTTTGAAATCTTCTGTGTTTCCCGTGACACACTGCCTCCCTACCAGATCTTACACTTCATCCGGCACAACTTTAATCTCTCAGAAAAGCCTCCGGTCAGGCTACCTCGTGCATCCTATGCAAAAACCGGAGCGCTTTCCTAGCACCCAGCCGCTCGGCCTTGCTGGCCGTGCTCTGTGGTCTGTTTCAGTCTCCTCTGCTGTGCAACCTTCCTTAATGCATCCCTGGATGGCCTGCCTCATCCGACACGCCTGTGCGTTCCCGCGTCTTCCCACTTCCATGCCTTGCGTGTTCACGTGGTAGGTGCCGAGGCTGCGAGGGTCGACGGTGCTCCGCCGCGGCACTCCTTCTCCCATTTGCCACGTTCCCTCTTTTGTTTGTGAAATTCTACCCATTTTTCAGAGGGCAGGTTATGAATTTTTCCCATTGGCTACCCAGATAGGAGTGATTATGCACTATTAAGACTCTGATGGTCTTGTTTTGTTCTTTCTAAGGGTTTTTTCCACACTTTACCTTATTAGTCATATGTGTGTGTGTGCATGTGCACATATGAATACATGCATGTGTGCATTAGCTCATTTGTTCTAAACCATATGCCTCTTGAGAGAACACGGTAATAATATTTAGTGAATGGATTATGTTCTCCTTGAAGTCCTGGTTGGTGTGTTTCAGTTAGGGGATAAGGCCTTTGCTTTGGTTTTGTCATTTAAAAAAAAAATTTTTTTTTGAGAAGTTTTTGCTATAGGGTGCGTGCACTCGCCAGAAAGAGAGAGACAGAGAGACAGAAAGCGAGAAATCACCCCCCAGGCGGGATGGCCATGCTGCAATCCCTTCTCCTCCATTCTCCCCTCGGGATCTTAGGCGTGCACGCACATGTGTCCGGCATGAGTTTAAGCCGCCGGGTCCAGGACTCGAACCGCAGTCGACTACGTGGGAGTCTAGCGACATAGCCATTACGCTAACTGCTGGTCCCTCCCCCAAATTTTTGTTAAATAATTAGCACACTTTTTCTCTGTTTTATTTTTTTAACAGAACTATTTAATTTAATTTATTATTTTAAAATTTGCTACAGGACTCACGTGCTCACGAGAGAGAGAGAGAGAGAGGAAGAGAGAAAGAGAGGGAGGGAAAGGGAGAAAGCAAGCCACCTGGTCCATGATTTGAACCATGGTCACCCATGTTGGAGTCCAGTGCCTTAGCCGCCAAACTGTCTGTGGCTCCTTCTCCTCTGTTTTAAGGCCCTAAGTGCCATACACCTGCAGTGTTAGATTGAAAGTAAGCCAAGACGGGTCAGAGACAGGTGCTAGAGTCGTGGTGGCCAGGCTGCAGTAGTTTTGAAAGTGTGAGATGTATTTGAGCTTAGTGTCAGGTCACACTCTTCAGTGCTGGACCTACATGGGAAAATTCCGGGTTCACTTCCGAGCATCTCCCTGATCCTGGTTGGCTGAGGCTGGGGGTGGCTCTTGGTGTGAAGACCCTGTGAGGGGTGCCTGACCTGCCCTGCAGCCCACCTACCCACATGAGACAGTCTCATGGAAGAAGTCAATAAACTTAAAGAAATAAGCCTAAGACTTCTAGAATCTTTAGAATTTTTACATTGTTGGAGACATTGAACTGCATTCCCTGGAAAATCTCTTTGGTAGTAAAGGCACTGAGTGTTAAGTGTGCAGAACTAATAATTGTGAGAAAGTTCACCAGAGTGTTGGCTATATGGTTTATTTGCTTCAGGGCAAGAAAGGAATAGTTGGTTGACAGTCTTTAAAGATTTCAGCCAGTCATTTTGTGAGAATCTTAAGAAAATGGAAAGATCACCACGAGGCAGACGAGACGTCATGGTAGAATGCCAGAACTGGAAGGGAGGGTAGCAAGGCTTTAGCTGAACAGCTAGAAGACTGCGTGCTGGAAGAGGCGATGCCTGGCTCAAGGTTAGGTCCCGAGAGAATGGCCAGGCAAGACAGGGCGGTGGCGAAGAGCAGGCGTGGCAGGTCCATCTGGGTAGACTGCTGAAAAGCAGCTGTAGGAGTGATGACCAGAAGGCTCTGGCCAGAGAGGAGACATTCATTAGGGATGCGTTCGAGGAAGACTGATGGCAAGAAAAAGCAGAGGCCATTAATGGTGACGAGGAATCGCTTGTAGAATAGGAATGAAGTAAAACAGCCTTCTTTGAATCAGAGCCTAAATTCTTTTATAAAAGTTTTAAAATTTGTTATTATTATTTTTAATTCATAATAGAGCACATGCACTCACTAGAGGGAAACAGGGAGGGAGAGAGAAAGAGGGAGAAAGTGAGAAAGCAAGCAGCCAGGTCTGGGACTTGAACTGTAGTTGGTCCAGGGAGTCCAGTGCCCTCAAACACCACGTCACTTGCCGGCTTCTTGAAGAAACGGCGTTTACCTCTAGCCATCAGAGGCACTGTTACCACGTACTCCTGACGTACCCTAAATAAAGACCAAGAGACTTGTTCGTTGTATGTAGTGGTACGAGCCATGGGGTCGATCCCATCTCCCATACTGTAGTCTCAGCTGTGCTCAGACCCCACCCTGCTGCTGATGTTGGTGACACCAAATTGCCCAGGAAGTGTTGTATAGTTTTTTATGTGCTGCACGGGGTGGCTAGGAAAGGGTACAGTAGCTTTCAGAAATTTAGATACCAGTTTCAGTTCCCTTAACGCTCCTACTATAGAAAACTCATTCTCCCAATTGGTCTGACTCTAACGACTGGCATTAACAGCTCACAGCCAAGCTACCTTCAGGAGACACGTGCCAGCTTGCTTTAATGACAGCTAGAACCCCAGTGCCGTCACACCAACAGCACTAATACAGTAAACACGCTCGCCTAGTCTTGCACACTCAGTGTTACAGTTCAGCTATGGTAGGGAGCTAAGGCTTGTCAGTGTGTCCCCATACCCAACATCGCCTGTCATGCGAAAGGAGGTGATGATTTCTCTCTGGATAAGGGGGAAAAAACTCCACATCAGGCTTGACAGCAACATTCACACTTTCTGAATTAGAGGAGGCCAAATTAATGAAATGTTACTGTAATGATGACATCTTAATTTACAAAGTCATTTTGAAATATTCTGGAGTGATTTCCACAGCAGCCCTGTGCGGCAGGTTAAGGTTGGTTTTGAGGTTTTGTTCCAATGTGTTACTGCCACGTAACGCTCCAGGATGAGGGGGTGATGCAGGGACTGGTGGAAGGGTTACCTGGCTACTCAGAGGCAGAGAAATTGAATCTAGATTGCTACTCAGAGGCAGAGAAATTGAATCTAGATTTTTGGATTCCACTCTCCCTGATCTTCCCAATTTCCTGCCAGAGTTCCTAAGTAAGGATGATATTCAAGGCAAGTTGGAAGACCAAGTTGGGATTTGGGGCCTGAAGGCACACACGCCTGCCATGTTTTTCAGTCCGCCAGGGGCAAGGTTCAAACTGGTTAGCCACGTGGGATCCAGCTCCCTTAACCACTAGGCCGTGGAGTCAGTCCTCTAGGAACTTTTTCTAGAGAAGGTTGGGACAGCCAGATCTGAGAGTCATGGGAGGAGAGAGGCAAGAGAGAAGACTGGGAGGTTTTATTTATTTAGTTATTTAATGATAGCATATGTCTACACTCTGGAGAGAGAGAAGCACTCTTGACAGGGTCTCACCATGCCCCACTCTTCTTTCTGTAGCCCTCCAGCTCCTCGGGACCTTGTGCACATGAGAATGCTTGTGGTGTTTTTTCAGGGATCCAAAACTGTGGTCAGCATTGTGGCTTCCAGCACCACAGTTGGATTTGCTACCAGCTGTGCCTCCAGGCGGGGCTTTGGGAAAGGGTTTGTTTACTTTAAGGAGAGTGGGAAGTCATCTAAAGACGTTTCTCTTTTTTTGTTTAAGTATATCTTATTCACAGGAGAGAGCAGGTGCATGCATGTGTGTGCGAGTGAGGGAGACAGGGGCAGAGGGAAAGAAAGACACCCTTGATAGGATCTTGTCATGCCCCAGCCTTCTTTCTCCAGCACTCCAATTCATTTAGATCTTGGGCATGTATGTATCCCGTGGTTTTGTTTTTTTCTTTTTTTTAAGATTTATTTAATTTTATTTGATATTATTTATCTTTAATTTGACCAGAGGAAGACAGAGAGAGAGTGAGAAAGCAAGCTGCCAGATCTGGGACTTGAACTATAGTTGGCCATATTTGCGTGTCCAGTGCCTTAACCACCACGCCACCTGCCGGCCTCCCTCCAGTGTGTTTTCAAGTCAATTTGGGATCCATACTTGCAGTCTGCCATGTGGCTGGGCCAGTCATAGGAAGGTTTAAGCAGCAGAATGTCATGCTCACATTGTATTTTGGACAGTTTACTCTGGCATTTTGGAGGATGGAAGTAGAGGAAGCCACCCAGGAGGTGGGGAGACCAGCAGGAGACTGGCAATGGCAAACCTGGCATCAGCTGCTGGTGGTGGCTGGGTTAAGGCTATCAGGGCAGGCACTGAAAAGGGAGTGAGCTGAGAGAGAGCAAGTGGAAGTCCTGGGGTCTTGTAAATAAGTGGTCATTGGGATGAGGGAGACAGCAAAGTCAGGAGGACTGAGGTGTGTGTCCTGGGCACTGGTGTAGACATAAAGAGAAGGGGCAGGCATTGGGACGAAAAGAATGAGGTTGATTTTCGATGTGGGTATCAGGTAGCCTTACTGTCGACTGGTGTCAGGCTGACCAAATGTCCCCGAGTTCCTTGCCTAAATCCTTTGGTTTAGCCATCTTTTTTTTTTTTTTTAAGAATTATTTTATTTAACTTTATTTATTTACTTATTTATTTTAATTTGAGAGAAACAGAGTTAGAGAGAGAAAGAAAGTGAGAAAGCAAGCCGCCAGGTCCTGGACTCGAACTGTGGTCGGCCATGTGGGAGTCCAGTGCCCTTAACCACCACACCACTTGCCAGCCCCGGTTTAGCCATCTTTCACAGTAGTCCTCAATTCTATGCTATTATCTAGTTAATAGACTATAGGAAAATTTGGAGCCTCAGTTGAAATATGTTAGGAGAGGGAGAATATTATTATTCTTTCAAAAAATATTTAATTTTATTTATTACTATTATTTTTAAATTTAACCAGAGAGAGAGAATGAGTGAGAAAGCAAGCCCCAGGTCTAGGACTCGAACCGTGGTCGGCCATGTGGGAATCCAGTGCCCCCGCCACCAACCTACTGGCCCCCAGAGAACATTCTTTTTGAACAGTTTGAGCATATCCTGTGTAGTACTTTGTACTAGAGTTAGGTAAATCCGTTTGCTATTTCCGTTTTGGGCAGGAAGTATAGTGGAAATTGCCTTGGATTTATCAGGACCTATATATAGGTTTATATCCCACCGACCACTTTGGAACTTACTAGCTGTGGACTCTTTGGTCAGGTGTTCTGTTTTTTAGTTTTGTTTAGTTTTGTTTTGTTTTTATCTATCAAATGTGTCTGAAAGCTCCATTTTGTCTGTCTTCAGAGATGTGCTAAGAGCCTTGGGAGCATTGTAGAAAGTACAAAGCATTGTGCACAGAGAAAGTTTGGGGCCTCTTTTCTCCCTTCCGTTTTCAATTAGAAACCTAGAAATAGAATTGCCCTATGATTTGATCCAATTGTTTATGTGAGGTTCAGGTTGCTTCAAGATTTATTTTGGGATCTGTTGCAACTTGGTCGTGATCAACACCTGAGTCTTTCTTGATGTGATTATCTAATACATGTCAATTTTAGAATATACCTAAAACAGATTTTTAAAAATAACTTCATTAATGAAGCTGGGTTTCTGAATTAAAAGTCAAAACGATGGGCTGGCCCTGAAGTCTAGTGGTTAAGGGAAATGGATCCCACATGGCCAACTGCGTGGTTTGAAACCCAGTCCAGTGACTTGAAAAACACACTGGATAAGTGTGCATGCGTACCCCAAATCCCAGCAGGATGGAGAGAGGGAGAGGGGATTGTAGCCTGACCACATCCTGTTGGGAGGTTTTCTCTCTCTCACTCTCTCCGGTGAGCACCTGGGCCCTCTGGCAATAAAAAAAGTTAATGATTGTGTTAGTTTTAAAGAAATACCTTAAGTTTCAACTTTAACATATATAAAAGGTTTGGTAATGGTTTCAGGATGTAGTCATATTATTGCTAATGAAGTATCATTTCAACTGGGGTATCATTAAAAACAGAGGTTCATAGCTTGGCATACTGTTTAAATTCTATTATTGCATTGTTATACAAGATGATTATAAGTTCCCATCATTTCTCACTCAATATCCCACTGTTCTAGTCTCAGGCTAAAAGATATTTGAAAAGTTCTTTAGAGAATTTTTTTTTTTATTGTTTTCATCTTTATTTAAGCCAGATTTTAAAAAAAGAATGATTTCATTTATTATTATTTTAAAAATGCGCTGAAGGTCACATGCACTTATCAATGAGAGACAGATAGAAAAAGTGAGAAACCAAGCCGATTAGTCTAGAACTAAACCTGCAGTCGGTCATGTGGGAGTCCAGTGGCTCAAGCGCCACGCCACCTGCTGGCCTCCCTAAACCAGAGCTTTATGAATAAGCTATATTTTAGATGTCTGAAGTATTTTAGTCTCTTCTCTGTTGCTTAAATACCTGAAGCTGGGTGATTTATAAAAACAGAGGTTTATTGAGCTCATGGTTTTGGAGGTCCAAGGTCCAGAGACCACATCTGGTGAGGATCTTCCTGCTGGTGGATAACATGGCAGAGGGCATCACATGGCGAGAGAGCAAGGGCCCACGTCTGTGTCCGTGAGTCTGTCTCATTCCCTGTCCATATAAACCCATTGGGATTTAATCACTGGTCTTCACCCTGATGACTAATCCTAATCACAGCCCAAAAGCTCCGCCTCTTAATCCCATAGTTGGATTAAACTTTCACCCTCTAAATTCCATCACAGTCAAACTTCATCACCCAAATTCATGTGAATTTGGGGGGACACATTCAAACCATAGTGTATAGCAGAAGTATCATCTTCAAAATATTTTCCAGAATATATTTTGAATCCAATTTTTAAAAAATTACAGTGAAGAGTAGACTATATATGAGCTTCCAACTTTTCTAATATTTGCTTCAAAATGGATTACTTTGTTGAAAACTAAATTACTTCCTTCTTTTTTGTTTTTCAAATTCTTTGTTAATATTACTGCAGATAGAAACGTTTACTTTTCTCTCGTTTTGTGTTCCTTAGTTTGTGCTTTCACAGAAGCGCATGTTGGGACAGATACTCCAGTGCAAACAATTCATTGGCAAAGTGATTCCGAGAAAGTCTGTCTGGTAAAGGAGTGAGACTGAGAAGGGAATCTGGCCAATTTTGAGGGCATTTTCCAGGGTCAGCAGGTAGCATGGTGGTTCAGGTGTTAGATTCCCACATGGCTGACTGTGGTTCGAGTCCCAGACCCAGCAGCTTGAAAATCACAACAAATAAACAATAAATAAATAAATTGTTTGTTTATTTTTTTAAAAAAGAGGGCATTATCTAGCAGTTTGACCCACCAGAGCTCATCCCACTGCAGAACTCTATGGCTAGTTCAGAACAGAAGTTTCAGAGTCATCCCATCTGAAGAGCCAGGAAGCTCCTGCATTTATACATCGGGGACTCTGAGTCACTGGTTGAGGGCTGTTGGCGGGAGGAGGGTAAATTCACCAGCATTTCTAATCTTGTGCATTTGAGTGTCACTATCTTCAGTCTTTGCTATAGAGTGCATGTGCTCGCCAGAGACAAACAGAGCAAGAGAAAGCGAGAAATTACCTCCCAGGGGATGGGCACACTGCAGTCTTTTTCCTAGTATCCTTTCGGGATTTTGTGCATACATGCACACATACCTGGCATGTTTTTCAGGTCTCCTGGTCTGGGACTCGGACTGCAAAGTCAGTCATATGGGACCCTTCATGCCACCTGCTGGCCCATTTGAAAAATATTTTTGAACTGCAGTTGGTTGAATTCATAGAGGTGGAATGACAAATACGGAAGACTACTTCAGCTGAAGACAACTACTTTCTTAGCCCAAGAGGCCGAATCTTAACTGGCTTAACCTTATGCTGGTGATTGCTTTCCCCTTGTTAGTGGTTGGCTTAGGAATGGGCAAAGCACAGTTCTGACCAGTGAGTTGTGAGAGGTGCTCTGTAGGAGCGAGAGCTTCTGAGAAGGTTCTCCTGGGCCTTAAAAAGAGGCAGAGGGTGTTATATGAGAATGTGATGCCTGCAGCCAACCTTGAGACCAGACGGAGCCAACTGGAGAAAGAACCAGCACACTCTGAGGATTGCTGAGCAGAAAGATGGGGGCTCCTGGGGCCTGGATGCTGGCCGAGGCACTGCATTCACCCCCTGGGACCTCGTATCTCTGTTATTTTGAGATAACGAATCCCGTTTTCCTTAAAGTGATTTCTGTTACTTGCTGCTGAAAATATCGTAAGCTATAGATTCAGTAGAAGAGAAATGCTCTTGTTGTGAATGAAACGATATCATTGATTTAAAGTCCTACGGATTTAGACGAACTCAATCTGTTGCCATTTATTTAAATCCTAAAATGGACGAAAGAAGGAAGACTTTGGGATGAGAGATGGTTGCAGGTCTCATTCAATAAATAAAGCCTCATTTCTGATTATGTTGCTCACTGAGTTCTTGTCCGTATTAGGCCATTAACTAACTTCGGTACGCAGGTCTGCAGTTCACAGAGACAAAGAATAAACGTGACGTGAGAACGAATTTACTGCCGGTCTTCTTTGAGAACTATTACCAGATGATTCAGGAATGAAGCCATGTACCACGGAAGTCGATGACGGACCTCGTATATGATAGCGGTCTTGTAAGATTCTAACAGGCCGGCCGTCCCATCTCGGTTTGTGAAGCCCGCGCCAAGATGTTCACCCGACGATTGACTCAGATGCGTTTCTCAGAATGCATACCCGCTGTTAGGAGACACGCAGCTGTTTTAGTTTTCCAGTTAACTTGAAGTATGTTTCTTAGTATGGTCTACTCCAAGTTACCCTGATATCTGTAGCCAGTAGCTGAGTAACCTGGGGACTGTGGCCCAGTGTCGTTGAGCTTTAGAAAAGAATCAGGGCCAGTGAGTGGGATGTTGTTTAGGGTGCTGGACTCCCATGTGACAGACCACAGTTTGAGTCCTGGACCTGGCAACTTGCTATCTCACTCTCACTCTCTCTCTGGTGAGTCCACGTGCACTATAGCAAATTGAATAATAATGATAATAATAAAATTAATAACTCTTTAAAAAAAGAAAAGGATCAGGACGAGTATGGAGGAACAAAGGCAGGTTGGGGACGTGTATGTGGGGTGTGCTACTGCTCACATGTGTATTTTTCTCTCATTACATTTCGAAGTCAGTAAGAGGTCCACAGTGTTTGTCATCCTGGGGTTATAGTCTTAGCCCTGCTGTTTCCCCATATTATTATATTGCTAATTAAGTTAAGCGGCACCCAGCCCTGGGGCACAGATAGCAGGACACTTCTCTGCAGTGCTGGAGCCACATGGAGGACCACAGTTTGGATCCTGCATAAACCTGAAACGCGCTGGCATGCCCCTACACACCTGTGAGCCTGGTGGGCCAGTGGGGGATCACAGCATGATGGGATCTTGTCGGGGTCCACGTTTCTCTCTCTCTCCCCTCAGAAATAAACTCTAAAACAAGAAGAAACTGAAAATGTAAAAATTAAGGCATCCATTTCCGATATTCCTGGTTTGGGAAGATCATCAAGAATAAGGTTAGGGGAACCAGCAGTTAGCGTAATGGCTATGTCGCTGGACTCCCACGTAGTCGACCACGGTTCGTGTCTCGGACCCGGTGGCTTAAAACTCACGCCGGGCACGTGTGCGTGCGTGCCCAAGATCCCGAGAGGAGAATGGAGAAGGGATTGCGGCGTGACCATCCCCCCCCCGGGGGGTGATTTCTCGCTTTCTGTCTCTATGTCTCTCTCTGTCTGGCGAGCGCACGCGCCCTACAGTGAAAATCTCTCAAAAAAAAAAAAAAAAAAAAGAAAAAAGAATAAGGTTAGAGATTCAGTGGTATTTAAATTCCTTTATTTAAAAAATCAAAATAGTAGGGAATGTTCCATCCGGGTCATGGAAAAGCCAGAGCACAGATGGATGGCATTCAGGCTTCTGCTTTTACCTCCACAGGACATGGCTTTCCCAGTGCTGAGTTTAAGAACCAGGAGAGCCTTATGTTTATGTACAAACATTGCTTTAAAAAAAGGTAGTGATCGTGTTTATCTTAAATAACAGTAATGTAAGGCCTAAGTCGA
Organism: Tupaia belangeri chinensis; assembly: GCF_000334495.1. NCBI lineage: Eukaryota > Metazoa > Chordata > Mammalia > Scandentia > Tupaiidae > Tupaia > Tupaia belangeri. The sequence continues at coordinate 880,888 of NW_006160145.1, forward strand.
AGAGAACCGCAGAGCAATAAGAAATTACACTCTGTGTCATACACTGTCACCGGTGGTTTAAGGGAAATTGCACTTGTCTGTGTGGGAGTATCTTTCTGAAATGAGGATTCAGTAACATTAGTCAGACTTTGCTCTGTGCACGAAGAAGTGTGTGTGTGTGTGTGTGTGTGTGTGTGTGTGTTTGTGGTGTGTTTTTTTCTTGCCTTCCTCTTTGATAGGTGAAGCACACGTTGGCTTTGGAAAGATAACTTTCCTGTATTTTAGGTTCGGTATTACTGCGGGCCAGTGAAAGAATCTGAGTCTTTCACAGTCAAGACAAGTACACAAAGAGTAGGAAAACTTATTATTGCCTTTAGTTTTAGAGTTTGGTTTATTTATTTCCAGAGAGAGAGAGAGATTGTGAGAGCCCTGACAGGACCACGTGCCATGATCATACCCGCTGTGGCCCTGCTGGTGTGTTTCAGGGTACCCAGGGTCTGAAGCCAGCTTTTCTCCCATGGGTCCAGCATCACGCAGCAGAGCCCTACAGGCTGCTCCATCACAGCAGGGCCAGTTTTGGAGTTTTTAATGTCTCATTTTCTTCTTTATTTTTTGTTACATTTTTTTTTTTTTATTATTGTCATTTCTTCTCCTATTTGGAGCAGACTCCTATCGGGTTGTTGGAAAAGTCACTACGTATTTTTTTCTATGCTAAAGTGTGTCATCAGGGCTCTGATCCATATCATGGGTGTACCATCTGGGATAAGATACACCAGGAACTTATCTGCTCCTGATTCTTGCCAGACTCCCGTAATCATTCTGGTATTTAATTGATTCGATAAATTACCTAGCATGTCTCACACTTTGCAGTGTGCTAGGAGTATATCCGGAAGCAAAGTGGGCCAATCTTTGTTCTCGGGGGCTTGCGTTTTCTTGGGGAAGGACGAACGATAAGCAAACAACTAAACATTTGGTAAGTCTGCAGGTGAAGTGTACTAAGAAGGAAAATAAAGCACGGTAAGGACAGGGAATGACGGAGAAAGATGGAGAACAAGCTTCTACCTCTGCTACTTCACCTAAGTCCTTAGGGAAGATTTGTTTCAATTAGGGACGTTTAAACTGAGACCTAAGGGGAGTTCTTCACCGCTCTGAACTTACTGCCCTTTGCTCATCCTGTGCCTGCAGCACAAACGTCATACTGACTCCTTTGTCTGGACTATTTTCTTAAAAATAGCTGTGATTTAAATGAGTAAGAAAAAGGTTTGGGAGCCATCAGTTGTGTTATCAGACAAATGGAATCTTTCTCTTAGAAATGCAGAGGATGGGGCCAGCAGTTGGCTTGGTGACTAAGGCAGCAGGATCCTACATGGCTGACATTATATGGTTTGAGTCCTGGGCCCGGCAGCTTGAAAAACACACAGCATGAAAAACATGCCCTGTATGTGTGTGTGTGTGTGAATGTGTGCCCCAAATCCCAAAAGGAGAATGGAAGGGGAGGGACTGCAGTGTGGCCATCACCCCAGGATGTGGTTTTTCACTTTTTCTCTCTCTCTGTCTCTGCTGAGCACGTGTACGGCGTAGCCACAAAATAAAGACAGAGATAAAAATAAAGAAACGGAGACGGTAGGTCTGACTGCCACTGAATGATGTCGAAGACCCTGGCTGGGACTTGCGAGTTTCTTTGGAAAAATCACTTTAAGAATAACATGAGTAATTTATTTAAATGTTTAGATGAATCTTGCGAAGACTAAATCTCACCCAAGTTATTTTGTATAACTGACTACTTTACAAAAATTAACTCGGACTAGATGTAACAAAAAACTAAATTGCCTAAGTCAGTTTAGCCGCTCTAACAGAGTATTAACAGGCTGGACGGCTTCAGCAGCAGAGACGGATTCTTCCCAGTTCTTGGATCTGAAGTCTAATACTGAGGCTCCTGCTGTCTGGTAGGGGCTTGCTTTCTGGTTTGTACGATACTATCTTTTCATGGTCTCTTCACATGCTCGAATCTTCCTTTTTAAAATTCTCTCTCATTTTCTTTAGTTTGCTACAGGGCATGTGCACTTGGGAGAATGAGCAAGAGAGAGAAAGTGAGAAATCACCTCTCAGGGGGATGGCCACTGTGCAGTCCTGTTTCGTTTATTCTTCTCTAGGGATTTTGGCATGTGCTCACACACATTATGATTTTCAAGCTGCCTGGTCTAGGATCCGAACCCCTGAGTTAGCAGACGCCTTAACCTCCACCCTACCCACAGGCACCAACATGAGTCTCTTCTTTCAAGGACACTAATGACCTAATTACTTCCCAAAGCTCCACCCTTAAATACCATCACATTGGGGATTTAGGCTTCAACATACGAATTTGGGGGGCTTAGGAATTCAGTCCATGGCATAAATTACAATATTCTGTGAACTGACCTAGTAAGACATGGCATCGTGGCTGATATCCACAGAGAGCTGTCCTATCACATTACTTTTAATACAAATTAAGCTTAGGGAGCTTACTGGTAAGTTTTGAAGCCTAATAACAGTTTTATTCTAAAGCAATTTTTAGGAAGCTTACTGGTAAGTTTTGAAGCCTAATAGTATTATTCTAAAGCAGTTTTTAAAATGACAAAAGGCTATTGTGTTACAAGCTTCTCTGAAAACTGTACATTTGTTGACTTTATCTAGAAGTGCAGTATTTGTCGTCTTTTTCTAATCTTTTTCTTAAACTTGTTGAAAATATTTCATACTACACCCTTAGGATTGATTAGGTTTATAAAGAAAAGGCAACTCTGAATGAATTGCTGAAGAGCATCCCCAATTGGCTTAACTCTAAAACAAGTATGCAAAAAAAAAAAAAAAAAGGAAAATAAAAAAAAAATTAACTCTAGTTTGGCTAACATTATCACAAAAGAACTGAGTCATAGGGCTAGTAGGTGGCACAGTAGTTGAGGTACTAGACTCCTACATGGCTGACTGCTGTTCGAGTCCTGGACCTGGCACCTTAAACTCATGCTGGGTGTATGTGCTCCAAATCCCAAGAGGAGAATGGAGGAGAAGGGATTGCAGTGTGGCCATCCCCTCTGGGGAGGAGGGGGTGATTTCTCACTTTCTCTGTCTCTGTCTCTCTGGCGAGCACATGTGCCCTATACAAAAAAAAAAACAAAAATAAACAGAAAAACTCTCACATAGTTTCCAATACCAATTCCCAGAGATGTCTTATTGGGACAGTAGTTGGTGTACTGTTGTCAAAAAAAAAAAAAAAAGGAGAATTCCTATTTGCACATACTCTTTAGGCTACTCAGTGCCAAAGTGGATGCTTTTTACCATTGTATTTTTTTTTTCCTGTTTTCTACACTTTTATTTATACTTTATAGTTATGGTGCTGGAACGTAGTTGGCTTCTAGCCAATCAGTGATTATCTTTTATAATGGGTTTCAAAGAAAACAGACATCAGTGGAATTTTGAAATGTTTCTGAAACATCGTTCCCGATAGCAGCTCTTTCTTATCCACACTTTTTCTGGAACTAGAGCACAGACCAAATTCGGTTTGACCAAGTTTTCTTTTTAGCTAACTGTGCCCTCCAGTGGGGAAAACACAGGGCAGTGAGCTGGCTCAGGTACGAATGCAGCTCGGCGAGGTTAGGCCAAGGCTGCATAATATTTTCTACATCAAAGGAAGAGTTTTTCTTAACCCCTCAGAAGCAAGAATATTAGGCAGAATTCCTTCTCTTTGTGAGTTTTTTGGCGATCCAAAGAGGACTGTATTAGCTTACTGCCCTCCACGCCATGCTTTTTTCCTTTTTGTCCCCTCTGCTTTGCTGTAGTCAGTTTAGGGAACAGTAGGCTGGTCTAATAGAGTTGAGAGTAAGAGTAATTGTTTCCTCCCCCTAGCCCCCAGAAGAACTCAAATAGTAACTTTTTATTACACATTTCGAATTTTAATTTAAAAAAAACTTGCTATAGAGTTTGTGCACTTGCCAGAGAGAGACCGAGAGAGAAAATGAGAAACCATTTCCTAGGGGAATGGCAGTGCCGTAATCCCATCCCATCTTCTCCATTTCCCTCTTGGGACTTTGGGCACACACACACACATGCCTGGCATGATTTTTGAGCTCTGGGTCTGGGATACGAAGAGACTAAAGAAAATCCTAAATTAATTAGGCAGATGTAAACAGGAGACATTTTGCTGCTTTATTTTATTTTTTTAATTAAAATTATTTTTTCAAATTTGCTATAGGGTACCTGTGCTTGCCAGAGTGAGACAGAGATGCAGAGAGAGAGGTGGAAAGTGAGATAGCACCCTTCCCCCCCCCCCCAGAGAAGATGACCAGTCATCAGACCCTCAC
>NW_006160145.1:885217-891528 GCF_000334495.1 Tupaia belangeri chinensis
TTTAGGTGTATGCGCGTGTGCGCACACACACACACACACACACACACACACACGCATGCCTGGTATTTTTTTTTTTTTTAATTTTTGGAGAGGTTTTTGCTATAGGGTGCATGCACTCGCTAGAAAGACAGCGTGAGAGAGACAGAAAGCAAGAAACACTCCTTGGGGGGATGGCCACGCTGCATTCTCTTTTCCTCCATTCTCCTCTCAGGATCTTGGGCACGCATGCACATGCACCTGGCGTGAGTGTAAGGCATTGGGTCCGGAAGGCGAACCGCAGTCGACTACATGGGAGTCCGGCAACATAGCCATTACGCTAACTGCTGGTCCCATGCCTGGTGTATTTTTCAAATCACCAGGCCCAGGACTTGAACCGTGCTGTCAGCCATGTGAGATCCAGCCACCTTAACCATGACACTGACTGTCCTGCTACATTTTTGTGTGTGTATCCAAAGCACTTAGGAAATTGTGACTTGACCATTACTTGCCCCTTTTCGGAATAGAAAAGGGTGCTGCCTTGTGCTGTGCCTTGGCCTCAGCGGGGTCTCTTGGTGAACCCTTGGTTTCATCTATGTTGATGGTGAGCACGTGCAACTGAGCCCTGGAGAGTGTTGCAAAGGCTCTTATCCCAAACATGGACCGGTACATGGAACTCTGGGCTGGGGAGTGGAACCAGGGTGAAGGGATGCTGGCCACTGCAGTGGGCCGATGTGCATAGGAGGTCCCTAGGCACTTCCTCTGTGTCTCTGCCCTTCTAAGGAGAGGGCTCGATCATGCAGTGGAAGGGGAAATAGAAAAGGAGGTCGATAGTCTCATGTTGGTGGAGGTTCGGAGGTTTGTTGCACTGAAAGGGTTTAGTGGATGACATTTGAGAAATGGTAAACAGTCTTTCCTTTAAAAAAAAAAACTTAAAAAAACTGGGCCAACTCTTTATAATGATGGATCATCTGAAGTTTACTACATATTCAAGAAAAATATAAGCCTCCTTTTTTATCATATTTTAATGGAGCATGTATTATGCAACCCTTTTTACAGTTAGAATGATTCTTAAAACTTAGGCATATTCAGGACAATTAGACATAAAACTAAATGACTTACTGTTTTTTATTTTGATTTTATCTTTTTGCCATAGGGTATGTATGTTGGCAGGAGAGACAAGGGAGGGAACATGAGAAATCACCCTCTAGGGGAGATAGCCATGCCGCAGTCTTTCCTCCTCCATTCTCCTTTTGGGATTCTGGGAACACATACACATGTGCCTGGAGTGATTTTCAGGCCACTGGGTTTGGGGTCAAACTGCAATTGACCATACACACCACCTGCTGGCCCCATGACATATAGATTTTTAAGCCAGGATCTTTGTATGGTCAACTTTCTTTTTATTTTTTTTTCTTCTTCTCTTTTCTCTTCTTTTCTTTTCTTTTCTTTTCTTTTCTTTTCTTTTCTTTTCTTTTCTTTTCTTTTCTTTTCTTTTCTTTTGTTGCCATAGGGTGCATACATTTGCCAGAGAAGGAGAGGAGAGAGAGAGAGACAAAGAGAGAGAGAGAAGGCACCTGCCCTAATAGGGTGTGGTCACATCACAATCTTTTTTCCTCCACTTCTCCATCCCATCAGGGTTTTGGGTGTGCACATATATTGGGTTGTCAGAAAAGTCATGACGCATTTTTGCAACAGATGGGGCTAATCTATTTTTGGAAGTACTGGAGTCATTTGCATCTATGTTATTGCTATGTCATCTGACAGCTGACAGTTCTAGCTTCATTCTAAAAAAAAAATGAAGTGATTTGGTTGAGCTTTGGAGATTTTACAAGTTAAAAATGGAAGACTGAACCGTGCATTTTTGCCATGTTTTACTGTTTCACTTTCCTAAAGGGAAGAATGCACACATCGAGCTTGTGAAGAGTTGTGCACAGTTTACGGTGACAGGGCTCTATAAGAGCGTCAGTGCCAACGATGGTCACGAAATTCCTCACTGGTGACTTTGATCTCAGGGAGGCCCACCGAGGTTGATGATGACAAAATAAAGGCCTGATCAGGTCAAACCCATGTTACACGACACGAGAGGTGGCAGGAACATTGACCATCATCATTCTGGCGTTCACGACCACCTGGAGGAGCTGGGATGTGTAAGAAGCTCGATATTTGGGTTCCTCATGAACTCAATGACGGCATGTAGAAATGTCTGCGATATGCTTATTAAGCATGACGAAACGGTCCTATTTTGAAGCAACTAATAATTGATGATGAGAAGTGGATAGTTTACAGTAATCCACTTTGTGGGGCACAAACAGTCTCGATTCCAACATCATGATTTGCCTCAAATGACACCAAAAGCATTCATCAGAGGGAATAAACACATATTTTGTCCTTCTCGGTGTGGGTTTTAAAGGTGTTTTTCCAGCGCCTACCAAGGAACCAAACAATAAGAATATGCACTGTTGGCAATTGGAGAGTTTGATGAAGCCATAGTCCAGAAACGTCCAGAGCTCGTTGGCTGTAAAGGAGTCATGTCCCATCATGACAACATGAGACCACACACAAGTTTAACCACCTGTCAAAACTGATTGGCGCGGGAACCAGCAGTTAGCGTAATGGCTATGTCGCTGGACTCCCACGTAGTCGACTGCGGTCTGCGTCCCGGACCCGGTGGCTTAAAACTCACGCCGGGCGCGTGTGCGTGCGTGCCCAAGAGCCCGAGAGGAGAAGGGATTGCGGCGTGACCATCCCCCCTGGGGGGGCGATTTCTCACTTTCTGTCTCTCTGTCTCTGTCTGGCGAGCGCACGTGCCCTATAGCGAAAATCTCTAAAAAAAAAAAACGGGAACCAGCAGTTAGCGTAATGGCTATGTCGCTGGACTCCCACGTAGTCGACTGCGGTCTGCGTCCCGGACCCGGTGGCTTAAAACTCACGCCGGGCGCGTGTGCGTGCGTGCCCAAGAGCCCGAGAGGAGAAGGGATTGCGGCGTGACCATCCCCCCTGGGGGGGCGATTTCTCACTTTCTGTCTCTTTGTCTCTCTCTGTCTGTCTGGTGAGTGCACGCACCCTATAGCAAAAACCTCTCCAAAAAAAGAAAAAACTGATTGGTGCATGGATAGGATGTGCCGCCACACCCACTGTACTGGCCTGGCCTGGCGCTCTCAGACATCCACCTGTTCCGCTTTCTTCAGAACTCCTTGTGTGGTGGGACCAGCAGGTGGTGTGGTGGTTAAGGTGCTGGACACTCCCACATGGCTAACCACGGTTCAAGTCCTGGACCTGGCAGCTTCCTTGGGGACCAGCGGGTGGAGTGATGGTTAAGGTGCTGGACACTCCCACATGGCTGGCCACGGGTCCAGTCCTGGAACTGGTGGCTTGCTTTTCTCACTTTCTCTCTCTCTCTCCATCCCTCCCTCTGGTAAAATTGAAACATAAATGAATGAACAAATAAAAAATAAAATAATTCTTTAAAAAAAAAAAAAAGAACTCCTTGTGTGGTATGACGTTCAATTCAGATGAGGCTGTAAATCAGCACCACGGTCATTTTTTTGCCAAGAAAGACAGGGCCTTCTGGGAACGAGGAACTATGAAGCTCACTGAAAGACGGCAAGAGGTTATCAAACAACACAGGCAATATATCTGATCTTTGTCCTTTATATAAGTAAATGACCTTTGAAAAACATAGGTAAAAAATACAACACAACTTTTTCAACAACCCACTATATGCCCAGCTTGTCTTTCAAGCTGCTGACTGGATTTGAACTCTGGTTGGCCATGTGGGATACAGATCCCTGTGCACAGTGTCCAACCACTGTGCTGTGGGACTGGCCCTACACGGTCAGCTTTCAAAGGCAGAATACTTTGATTTGAACCATGTTTTGTAGAGTAAATGTCTTAAAGAGACCCTGCCAAATTGAACTCACTTAAACAGAACCAGCATGATATATGGACTTACGGGGTGAATTTGACGTTTTTATGGGAAATTCTGATCTGACTATGAATTAAGTCGCTTGAAAATTCTTTACCTGTATTTTATTTTTGTCTTAAATAAGGAATTACTATGTTTTGAGAACTGGTTCATTGTGAACTATATTAACTGACTCTAGAGGGTGCTGATGAGCCCCAAGATGTTCTAAAAAGATATTTTTTAAAAGTGAAATTTCTTTTGGCTTTTAATCTAGTATTTGAAAATAAACACATATTTTGCCCTTCTAAGAAAGCATAGAGCAAAAATACTTTTTAAAAAGAACACTGGGTAATTTACCATTATACTTTGAAATTCTTTGAAAATTTCATTGAATTTGTGAAATTTTTCTGTAAAATGTCTTTGAACGCTGCTTTTTGTTTTAAAGAACTATTTTATTTGACTTTACTTATTCTTTTATTTTAATGTGACCAGAGAGGGAGAGAGTGAGAGAGAAAATGAGAAAGCAAGCCACCAGATCCGGGACTCGAACTGTGCTTGACCATGTGGGAGCCCAGCGCCCTTTACCAGCATGCCACCTGCCAGTTCCTGATCTCTGCTTTGGAGAGTTTATTATTTAACACATCAAAAACAAATAACCTACTTCATGGAACTGAATTCGTTGATCATCTTTTATATTTAGTTATGTTTGCAGAGTTATTTGTCTTTTTTTTTTTAGAGGTTTTTACTATAGGGCACGTGCTCTTGCCAGACAGAGAGAGAAAGACAGAGAGACAGAAAGAAAGAAATCGCCCCCCAGGGGGGATGGCCATGCCACAATCCCTTCTCCTCCATTCTCCTCTCGGGATCTTGGGCACGCACGCACACGCACCCGGCGTGAGTTTTAAGCCACCGGGTCTGGGACGCAACCCGCGGTCGACTACGTGGGAGTCCAGTGACATAGCCATTATGCTAACTGCTGGCCCCCAGAGATATTTATCTTTAGAAAGACGCTATTCAAAAAGTGTATTCTAAAGTTAGCTTTTATAGAATTAATATTTAGCTATTAGAATCCCAAGTAATATATGCTAATATATATAGTGTATCAGGTAGAGTACTTTAAATCTGTAGTGTGGTTTTTTTAAAGTTATTTATTTATTTATTTAGAGAGATTTTTACTATAGGGTGTATGTGCTCACCAGAGAGACAGGCAGAAAGCAAAACATCACCCCCTCGAAGGGAAGGCCATGCCACAATCCATTCTCCATTCTCCTTCCAGAGTCTTGGGCACACATGTCCGGCATGAGTTTTAAGCTGCCAGGTCCAGGACTCGACCTCCAGTTGACCACGTGGGAGTCCAGCAACATAACCATTACGCTATCTGCTGGCCTCTGTAATGTGATGGATTAATTTGAAGGAAATATTGTTTTCAGATGAGAAGGCTTTTATAAAATTGCTCCCTTGATTCAGTCTCTAAGGTGGTAATTGGTAAAGATACACATTAAGAAGAAAGTTTGGACTAGCAGGTGGCATGGAGATTAAGATGCTGGAGTCCCACAAGGCTATGATTTGAGTCCCAGATCTGGTGGCTTGAAAAGCATGCTGGGTCTGTGTGTGTGTGTGTGTGTGTGTGTGTGTGTGTGTATGTGTACATATGCACATGCATGCATGTGAGCGTGTGTGTGTGTGTATATGCATGTATGCACAATTGCGCATGCCAAAAATACTGAGAGGAGAATGGAGAAGGGATTGCTGCATGGCCATACCCCCTGGGAGGGTGACTTCTCACCCCCCCCCCCCCTTTTCTCCCCCTCCCTGTGACAAAAACCTGAAAAAAACAAAAAGTAAAAGGAAACGTTCTATGTTACAGTGAGAAAACTCTGCTAGACAAAGTGAATTGTCCTTAACTGGAATATTAGTTGCTTCAAAAAGTGAATTTCTTTTTTAAGAGGTTTTTACGATAGGGTGCGTGCGCTCAGCAGAAAGACAGAGAGAGGGAGAGAGAGAGAGAGAGACAGCGAGAAATCCCCCCCTGGGAGGGATGACCACACTGCAATCCCTTCTCCTCCATTCTCCTCTCGGGGTTTTGGGCATGCACGCACACGCGCCTGGTGTGAGTTTAAGCCACCGGGTCCGGAACTCGAACTGTGGTCGACTACATGGGGGTCCAGCGACATAGCCATTATATCAACTGCTGGTCCCCAAAGAGTGAATTTTAATATAAACTTTTGCATTCTGTAAACGTATGGAAAACTTAACATATTTTCAGAGACTCCCTTTTGTTTAAAATTCTTAAAATGTCACACTCTTTTGATTTCTGCAGGCAGAAAGCCATATTATAAGAGTCCTCTGGAGTAATCAGATATGAAAACTGGTTCATTCACTTAAGGCAGTGTTGTCCAATAGGACTTTCTGTGACAATGGCAAAAAT
>NW_006160145.1:891561-904847 GCF_000334495.1 Tupaia belangeri chinensis
TAGAGAAGTATGTCGTGACTTTTCTGCTGACCTAATATGACTGTGCTGTACAATTTGGTAGTCACTCAAGCACTTGAAAATTGTGTACTTGAAATGGAGCTAGGGTGAGTGAGGAATTGGATTTTAAATTTAATTTCAGCTGAAAACTAAATTAATAGCTACATGTGTCTGTTTGCTACTGTGTGGCAACGTAGACTTAAAGAGACTCTGCTAGGGATAAGTCCCGGATTGCATCATGACTTGGAGGCTTGTGCATGTCCATTCAGTCCTCTGCACTTTAACCTGGTCTGAGGTGCTGCAATGTGTAAGCCATGCCGTTTTCAGATGACCTTATTTATTTATTATTTATTTATTGGTTTTATAACTACTTGAAAATCAGCAGTTCGCTCTCATGCACATTGATGGTAGATTTTTGAAAGTGGTAACAGGTACACAGGTCACCAGAGTGTAGAGTTTCTTGGGTGAATCTTCATCCTCGCTTCGTTTTCTGGACAACCGCACACGGATTCGATATGGGCGTTCCTTATTCCTTTGGCCCAGACAGCTTTGTCGAGCCTGGTATCAGTGCGCACATCTGGAGTCCCTGTCTCCTTCATGGCAAATTTCCGGATTTCTTTGCCCGAGGGGCACATTTCTTGAAGCCCACGCCGTGGATGTGCTTGTGAATGTTGATGGTGTATTCCTGGGTCACCCCACCTTGTAGATGGCAGAACGGCCCTTCTTCTCGCCACCCTTCCTTGTGGGAGCCATTCTGCCAGGCCTAAGCTGGAAAGCCAAATGACTTCATTTATGTCAAGAGAAGCAGCATTGTGTCCCACAAAGCACCTAAAACGTATCAGGACACACTACTAACTGTCCCGATGAGTCTGTTTAAGGTTAGGATAGTCTGACTTTTTAGAAACCCACAATTGGGGCCAGCAGGTGGTATAGTGGCTATGGTGCTGGACTCCCACATCCGCTGACTGCGGTTCGAGTCCTGGACTTGGAGACTTGAAACTCATGCCGGGCACATGTGGATGTGTGTCCAGATTCCCTAGAGGAGACTGGAGAAGGGATTGCGGTGTGACCATCCCTCCTGGGGGAACGATTTCTCACTTTCTTTCTCTCTGTGTCTCTGGCAAATGTACGTGCTCTGTAGCAAAAGTCTCTCATAAATGAATGAATGAACCCACAAATTAAACTGTGTTTGTCCTTTGGATATATCTCAAACCTTTTTATACTTTGGGTTAAAATACAGATAGATGGGATGTGACAGGTGAACGTGAAATGGGGCCACCGCCGAAAGAAGACAAAGGCAACAGGAAGTCAGAACTTACATGTACCTGTGTGGGAAGTCGGCTTGGAGGTCGATAGACATTTTCTTTTTTTCCTAAGAATTATTTAATTTTATTCTTTGTCGTTATTATTATTATTACAATTACTATTATTTTTAAATTTTTGTTTGTTGAGGTTGACCAGAGAGATAGAAAAGGAAAGTGAGAAAGCAAGCTGCTGGGTCTGGGACTTGAACAGTGGTCAGCCATGTGGGAGTCCAGCCCCCTTAACCACCATGCCACCTGCCGGCCCCTGATAAGCATTTCTAAATGTTCACAGTGTAGAAAATCTCCCTACTTTGAGGGTAGATTTGAGTATTGGAAAGGCAATTTGTGCTCACGTCTGGTAAATAATGACAAAAGATTTGAACAGTGCTTTTACAGTTGTCCAGATGGTTGTAATTCCGTCTTATTCTTGATTTATTACCCTTGTGTCTCCTGATGAGGGAACATGATTCAATCAAGGATTTTAGGCTCATTCATTCCACCACCATGTATCGATCACTCACTGTTCCATGTAGGTTTCTCTTTCTTTCTTTCTTTCTTTCTTTCTTTCTTTCTTTCTTTCTTTCTTTTCTTTCTTTCTTTTTTTCTTTTTGAGAGGTTTTTGCTATAGGGCGCCAGAAAGACAGAGAGAGACAGAAAGTGAGAAATCCTCTCAGGACCTTGGGCAAGCACGCACACGTGTCCGGAGTGAGTTTAAGCCACCAGATGTGGGACTCAAACCACAGTCGACTACATGGGAGTCCAGCGACATAGCCATTATGCCAACTGCTGGTCCCTCCATGTAGGTTTCTATATTAGGCTTGGAGGAACTAACAGCCTCATGGGTGCGATTAAACAAGAAGAGAAATGACAGTATGGCACCGTCAGTAGTGTGCTGAATGTAGGTAGTGAGAGAGCAGGGAGACACGCCTGGCGTGCTGTTGACCTCCTAAGGACTCAGGAGTCCCCCAGGTGAAGAAGATGGACGAAGGGCACCCCACAAGGCAGGCGTCAGGAGCGAAGGTGTGAAAGTGCTCACGTTCTAAGTCTGAGAACCTGTTTAGTATGCAGAAGGTGCCTGAAAATTCAAGTGCACAAAATGTGCTAGTGGTCTTCTATCATCTTGACCTTGTTTTTCTTCTAACTCAGTCTGAAGAAAGACTGGGCTAAAAATAGCTTCTGGTACAGTGATAAAACATCCAAGTAATACTTTCAAGGAGAAAAGTAAAACTAGATTTAGTTATCTGGCAAACACGAACGACAATGTTGATGTGCTAATTAGAAATCATTTTATTAAAGCAGACTGGAAGTCCATCCCCTCACGAGAACGTAAACTACATACGGACTTTGACTCACCGACGTTCTCCCAGGACCCCGGCAGAACTGGCACCTAGGAGGAGCTCAGTACATTTTGAGCGGATGAAGGAGTGAATCCTAGGTTTTTATCCTAAAAGTCCCTGCGAGTATTAGCATTTATTTATTTATTTATTTTTGGAGAGGTTTATACTGTAGGGTGTGTGCGCTCGCCAGAAAGATAGAGAGAGAGACAGAAAGCGAGAAATTACCCCTGGGGGGATGGCCATGCTGCAGTCCCTTCTCCATTCTCCTCTCGGGATCTTGGACACACATGCACACACGCCTGGCGTGAGTTTAAGCCACCACATCTGGGACTCGAACTGCGGTCGATTACATGGGAGTCCAGCGACATGGCCATTATGCCAACTGCTGGTTGGCTCATTTATTTTGCTTAGTCATAAATTCAGACATTTTCATTATCCAGACTGGCCTTTTCCCTAGCATCTATTTTACCTGTTGTTACATAACAAACTATCCTGAAACTTAATGGCTTCTTAAGAATTAACCAATGGGTGAACCAGCAGTTAGCATAATGGCTATGGCTGGACTCCCACGTAGTCAACCACGGTTCGCGTCCCGGACCCGGTGGCTTAAAACTCACGCCGGGCACGTGTGCATGCATGCCCAAGGTCCCGAGAGGAGAATGGAGGAGAAGGGATTGCGGCGTGACCATCCCCCCTGGGGGGTGATTTCTCGCTTTCTGTCTCTATGTCTCTCTCTGTCGGTCTGGCGAGCACACGCGCCCTATAGCAAAAACCTCTCCAAAAAAAAACAAAGGAATTAACCTATGGGGCCGACCAGTGGTGTGGTGGTTAAGGCGGCTGGATCCCACATGGACAACCTTGCAGTTTGAGTCTCAGATTCAGTGTCTTGAAAAACATGCCAGGCACATGTGAATGTGTGTCCAAAATCCTGACACGAGATTGTGGCATGGCTATCCCCCCAGGGGCGATTTCTCAGTTTCCTTCTGTCTCTGGTGAATGCATGTAAAATAGCAAAAACTCAAAACAAAAAATCAATCATTATTACGGTATGGATCAGGAATTAGGGCAGGGGACCAGCAGTTAGCATAATGGCTATGGCACTTGACTCCCATGTAGTCGACTGCGGTTTGAGTCCTGGACCCGGTGGCTTAAACTCACACCAGGCGCGTGTGCGTGTGTGCCCAAGATCCCAAGAGGAAAATGGAGGAGAAGGGATTGCAGCGTGGCCATCCTACCTGGGGGGTGATTTCTCACTTTCTATCTCTCTCTCTCTGGTGAGCACACATGCCCTGTTGCAGAAAAAAAAAAAAAGAAAAGGAATTAGGGCAATTAGGGCAGAGCTCATTGAGATCACTTTTCACTCTTCTATGTGACTGGGACAGCTCCATTGGGTTGAGAGCCCAAGATGGGCCCACCTCCATGCCTGGGCCTTGTCCCTGGTTGTTAACTGGGAAGCCTCAGTTCTCTTGCATGTGGCCTCTGCATCTCTCATCGTTCACTCATTCGCTAGACTAGGTTGAGCTTCCCTCCATAGGACTGACTGAGCTTGTTTTAAAAAGGTACAAACAGAAGGTGTAACGTATCCTGAGGGCATTGATCTAGTAAGTCTCACAGCTTCAGTTCCACCCCATGGCGTTGGTCAGAGCAGGTCACAGGAGCAGAAGTGGAAGGTAAAGATTCTAAGTGGCCTAAGGCAGGAGGCCCTATTGTAGCCATCCTCCCATGTGGTCCGCTGCAGCCTGCCCTCCCAGCAGAGCAGCTCACACCTCTCACACGCGCAGTGTACGCTGCCGCCTCCCCAGCAGTCTTACCCCTTATGGCGTGGACTCGGGAGTCCAGTATCTTGGCTTACTAACGCGAGGTTGAGCGATGTTTGCCAGGTTTCTTGGGCACAGCTGCCCTGATGCAGCTTCTAAGGGTGGAGGTCTGTAACTGGAAAGGGAAGTCACCTACCTCTGCCCCAACCATGCCCCACATACGGGGGTGGATGAGACAGGGATAGGGAAACAGCGGGAGATACCGCATTCCAAAACGGGAAATTTTATCGTGACCAGTATCAATTGTGTGATACCTATTGCAAAAATATTATTGATAATAAAAATTCCTAACAATGAGATATTTTGAAGTGTATTAACATCTTTCGTGAGAGTGAGAGACAGAAAGAAAGAAACATCCTCAATAAGGCCTTCACCATGGTCCACTCTCCCATCCTGAACCCTCCCAGCCAGGCAGGACCATAACTGAGTGAGTGAGTGAGTGAGTGAGTGTGTACGTGTACGTGCGTGCCCATGCATGCACACCTGTGTGGTGTGTACGGGTCAAATGGGGAATGGAGCTGAGACCCTTCATAGGAGCCCAGCATCACTTGAGTACGTTACCGCTGTGCCACCCAGCTGGCCTAGGGAATTGTTTTTACCTTGTGGTTTTTCTCCCCATTAGGAAACTGCCTTTATTTAGACACAAACTGTGTTGGAGGATGTATTTATATATTGATGTATAGCTATCTTCTGTAAAATGAGTAGCACAATTGAACACCATCAGGAATCAGAAATGGGGTTAGCCCCTAGTGGTTAAGGAAAATGGATCCCACGGGGCCAACTGCAGTTCAAATCCCAGACCTGGTGGCTTGAACATGCCAGGCATGCCCCAAATCCTGACGGGATGGAGAAATGGAGGGTGCTTTCTCTCTGTCTGTCTCTCTTTGGTTTTCTCTGGTGAGTGCATAGGCTCTCTGCCCCCCCCGCCCCAAAAGTTAGAAAATGTTGTATATTGTGAGAGTTTCATTGGTCCCAGAAATGGTTGATCTATTTCCCTTTTTTCTGTTCCCTACAATTTGACATGGTTATAAAGGATCAAGTGTAATTTATTATTCATATTTTATTGTTATGGAGAGTTAATTTCTGTTTACTATGAGAAATGGTGGCATGACAGTAATAGAAATGTTTTAGCTTGGCCTTCATGAGGCTTGCAGCTGTTAGAGTAGAAGTCACTATTTAGCTAAGACCAGAGTCATAACTACACAGGTAGGACAAGACTGAGGAGGGTGAGGGGCTTTGATGAATTGAAGGGCCGCTTGTGAAGGACAGTAGATTTACTTTTGCATTTTAGCTAACAGTTTTTATTGTTAGTTGGGATGCAAAATGAGAAAATAGATTTTTCTTTTTTTGGCCCCATCTCCAAGAGTCATTTGGAGATAGCATTTTGATTAGATCTGCCATTCAAGTTTGCCTGAGTTAGAAATCATTTATAATTTTATTTTTAAACTCCTGTTTTATGATGTTATCATAAGATGGTGATAATATCGCTGTGGCTTATTATAATTAGGTTGGGAGGAAATAGCCTTTTATAAAGGGTGAGTTAATGATGTATTGCTATTACTATTTATCTTACCTTTTTTTAGAAAGTGAAAATCCAGTGGCTATTACATGAGGACATAACTGAAAACCATGTACAGTATCTTATCTTGCTAACAAAATGCTCAGTTTTCCCTTTGTGAGGCCTTGAGTCGAAATGTACTTGTGAGGGCGTTTGTATTCCAGTGGTGCAGCTGGGCCAGACAGGGCTGCAGCACTGGGGTTTATTTTTAGATCTGGGTTGCCATTTTTATCCGGCAAAAATATTCATCAGCCTCTTGCTGACAGGCCATCAGTTTTATAAATGTGTCACATAGACCAGATTTTGTTCTTTGTCTCATTTTCCCTCCAACTCTTTCCCCTTTGATTTTTTCATACAACTGTTTGGAGGATGAGAATTTTTTTTTTTTTTTTCCAATTCATGTGTTAGATACTTCAATTCACAGATTTCCAGCTTTGCAGTTCATTCATCTTCCTGCGGCTGCTTATGCATCTCTGCTCACTGTCGAGTGTGGGAAACTGGTAGATCTCGAAGCTGAAGGCAAGAAAAACAGAAAGGCAGAGCTAGCCCTGGCGTGGTGGTTACGGTGGCTGGATCCCACATGGCCGACTGTGTGGTTAGAGACCCAGACCTGGAGGCTTCAGAAAACCCCTGGCTGTGTATGTGTGTGCCCAAAATCCTGAAAGGAGGGAGAGCTGAAGGGATTGTGGTCTGACCGTGCTCTGTGGGCCCACAGTGTGTGTCTCTCTGTGTATGTGGGGGATGGGGAGGGAGTGTTTGTGTTTTCATTTATCTACTTGTCTTACCCAACAAGGAACTGGCATTATTTTGCATGAAAAATAGTTCCAATTTGCACGAAAAATAGGTCCCTAAGGGCCTGGGGTTACCATGTGTGGCAGAAAGCCTGCAGGCTTGGGATGAAAATAAACCCATTATTATCTTGAAGTACATAGAATACAGTCATTTAATTTGTTAGGAGACTATGTTCGTCTGTTTGGGTTACTGGGACAAAATACCACAAACCAGGTACCTTATGAACAACAGAAATCATTTTTCTTGGTTCTGGAGGTCATCAAGTCCAAGATTGAGGTGCCAGTGGATCGAATTTGGTGTCCGGTGAAGGCCTGCTGCCTGAGCGACGCCTTCTCGCTCTGTTCTCACTGGCTAAAGAGGCAGACGCGCTCTTGGTGAGCATTGCTCCCGTTCAGGAGGGCTTTGTCCGCATGACCAGATCACCTCTCCAAGGACTTCCTTCCTAATACCATCACCCTGGGACTTAGCATGCCAACATATGGATTGAGGGGATCCAAACTTTCAGACCACAGCAGAGATCTTTTGATTCCAGATGCCGAAGTGGATATACAAGCACAACAGGAGAATACCTGCAGTCAAGAGAAAGCAAGGGAGGGACCAGCAGTTAGCGTAATGGCTATGTCGCTGGACTCCCACGTAGTCAACCGCGGTTCGAGTCTCGGACCTGGTGGCTTAAACTCACGCCGGGCGCATGTGCGTGCGTGCCCAAGATCCTGAGAGGAGAATGGAGGAGAAGGGATTGTGGTGTGACCTTCCCCCCAGGGGGTGATTTCTCGCTTTCTGTCTCTCTGTCTCTCTCTGTCTGTCTGGTGAGCGCACGCGCCCTATAGCAAAAACCTCTCCAAAAAAAAAAAAAAAAGAGAGAGAAAAAGCAAGGGACACACACTCATAGATGCACTAATAGCAAAGTGACTTTTTAAAAACTGGTTTTTGTTATAGAGCATGTATGCTCTCCAGAGAGAGACAGAAAGAGAAAGTGAGAACTCACCCTCTCAGGGGGGATGGCTATGCCACAGTCTCTTCTCTATTTTTCTGTTGGGATTTTTTTGCTGTTTGTTTTTTAAGAGAGATTTTTGCTATAGGGCACGTGTGCTCGCTGGAGGGACAGAGAGACAGAAAGTGAGAAATCACCCCCTGGCTGGATGGCCACACCACAATCCTTTCTTCTCCATTCTCTTCTCTGGATCTTGGGCATGTATGCACACCTGCCCAGAGTGAGTTTTAAGCTGCTGGGTCCAGGACTCCAACCACAGTTGACTACATGAGAGTCCAGTGACGTAACCATTACTCCGTCTGGTATTCCCTTTCATGTGTACACACACACACACACACACACATATACACAGCTGTATACATAAAATGTGCTATGGTCTGAGTATGTCCCCCAAGATCATATGTTGGAAATGTCTAAATACTTACTAATAAATATGATAATAAAATGAAACTAGCTGACTCATATGTAGTACTGATTATGTGCCAGAAACTGTTCTTTTTTAAAAAAGAATTATTTATTTAATATTTAAAAATATTTATTATTATTATTATTTAATTTGCTATCAGCACATACACTCACCAGAGAGAGAAAGTGAGAAAGCAGGCAGGCTACCATGTCCAGAACTCAACCATGGTGGGCCACGTGCGAGTCCAGTTCCTTAGCCATCCTGCCTCCTGCTGGCCCCCAGAACTGTTGTTGATTTGATGTTCAAATGCCAATCTCTGCGTTAAGTACTAATACCATCCTTATTTTACCATGGAGTAAATTTAGGTCAGGTATTTTGGATGAAGGTTACGTGTCTTTAAGGGCAGTAAGGAAAGAGGAGAAGATAGCACCTCATCCCACAGTCTAGGAATTGGAGTGCATGAGAGGAATGCTCTCTCATGGGGAGTGTAAGTGGTTGAATTCCTAAAGCCTAAGGAAGGAACAGAGGAGGAACTGAGGGCTTGAGCTGAACTTGAAATGTCTCGTATAGACACAGTTATTACCTGTAATTTCTACCACTCTTGAGTGTTTTTTTTTCCTTTTTTTTTTTGTAAGAGATTTTTGCTATAGTTGAGTGTACTAGTCAGAGAGACAGAGACAGAGACAGAAAGTGAGGAATCACCCCCCAGGGGGATGGGCATGCCGTAATTCCTTCTCTTCCTTTCTCCTCTAGGGATCTCGGGCATGCACTTGTGCCTGGCATGAGTTTTAAGCCTCTGGGTCCGGGATGCGAACTGCAGTCGACTATGTGGGAGTCCATTACGCCATCTGCTGGTCCCTAACACTGATTGAGTTTTACCATTAGAAGTGATTTGGTCCAGACCACTGTTGTAAGTCAGAGAGGCTTTCTTTTTTTTTTTTTCTTTTTAAATATTTTTGGAAAGGTTTTTGCTATAGGGCGCATGCACTCACCAGAAAGACATAGAGAGACAGAGACAGAAAGACAGAAAGCGAGAAATCATCTCCCGGGGGGATGGCCACTCTACAATCCCTTCTCCATTCTCCTCTCGGTATCTTGGGCACACACACACACACACACACACACACAGACACACACACCTGGCGTGAGTTTAAGCCACCAGGTCCGGGTCTCGAACCACGGTCAACTACATGGGAATCCAGCGACATAGCCATTATGCCAACTGCTGGTCCCCAGAGAAGCTTTCCAGTGCTAAGCATCAAACACACCTCCTCAGTAGGCACCACTAGAATCCTGAGCTTATGGAGAAAGAATGTCTTTTGTTGTTTCTTCACCTGGTTATCTCTAAGCTAAATGTAGGAGGAGTATCATCATTTCCCCACTGGTCTTCAGATGGACCAAATTCCCAAGATGGAGCACATCCAGGTATTTTCTGACAGCACTAGTAGAGTAAATCTTATGGCATGCCCTGTCTATAAAACTTCCATATGAGTTCTTCTGCACATCCTGTCCTAAACTAGAAGCCGTCGGTCTATCAGAATACAGGTGTAGTCCACTCTTTTTTTTTTTTTGGAGAGGTTTTTGTTACAGGGCATGTGCGCTCGCCAGAAAGACAGAGAGAGACAGAGAGACAGAAAGCAAGAAATCACTCCCCGAGGGGATGGCCACGCCACAATCCCTTCTCCATTCTCCTCTCGGGATCCTGGGCCCGCACGCACACGTGCCTGGCGTGAATTTCAAGCCACCGGGTCTGGGATTGACTACATGGGAGTCCAGTGACATAGCCATTACGCAAACTGCTGGTCCTAGGTGTAGTCCACTCTTACGACCTGGTATAAGAAAATACATATTTATAAAAAAAAAAAAAAAGCTAAAATTGGGGAATATTTGTATTCCAAAAAGATTTGTAAGAGCCCTTTAAGTTAATCGGTAAATTTGCTTTCCATAGTGATTCAAAGAACAGCTCTCATGTCGTCCTGCCCTCCATGTCCCCAAGCTCTGCTCCCATGGATTCAGCCAAGCTTGGTTTGAAATGATGACGTGGTCACTGACGTGTCCCGAGTGGTTAGCCTACGACAGCTGCATTTGAACCAAACGTGTACAGATTTTTTTTGTCAATATTCCCTAAAGAATACAATATAAAAATTATTAATTTACATTGTATTAGATACGATAAGCAATTTAGAGATTTAAAGTATACCAAGGATGCATCTAGGTATATGCAAATATTGTGGCATTTTACGTAAAGACTTGAGCATCTGCAGATTTTGGTACCCAAGGGGGATCCTGGAACCAATCTACTGCAGATGCTGAGAGATGACTGGATAGAAAATGTTAGCACAGTTATTAGATAAAAGATAAACTTCTTTTAATATACTTTTTTTTTGTTTTTAGAGGTTTTTTTTTTTTTGAGAGAGATTTTTGCTATAGGGTGCATGTGCTTGCTCGACAGAAAGAGAAAGACAGAGAGACAAAAAGTGGTAAATCACCCCCCAGGGGGATGGCCATGCTGCAGTCCCTTCTCCATTCTCCTCTTGGGATCTTGGGCACGCATGCACACGCATATGGCGTGAGGTTTAAGCCACCGGGTCCAAGATTCTAACCGTGGTCTACTGCGTGGGAGTCCAGTGATTTAACCATTACACCATCTGCTGGTCACTAGAGAGAGACTTTTCTATAAGGTTCATAGGCTAGCTGGAGAGACAGATAGTAAGAAATCACCCACCACGAGGGATGGCCATGTCACAGTCCCTTCATTCTTAGGGATCTTAGGCACGTACACACATGTGCTTGGAGTGAGTTTTAAGTCATCATGTCTGGGTGATCTGCTGACCCATCTTTAAATATACTTTAAAAAATTATTGGGACCAGCAGATGGCATAATGGTTATATTGCTGGACTCCCACATAGTCGACCATGGTTTGAGTCTTGGATCCAGCAGTTTAAAACTCATACTGGGTGCGTGTGCATACAGGCTCAATATCCTGGGAGGAGAATGGAGGGAAGGGATTACAGCTTGGCTATCCCCCCCAGGGGGTGATTTCTCACTTTCTGTCTATTTCTTTCTGTCTCTCCAGTGAGCCCACACACACACTACAGCAAAAATCTCTCAAAAAAATTCTTTATTCATAATAGAGGCCAGGGTGTGGAGGAAGCCGTTCTTTCTGCGGGGTTTCTTCACACTGTGATCCCCTTTCCCTAGTTCTCCAGCTTGTCAGGATCTTGAACCTGCGTTTGCACATTCAGTGCATTTCAGGCCCACCTGGGGATCTGAAGCTGGGGTTGGCCGTGTGGCTTCCAGCACTGTGGTTGAGTTGGCTACTGACTGTGCCACCAGGCTGGGGCCTACATGTACTGCATTGGGTCATTGGGAAAGTCAGGACGCGTTTTTGGAGAGGAAAAACATAGAATAATACATTACGACCTTCCCGACGACCTAATGGTACAGATTCAGTTGTGATACAGTGTCGTACTTGTTCTCACTGAAGGGGACCGTTGTGTAGTCAGCATCTGAGGGAAAGGACCGGGGCCTGTTAACGGCTAAGGGGCCTGGTGGAGCTGAGCGTGGTCTGGCTGGGCCTGTTGGCCCGAGTGGCCCCTGTGAAAGCCATGAGTGGATTCTGTCAGACAGCATTCAGTGAAATATTCTAGCAGTCCTGCTTGCTTTCAGCATGTTTCCCTAATTATTATTATGTGATATCGTGTTAGCTAATTCACTGAAAGTGGCTCTATTTTATTTAAATAAAATCTGAGTTTAGGAGGCTGTGGGAAAGACCCAGTGGAGAGGAACTTGGTGCGAATTTTGAGTCTATTTGAATCTTCAGCCAGAGGAATGACTATAAACATTGACTATAATCATTTTGTTAATAAAACATTCCTCTCATAGAACAAACAACCATCTCTTTTTTTTTTTTTTTTTTGGAGAGTTTTTTTGCTATAAGGCACATGCGCTCGCCAGAAAGACAGAGAGAGACAGAAAGCGAGAAATCACCCCCCAGGTGGGATGGCCACGCCACAGTCCCTTCTCTCAGGATCTTGGGCACGCACGCACATGTGCCCAGCGTGAGTTTAAGCCACCGGGTCCAGGATTCGAACCGCGATCAACTACATTGGGAGTCCAGCGACATAGCCATTACGCCAACTGCTGGTCCCACGAGCATCTCTTAATGCTGCATTTTACAGCTTTCTCTCCAGCTATGTGGTGTCTGGGTAAAGTAGGAAATATCCCACGAGGATTGGCCCCTTCTCTGCCCTCTGTGCAGGTTAGACTTCGTCGGTCCCTTTCCCTGCCTCTTGCCTAGTGTTCCTCTTGGTCTCAGGTGGGGATGATGGACCGTGGCAGCAAGTGTGCAGTCGGAAGTGGCCTCATTTCTCCAGAAATGGAAGAGTAGGTTTGGTTCTTTTGTCTTATTTCTGGAAAGCATGAGTTTGTGTTTTTTATCTTAGAACTTAACTGAATTAAACAGACATCTCATTGTGGAAATGCTGCAAAATGGCTTCTTTAAAGATATCCAGGTTCTTGGAAGTTTGGACAAAGATTTGGACGAACCAGGCCGAGAGCGAAAAGAAAAGGTAGTTTACTAAGTAAAAGCAAAAGTACATTCCCAAGAGGTAGGGCCTGAGCGGACAGAGAAAGAGTGACTGGGGCTAGCTATCGGAATGATGCTTAAGGCACTGGACTCCCACGTGGCCGAACATGGTTTGAGCCTTGGCAGGCACGTGTGTGCGTCCAGTATCCTGAGGGGTGAATGGTGGAAGGGATTGCGGTGTGGCTGTCCCCTGGGGGATGATTTCTTACTTTTCCTTTCACTGTCTCTCTCGGGCGAGCACACTCCCTGGTGTCTGTCCTATGGCAAAAACCTTTTAAAAAAGGAAAGAAAAAAGAAAGTGGTTCAAAGGCCCCAGCAGTGTCCGCAGTGTATAATTCGCAAAGTTTATAATTTTTTAATCTAGGTTGTGTCAGTTGTTCATTGGCTGGGTCCACTGATTGTTCTCCTCTCATTGACTATCAAATATGGCTGGGCCCACTGATTCATCTCATTGGCTATAGCGAAGGGGGCTGGCCTTGCTGATTCATCTCA
>NW_006160145.1:904886-907406 GCF_000334495.1 Tupaia belangeri chinensis
TCTCAGTGGCTATAGCGAAGGGGGCTGGCCTTGCTGATTCATCTCATTGGCTATAGCGAAGGGGGCTGGCCTTGCTGATTCATCTCACTGGCTATAGCGAAGGGGGCTTAATCAGCTAGATGTCCCCCCCAGTCTCCTGCCTACTGTATTACCTTGGGTGGGGAATTTCCTGCCCTGATTGATTTATCTACTTAGCCACATGGTCAGATGCTCCAGCCCCCTTATCCACTTTCACTTGCTTGCTCTCTCCTGCCTCAGGAGTAACCATGTAGGGACTACCATCCTGTAATACTGTTTAAGCAGTTACAGAATAGGCATGTGTGCTCACCAGAGAGACAGAGACAGAGAGAGAGGGAAAGTGAGAAAGCAAGCTGCCAGGTCCAGGACTCAAACCGGGGTCAGCCATGTGGGAGTCCAGTGCCTCAGCCACCATACCACCACTTGACCTAAATTTTATTTGAGATTTAAGGTTTATAAACACATAAAGAAATGCATGAACTTATTACTGAGAAATAATAAAATACAGCTAAGTAAAAAGAAGAAAATAAAAATTACTTACATTCCTCTACCTAGAGGTATCTACATCAACTTTTTGGTCTATGTATGACCTTTTAGGTGCTTTATATTTTCTTTTGTACATACACACAGACATATGTATGTGGTGGTGTAGTGTATAAATATTTAATACAAAAAATAGCTACTGTACCTGTTACTCCTAACGCAACATCTGTGATTGGCATATTTAGGAACTAGAATGTTGGTTCTTTTGGTTCATCATTAGGTAATGGTCATTAGAAATTCCAACTAAAAGTAATCTGGACTTTTAAACAATTTTGCACCATACAGTTTGGCCCCAGTTTGTCTTCACTTAGCAGTATGCATAAATACATATGTAGATATAAATAAATATATATAATATAAATATATAAAAGTGTGCATATATATATATAGAGAGAGAGAAAGAGAAAGAGAGAGAGAGCCAGTAGCTTTTCTTAGTTGCCATAATTTTCGATAGTTTCCTGTATTCAACTGTGCTGATATGCTATAATGTATAATATAGATATACTATATATAATATAGATATGGATATACTATAGTATATATAGCATAATTATATACCATATATGATATAAATATATATATACACACGATATATGTCTGTAATTATATGCTGTAGTTGATTTAGTGGTTCCTTATTGTGGCTTTCAGTTTTGCAATTATAAACACTGCTGCCATGTATTAGTATCCGAAGGTCACGTTCAGTCTGGAAAACTGGAAAGATTGGAAAGGAAAAGCAACAGAGTATCAAGGTATTAATGGCTAACAGGTGGCATAGAAAGATGTGACATTTAAAAAATTGTTTTGGGGCCAGCGATGGTGTAGTGGTTAATGTGCTGGACTCCCACATGGGTGACCATGTTCGAGTCCCAGACCTGGTAGCTTGAAAATCACACTCGGTGTGTGTGCATGCATGCCCCCAAATCCTGATAATGGAGGAGAGGAACTGCAGTGTGGCCATCCCCCATGGAAGGTGATGTCTCACTTTCCCTCTCTCTCCATCTCATCTCCAGCGAGCGCATTTGCCCTATGGCCAAAAAAAAAAAAAAAAAAAAAGGAATTGTTTCAGATGCCCTTGTATCTTTTTAAAAAATAATTATTTTATTTTATTCATTATTATTTTAATTTGATCAGAGAGAGACACAAAGAGAGGGAACGTGAGAAAGCAAGCTGCTGGGTCCAGGACTCGAATCGCAGTCAGTCATGGGGGAGTCCAGCACCTCAATCATCACACCAACTGCTGGCCCCCAATGCCCTTCCTTGTATCTTAAAGATCAGTGACTAATTGAGAAAAACAAGGACTACTGAATATCTAATAGAATCTAATAAAATACTAAGTTTATCAATTTAGCAGTATCCAAATCTTGTGAGGAATTGAAAGTGTTTTCAAAACATTCAGTATTCAGGGTGGTCTTAATCCTTCCCGCATACCTGCCAGCTGGGGAAGTGGGTCAGTAAACAACGCAACTCTAACTTCAGGCAGCACAGAGCTCGTTTTTTTTTCTCTCGTTTTTTTTTCTCTCTTTGAGCTCTAGTCCAGACAGTGAAAGTTTATTAAATAATTGACATTTGAAAAGGTGGTGGAAATTTTCGCTAGAGACCAGTAAGTTCCAACAGTGCCTTTGTACAATGAAAAGAGATGCAAGTCAATAAATGAAGAGTATGTACGATTGTGGTTTAGATCAACCTTTTGATAGAAGATCTTTCTGTAAGAGGTTGCTTCTTAAAGAGAGTGAGGTAGGCTTGCCTTTTTTTTTTTTCTTCGCCTCAGAGGTTTGTGTGCTCACCTGAGCGAGACAAAGAGGGGAAGTGAGAAAATACCTGCCCTAGCGGATGGGCACCCTACAACCTGTTTTCCTTCACTTCTCCCTTTTTGTGGGATTTTTGCTATACACACATATGCCCAGTGTGTTTCTGCAGCCACTGGGTCCAGGCTTGAAAAGCATAGTCGGCCGTGTACGG
>NW_006160145.1:907465-910944 GCF_000334495.1 Tupaia belangeri chinensis
TGCTGCCCCCCCCCCGCCGAGATCTGTACATGTAACCCAGTCACTGCCTCTGGGAAAGCTCATCTGGGAGCTTGCAATACAAGCTTCCAATGACAGACAGAATATTGTTTGACCGATCTTTAGGGTTCACAGGAGAAAATAAGATTTATAATATGCTAGCTTCCATTTTTCTGCCTGTCTTATAAAATGTCTGTTGGAGAAAAGTTTGAAAATTAATGGATTTTTTTTTTAATTCAGTTACTTCATGTTGGTTCTGTCTTAAATTTGTATTTTATTTATTTAGAAAAAGATTTTAGCCATAGGGCCCTTGCCAGAGAGAGACAGTGAGAGGGAAAGTAAGAAATCACTCCCCAAGGGGGAAGACAGTACCACAGTTGTTCTCCATCCTCCTCTCGGGATTTTGGGCACGCACACACGTGTGCCCAGTGTGACTTTCAAGCCTTCAGATCTGGGACTCAAACCACCGTCTGCCATATGGGAGTCCAGCACCTTCACTGCCACACCCCTGCTGGCTTTTTGTCTCGGATTTTTGAGGATGAGCTAGCTATAGGTTTATTTTATTATTTTAAATCACAGCTCTGACTTGACCTACACTGCTTTTAAATCACATGGATGTGTCTGCATGCAGGTGCTTTTTTTCTTTTTCTTTTTTTTTTTTTAAGAAATTAAAGACGAGAGAGAATTCATCGTTATGACTGTATTCATCACAGTCCTGGAATCATAAGGTCTTGGTTGTTCATTTAGTCTGTGACTACATTTTTTTTTAAAGAAAGACTTTTTCATAAGGTCTTGGTTGTTCATTTAGTCTATGACTACATTTTTTTTTAAAGAAAGACTTTTACTGTAGGACATGAGCGCTCACCAGAGAGACAGAGACAGAAAGCGAGATACCACCCCCCAAAGGAGATGGCCACTCCATAGGCCTTTCTCCTCCATTTTCCTCTCAGGATTTTGAATATGCACATTCATGTGCCCGGCATGAGTTTTAAGTTGTCAGGTCCAGGTCTTGAACCACAGTCAACTATGTGGGAATCCAGCAAAATAACCATTATGCCATCTGCTGGTCTCAGTCTATGATTACATTTTATAGATGCTAAAACAGAGACTCAGATATGTTAATTACTAGTCCAAGTTCACTTAGCTACCTACTTAAGACTAGTGTGTAGGTTTTTGGACTGCAGGACAACCCTATATATATATATGTTTGTTTATTTTTTGGTAGTTTTTCTTGTAACTGAAAAATTTTGTTAGATTCCATGAAGCTCCTTTACAAAGATTTGGTTGCAAGTGAATTTCATTGAGTGTTCATTTTGAGAAGTGTGATAGTTGTGAAGTTGCTTGTCATA
Source organism: Tupaia belangeri chinensis (assembly GCF_000334495.1). Taxonomy (NCBI): domain Eukaryota; kingdom Metazoa; phylum Chordata; class Mammalia; order Scandentia; family Tupaiidae; genus Tupaia; species Tupaia belangeri. The sequence continues at coordinate 908,812 of NW_006160145.1, forward strand.
ATTTCACTGCGAGTCTTGAGTTTCCCTAAAAAGTAAAAGAGGATCCAGCCAGCTGTTATAGAACAAGAAGGAATTGGGTTGAGCTTCCATGGTCTGGGCTTCACAGGAATGAGAAAAAAAAATGTAGGTGTGAATAGATGGGATCTCTGCCTTTACTTCCTTAAATTTGTGGTTGGTACTACCGTTATTTCAGCCTTTAAGACACGTATAGTAAATTTTGAATCAAACTGTCTTTTAGGGAGGCTGTATTGAATTCCTTGACTAGTTCTGAGTCGGGTGTGACCGTTGCAGTCCGGTAGATTGGCTTGATTTCTGCTAGGTGCAAAGGACCAATGGGGAGGGAGGCCTCTTGGGCAACACGATCAATGCCCTTAAATATATGCCTCTGAGACAGTATTTAATCCTTAATGAAGTCCTAATTGCTCTCTAGGAAACTCTGGCTTAAAACAGGACTGGATTGTTTATAATGTTAACTGTGACAAATCTAGTAGCTTAAAGGGAGGATGACGTCTTTGTGGGGAAGGCCAAAGTGAACACAGCATCTGGTCTCTTTATGTATGGAAAGTTTACCCATTTCTTAAGATCTTAAAAATATTGTGGGACCAGCAGTTAGCGTAATGGCTATGTCACTGGACTCCCGTGTAGTCGACCACGGTTCGCGTCCCGGACCCGGTGGCTTAAACTCACACCAGGTGCATGTGTGTGCGTGCCCAAGATCCTGAGAGGAGAATGGAGGAGAAGGGATTGCTGTGTGGCCATCCCCCCGGGGGATGATTTCTCGCTTTCTGTCTTTCTGTCTCTCTCTTTCTGGCAAGCACACACACCCAATAAGAAAAAAAACCTCTCCAAAAAATATATATAGTTAAAATATTGTTAAAATCACAGGGCCACTGTGGCCATGGAGAAGGCACTGGATTCCCACATGGCTGACCACGGTTCGAGTCCCAAACCTGGCAGCTTGCAGATCAAACCAGGTATGTGTATATGTGCACCTAAAGTCTCTAGAGGAGAATGAAGAAGGGACTGCAGCATAGCCATCACCCTGGGGAATGATTTCTCACTTTCCCGCTTCCTTTTTGTCTCTGTATCTCTCTGGTGAGCACACATGCCCTGAGACCAAAACCTTCCAAAAGAAAGAAGAATATTTATTCTTACACTGGATACATCAGGTTGAAACAAGCCAAATAATCGACACTAGATCCTCCCTATATGTTTATCTACTTTAGTGCACATAAATTTGGACCAGCGAACAGTTGATTACGGGAATGACCAGGTAGATACCATTACAGCTCTTTTATTTCAATGATAAGAGCAATTAGGTAATAGGCGCTATTTTCCTACTGGTGTGTCTGCATACTGCTTACAAGCTAGGGAAATGCTTAGTTTTTACTCTCTCAGTTAAATGTGTATGATCATGAGATATGTCAAAAGCTACTCTTTCGGAGACCAGCAGTTAGTGTAATGGCTATGTCGCTAGACTCCCATGTAGTTGACCGTGGTTTGAGTCCCAGACCCAGTGGCTTAAAACTCATTCTGGGCGCATGTGCGTGCGCGCCCAAGATCCCGAGAGGAGAATGGAGGAGAAGGGATTGCAGCGTGGCCATCCCCCCTGGGGGGTGATTTCTCGCTTTCTGTCTGTCTTTGTCAGTCTGGCAAGCGCACGCGCCCTATAGCAAAAACCTCTCCAAAAAAAAAGGAAAAAAAAAGCTACTCTTTCTAATTTTGGGTTATGGGACTGTTCCAATTTGGATTTGAAGTAATTTCAAGCTTGTAAGCATTTCCTAGGAGTAAATTTCTTCCCTAGGCATAGAGGGAATGTTACGGTGTACGGTGAACATGAAACCATTGCTTAGAATGGACACTTGTCATCTGAATATTAGCCACTCCACATTAGGAAAATAGAGCAAGAATTATGTAACTCATTAGAGATAAGAATCTCATAACTCTACAATCATCTCACTTGCTTTCCTTGCCTTATATCATGATTTAACTAATCATTAGGATTAGGAACCAGATTAAAAGTAAGGAAACTTTGGTTCACTTTGTTTCTACTTATTTTGAACTTTTTTATACTTAGTCCCTACTAATAGGAATGTTAGAGTTTTGACATCCTAAAAGAAAAAAGAATAGGGA
>NW_006160145.1:910975-936913 GCF_000334495.1 Tupaia belangeri chinensis
GTCATTCTCAGTGTCAGGAGTGACTTGGGCACAGCATGGAGAAGATTTCGTTGGCATGTTGTATTTGGGAAATTCCAAACCATTTGGCAGGCGTTAAGCGGCTGGTTAACTAATAGCGAAAAGAAAAATTGGGTTCAGACTTGCGATGAGTGAGGAAGGGACTGTTAGGAGTATCTGGGCATGCCCAGTGCATTAGTGCTGCCCGTGACTGTTACAGTTTGTAGTTGACGGGGCAGTATTTGGTCACGCAGCGGCTTTGTGTCCCAGTGCTGAGATTTAGGGTGCTGTGACTGTTGGCAGGTCATGTTCCCTCTGAGATGGTTTCTGCACCTGGACCCTTAGCTACCTGGTCAGGTTATTATGCACAGCCCTCCTCATAGAGCCGCAGGGGCAGCGCCCGTGCACAGGTCTGGGATGGGCAGAGTGCAAAGTGCCGGCCACTGTGTTTGGCAGGTGTTAAGGACTCAGTAAATTCACATACATGTCAAAGGGCTGTTTACTTCCGGGAGCAATTCGAGCTTAGGTTCCTTCGCACTCCGTTGGATACATTGAACGATGTACTGATGGGAGTTTTACTTCCTGAATGTAAGGAATAGTGCAGAAAGAGAAATAGCAGTTTCCATTCTTTTCCTAGTCTACCCTTGGTAAAAAACTAATCCTTAGTAACCTTTATTAAAAAGAGCTTTTGAGGGGCCAGGAGGTGGTGTGGGGGTTGGGGTGCTGGACTTTCTTTCACATGCTGACTGCAGTTCGAGTCCCAGACCTGGCAGCTCGCTTTCTCACTTTCCCTCTTTCTCTCTCTGCCTCTTTCTGGTGAATTTCCTACAGGAAATTCAACAATAATAATTTAATTAAAGACATAATTCTTTAAAAAAAAGCTTTTTAGAAAAATTGCAGTAAAATTCTCATCACGTAAAACTAACCATTAACCACTTCGAAGATGTACAGTTCAGTGGGAGGTAAGACGGTGACAGTATCACACAGCCATTGTCTCTATCCAGTTCCAAAACATCCCCAACATGTTCCAGGGAAACACCAGCCCCATTAATCATCATCCCCTGTCCTCCCACCCTTATCACCTGGCAACCAGTACTCTTTCTTTTTCTGTGGCTTTACCTATTGTAGGTATGTTTGTTTCACTTGTCTGGCTTCTTTCATTAAGAATGATGCTCAGACATAAGGTTCAATCCACATGGCAGAAGTATCAGGACTTCCTTCCTTTTAATGGCTGAATAGTATTCCATGGTATGGATACACCAGTTGTGTTTATGCATTCACTAGCTGGTAGATACTTGAGTTGTTGTTACCTTTTGACTGTTGTCAGCAGTGCTGCTATCAACATTTATATTAAGTTTCTGTTTGAATACCGTTTTCAGCTCTTCCCAGTATTTACCTAGGCGTGAAATTGCTGAGTCATATGGTAGTTCTTTATCTTTCTAAGGAGGTGCCAAACGGTTTTCCTCAGTGGCTGAACCAGTTTACACCCTTACCAGCAATGTGTGACGGCTCTCAGTTTTCCCATATCCACGTCAATTCTTGTCACACATTTTAAACATTTCTGGCCAGCCTAGTACATTATTGTAGTTTTGATTTACACTTTCCTAATGATGTTGAGCTTTTGTTCAAGTGCTTGTTAGCAATTTGCGTGTCTTCTTTGGATAAATGTTTCCTAAAGTCCTTTGCCATTTTTATCTTATTATTATAGTTATTTAGTTTGCTATAGGGCATGTGTGCTTACTAGAGACAGAGAGGGAGAAAGTGAGGAATCACCCGCCAGTGGGGATGGCCATGCTGCAATCCCTTCTTCTCCATTCTCCCCCTGGGATTTTGGGCACGCACGCACACGCCTGGCATGATTTTCAAGCCATCAGGGCTGGGACTCGAATCGCAAAGTTGTCCAGCTGCCTTAACCTCTAGGCCACTTGCTGGCTCCCTTTACCCATTTTAAAGTGGATTGTCTTTTTTATAATTGAATTGTAGGAGTTGTTTATATACTTTGGATACTAAACCGTTATTGGGTATATGATTTGCACATATTCTATCCCATCCTGTGTGTGGGTTGTCTTTTCACTGTCCCGATAGTGTCCTTGTGAGCACAAACCTTTTCGTTTCCATGAGGTTCAGTTTACCTTTTGTTGCTTGTGTGTTTGGTATTATATCAAATCTCAGCCCCTTTAAATCTTCCATTCTATACTCCTTCCACAATTTTCATGCTAAGTGTATTTTGTGCATCCTTCTGTTTAATTTTCAAGTAATCCAGTATGGCAGGTACTATTATTAACATTTTTTTGAATCTTTGCAATGAGTTTATGGGATAGCACTTACATATTTTCTTTCCAAATAAAAAACGGACACTAGAGATTACTAGCCTCTGATGGGTGGCAGAGCTGGGATTTGAACCTCGCTGGTCTGATTTTAGTGTGTATGTTCTTAATCACATCTCATTCTGCCTTTGTACTAAAATAGCCAAAGCCCAAGCCTTTCCCTTACTAGGCCTGTGACTTGCAAGTGGTAACTCCTTTGTTCCCACTCAGAATTCCTCTTTCATGAGTCCCCTTCCCTGCTTCCCGCACGTTTTAGAAGTTCCCAAAGGAAGCCACCTAGCAGTTTGAATCGACTTGAAATCACACCAAGGCATAAAGATTGATAGCCTTTTAATTCTTATACAAGGATTCGCATTTTTAAAGAGGATGTGGCATTAATTGAAATCCATCCTTATTTGAAAAAGATTTTCATTGATCAAGTAAAGTGAGACAATCAGAAGAGACTTCGGGTGATGGCACCACCATAGAGAATCACGTGGCCTCACCTGGAAGTTGGCCCGAGGGATGAGCCACCTTAAGTGGGTCCCACTTTTTATGGCTTCTTCCTTTTCACAGTTCTTAACCTACAGATACTTGGAATGATTTTCTGTTTGTTGGTTTTGGTTTCTGTTTGTAGTTTTTTAAATGACAGCATACCTGGTTGGATCAAGAGGAGGCCGAGGGAGGGTAGTCCAGTGGAGAAGCTGGAAGAACTGAGTGGGAAACAGGGAAGTCTGTATTAGGGCAGGACATTGTAAGCTGGACACTTTCTATAGTAATCTGTGTTTGAAAGAAGACTTGTATTGCCCTGACCCCTGAGGTTGTGGGAAATACCCATAATATTTGGGTGTCTACATAAACCTACGTTTTTCTGTCAAAATTAAATTTAAAAGTCTATCCATCCGTTTTTCCCATGAGAGAGAGAGAGAGACGCACCCTGACAGGGTCGTCATGGCCTGATCCATTCCCGGTCCTGTGCCATGGGTCCTGGGTGTGTATGTGCGCACGCACTGAACACACTCAGGGTGGTCCCGGGGCATGAACCCAGGACCTTTCCCATGTGAGTCAAGCCATACCATACCATTGCCCCTGCTTGGCCTCAGCAACATGTTTTATTTATTTATTTTTAAATTAAAATATGGTTAGGAGAATAAGGTACAGTTATCTTTTCTTATTTTGCCTCCCTTTCACTGTTTTTCTTTAATAAAAATGCAGGAAGTTGCTGCCGTTTTATTAACTTGCAGCCTACATGCTTCTCTCCTTTGTTCTTTGTTAAATATGAGCTGGCATGTGTTAGACTACGTTAGCATTTGCTCTTAGGGACTTCAGTGGTTTCTAAATTCAGCACTGCTAAGCCGGCACACTGTTTGCTTGAATCAATTGCGAGTGCTATTTTTAGCAACAAAAGGGAATTGAAATAGCAATTTTCTTTCCATGTAATAGATCCCCAAGAGGAATACTGATGCAAGCTCACTGTCATTTGCTATTCCTGCTCCCCTCCCCCCAGCACTCAGAGGAAAGGCAGCTGTCACGGTTTGCGGCAGTATTAATCTTTAATCAGTCGAGTGTTTTCTGCATTCAGGTGTTCAGGAGGAAGAAAAGGGTCACGAGAAAGAACCTGCTTGGAATAACGAAGCTCTTATGCATGGGCTCTGCAGTCAGAATTTGGCTGTAGTGGCAAGGAATAGACAGGAGCTAAAAATAGCATGTTTGCTTCCAGTGTTCCTCCCGTCTATTTCTGATGTTTGATTTTGATAAGGTTGATTGGGTTCTTACTAAAAATATCTGTTCTGATCAAGTTGAGGACAAAAAGAGTAGAATATTTTTAACTGACACAAACTAAAGTATTTTTGTTGACTCTCTAAAATTGGGAAATGGAACCCTGGTCAGTTGTGAGCCTTTTATATAATCTGTAACAACATAGACACTTCCAGATGCCAAGTTGGGATAGTCTTTGTAGTTGTCAGCTTCCCTCTTCCCAATGGCTTGCAAGTTTAGGATCTGGTATTATATTTATATATGAAGACATAAGCCTTTTAAAAACCCCCTCCTTCCTTCCTCCTCTTCAGCACTACCCATGGCGTCCTATGCAGTTCTCCAGCTCCTAGGGCTATGGGTTACACCTGAGCTTTCTATTGTTGCAAGTTACCCTAACTTTTCTACTTACTCTAGCAAAATGGAATCTGAGGACACCTAGCGTTAACAAAGAAGCCAATCTTAGTGACGGGAATAGTGAGTTGTCACTGCTTGGGTGATGGACCATACTTTTCTAAACCAAAGTGGTTCATTCCCCACTCTGCCTAACCCTACGGGGCTGGTTCACTTCATATTCACCCTGCCACTTGGTGGGGGAGGTGGTTCTCTCCAGCATTAAAAATCACCTCCTTTCAATGACAGCGTTCGCATTCTTTGAAATTATCTATGTACAAACAAAATTAAACTTGTCTTTTAAAAATTTCTTGACAGATCTCACCTTTGGCCACCAGTTCTTGATGCTGGGATGGGCTGAGGAGTATGTGTGGTGCACTAGTTCTAAGTAAGGAGTCGATAAAGCAGAGGGTAGTATTATGAAATTACTTTTCCATTCATCATCACCTTTCATTTCCTCCTCCACTCATTCGGCAAACCTTCGTTAGTCATCTGCTTTTCGCCAGGCCCTACATTAGCAGACCAAGGTGAACCACAGTCTCTTCCCTCTGGTAACCTGGGCGATGAATGCTGTGAGCACTGAAGGAGAAGTGCAGAGAAATATGGGGGGGGGGGCGAGCTCTGAGGTCCTAGGGTAGTCTTGGGGTCAAGGAATGCTTTTTATTTTTTTGAGAGATTTTTGCTATAGGGTGCAGTCGCTCACTGCAGAGACAGAGAGACAGAAAACGAGAAGTCACCACCCTGGAGGATGGCCATACCACACCCGATGTGTTTCAAGCTCCTGGGTCCAGGATTCGAACCGCAGTTGGCCACGTGGGAGTCCAGCAGCATAACCACTATTCCATCTGCTGGTCCCGAGATCAAAAAATTCTTAAGAATTTAAATTCTTAAGTTCTTGAGGTGATTTTTAATGCTGGAGAGAACCACTTCCCCCGTGATGTGGCAGGGTGAATATGAAGTGAACCAGCCCAATAGGGTTAGGCAATAGGGTTAGGCATTCTTATGTTCAAGGGGAAACTTCAATGATGGGAGGGAAACTCTGCTTAGAGTGTGTCTTCATCTGTTTACGGTGCTGTAACAAAATACTATAGAATGAGTAATTTATAAAGCATGCACATTTTTTTAAAAGGTTTTTGCCATACGGCACATGCGCTTGCCAGAGACATAGCTAGGGGGAAAGTGAGACATTACCCCTCAGGGGACAGACATGCTGAAATCCCTTTTCTTTCATTCTCCTCCTGGGATTTCGGGCATGTGCGCACACACACACACACACACACACACACACACACACACACGTGCCTGGCATAGTTTTCAAACTGTTGTGTCTAGGACTTGAACCATGGTCAGCCACGTATGAGTCCAGCACCTTAACTGCCATGTCACCTGCTGGCCCTATAAAGCACAGAAATTTATTTTCTTGGGACCAGCAGTTAGTGTAATGGCTATGTCGCTGGACTCCCATGTAGTCGACCGCGGTTCGCGTCCCGGACCCGGCGGCTTAAAGCTCACGACGGGCGCGTGTGTGTGCATGCCCAAGATCCCGAGGGGAGAATGGAGGAGAAGGGATTGCGGTGTGGCCATCCCCCCTGGGGGGTGATTTCTCACTTTCTGTCTCTCTGTCTCTCTCTGTCTGTCTGGCGAGCGCACTCACCCTATAGCAAAAAAAAAAAAAACTCTCAAAAAAAATTTTTTTTTTCCTCAAAGTTCCAGATGCCAGGAAGCCAGAGGTCAAGGTGCCAGCCGGTCCTTTTGTCTGAGGAGGCTTGCTCTCTGCTTCCGAGATGGTGCCTTTATTGCCACCGCCTTGGAAAGCTGTGTCCTCACGTGACAGAAGGCGGGGCCTAACGCTAGTGGAATCTTCATTCATAAGGACCTATGGCATCCTAAAAATGGTGTTGGAGGGAGATACCTGTGTAGGTGGCATGAGCTGAGTGAAGGGGGCTGCAAGGTTTGCACAGGTCCTTGTGTGGCGGGGTGATGGCTTCGACTGGGGAGGTAGCCTTGGTGAGAGCTGACTGGGCCACTGAGGTACCCTGAGCGAATACTCTTTTCTTTTCTTTCCTTCTTTTTTAAATTTGCTAGAGGGCTTGTGCACTCACTGGAGAAAAACAGAGTGATGGGGCAAGTGAGAAAGCACCCCCTGCAGGGAGCTGTCACGTGGCTGCCCCTTCCTCTCTGCTCTCTGAGGGGTCGCAGGTGCACAGGCGTGCCTGGGTGTTCTTTCCAGCTGTGCGTCTGGGCCTCAGCACGGTCCGGCCACGTGTCATCCAGCTGCCTTAACCACCATGCCACCAGCTGACCTGACCAAATGGTCTTATAGTGATGTGAATACTCGATATTTTGTTTTCATAATTTACTATTGGTTTGCTCTTTCCTGGGCCTATGCTAGTGACTTTAATAAGATAAAACATTATTTTTGGTCCACTTTAAAAACTGGAACTTTTGTATATGTTCGATTTTTTTATGATAAACAGTTTTTTTTTGAAAAAGGAAAGAAATAATTGGTTTAAAATAAATGGCCTGGTGATTCTGTGTGTCATCAGGTGCCTCGATTTGTGTGGTTCTGTCCCACCCATAGCTCTAGGCTCTATACTCAGGGTTACTTGGTGGTTGGGAGTCTGCCCGGGCCACGGCCGTCACTGCGGAACTAGCCAGGCGAAAAGCGACCAGGGCTCTTTCTCTGCTGGATCGTCTTCCTTGATCAGCCTTCGTCAGAGCCCTTCCCAGCACTGGTTCCATCTTAGCCCCAGAATTTTATTGGTTTATTTTTAGTTTTTAGGTTTTTGCCAGAGGAAGGAGACAGAGGGAAAGTGAGAAATTACCTCCTCCCAGAGGTGATGGCCATGCCGAAAACCCCTTCCTCCACACTCCTCTCAGGATCCTGGGCACACACGCACATGTATCTGGCGTGATTTTCAAGCCACTGGGTTTAAGACTCGAACCGTGGCTAGCCCTGTGAGCATCTAGCCCCAACCACCACACCACCTGCTGGCTCCATATCCCCAGAATTTAATCCCATGGCCACACCTTCATGCTAGGAAGGTTGGAAAATAGCCTTCATTATAGGCCACAGTATTCTGGGCTAAAAATCAGTGTTTTCTGGCAAAGGAGAATGAGAAGAATCCTTAAAGAAGGCAATTAACAAGCTTTGGTCCAGACATGAATTTAACACGTGGAGGCGGGGACCTGGGGTTTTTGCACATTTTAGCGCTGCTGTGTGTGCTTCGTTTTTTTTTTTACTTTAGGAAACCACAAAAAGAAGCAATGCACTCAGTCAGATGACTTAGAATCTGGTCTCATTTCATTAAATTTTCATTAAAAGTTGGTAAGTCATGGGGCCAGCAGGTGGCATGGAGATTGAGGGCTCTGGACTCACACACGGCTGACTGAGGTTCGAGTCCCGGCCCCGGTGGCTTGCTTCCTCCCTTTCCCTTTCTCTCTCTCTGGTCAAATTAAAAAATAATAATAACAAATACAGTTCAATAAGTAACTAATTCTTTGAAAGAAAAGGACAGTTGGTAAGTCAGGATGGGAGTGCTTGGATCAGTGTATCCCAAAGATAAACCAAGAGACGATCATAGATCCTGCATTGATGAGTATTTCTTAATTTACGTTTATAAATATTTGACAGCAGTGGTCTGTATCAATTGAAATGGATGGTCTTTTATTGCAATCAAATAATTAATAATAGTTATGAAGTAATTAACATTTTCTATTAAGTTTTATTTAGAAAAAGATTCAAGATCATATTAGGTAACCTTGGGAAACACTGGATGTTTTTGTTTTCTGACTTTGTTTATAAAAAATGTTACTTATTGGGACCAGCAATCGGCATAATGGGTATGTCGCTGAACTCCCATGTAGTCGGTTGCAGTTCGAGTCCTGGACCTGCTGACTTAAACTTACACCGGGTGCATGTGCATTCATGCCCAAGATCCGTAGAGAATGCAGGAGAAGGGATTGCGGTGTGGCCATCCCCTCAGGGGGTGATTTCTCGCTTCCTGTCTCTGTCTTTCTGGCGAGCGCATGCGCCCTATAGCAAAATCCTCTCAAAAAAAAAAAGTTATTTATTTCTTTGGTGAGAGACAGACAGTCACTCCAATAAGGTCCTCGTGTAGTTATCCACCCTGTCGTAGCAGACCCAGATCACAGGCGTGCATGTACATGCCGTGTGCTCAGGAAGGTCCCAGAATGCAGACTCGGGACCTCCCGGGTCAGTCCAGTTGCATCACCCCTGCATCACTGCCTAGCCCAGAGACACTGATTTAAGCAATACTACCCTGATCTGGGGGAAACCATTACAGGTGAAGAGTTTGCTGGCTTAGTTTACACTATCCTTATTTTGTTTTAGGTTTATATTATTCTTGATAAAAAGTGCATGAGAGAGAGACGTCATCAATAGTCTCATCATGCTTTGAGCCCCTTCTCCCAGCTCTTCAGCTCATTGGATCTTGGGTATGTAGACACGTGTACCTGGTGTGTTTTCAGGGCTACCAGCAGTCCAAACCCAGTCAAGCATGTGGCTTGGTACTGCAGTTCACTGTGCTACCACACCAACCCCCAAGGCTGGGCCTGTGTGTGCCACCTTTCTGTTACAGCAGGGAAGGACTTCTTTTATTTTATTGGACAGGTTTTTTTTTTTTTTTTTTTTTTTTTTTTTTTTTTTTTTTTTCTTTTAGGGCACGTACGCTCGCCAGAAAAACAGGCAGAGACAGACAGACAGAAAGCGAGAAATCACCCTCTAGGGGGGATGACCACACTGCAATCCCTTCTCCTCCAACTTCCTCTCGGGATCTTGGGCATGCACACACACGCGCCCAGCGTGAGTTTAAGCCACTGGGTCAAGGATTCGAACTGCGGTCAGCTACATGGGAGTCCAGCGACATAGCCATTACGTCAGCTTCTGGTCCCATCAGGAAGGGCTTCTTTACGGAAAAGGAATACATGCACATAATTAAAAAATGCAAACAATAAAAGGAATGTCTGCTAATACTTTTGGAAGATACGTAGCTTCAAAGCACAGAGTTTATCTTTAAAAGCAAACATAGGACAGTCCTTGTCCCCACCTTCCCTGTCTTAAATGAAAAGATTTATTTTTTTCCCCCACATTCGTTGAGTAAAACTTTTCTCTTACAGTTGACTGAAGCTGGTCAGGTGACTCGGCTGTGTTTATACATTACCTACTATGTGACCTGGAGAACCAAAGGCCTTGTCCTTTCACTTGATTCCCTGTTGCCTGGCTATGGTGTAGAATGCCAGTTGTAGAACTGCAGTGGTGCTAGAGGTGGCTAAGAGAGGCTCAGAATTTCCACTTTTCTTTTCTTTTTTAATTGCCAAAAGGCCTGCACACTCTCCAGAGAGACAGACAGAGGCAGAGGGAAAAAGCTTCCCCAGTGGGATTGTGGTCATGTTGCCACCCCTTCTTCGCTTTTTCTACATACTATTGGGATTTGGGGCATGCATGCCCACAGGCCTGGCGTGTTTTTCAAGCCACTGGGGCTGGGATTCAAACCGCAGTTGGCCATGTGGGATACAGCTCCCTTAACCACTAGACCATGGATCTGAATCTATTTAAAAACATTTTTTTTTTTGGGGGGGGGAGAGGTTTTTTGCTATAGGGCGCGTGTACTCGCCAGAAAGACAGAGACAGAAAATGACAAATCACCACTTGGGGGGTGGGGAGGGGGTGATGGCGACAGTGCAGTCCCTTCTCCTCCATTCTCCTCTTGGGATCTTGGGCACACACGCACACGTGTCCAGCATGAATTTAAGTCACTGGGTCCAGGACTCGAACCGTGATCGACTACATGGGAGTCCAGTGACATAGCTGTTAAACCAACTGCTGGTCCCATCTAGTTTTCATTTTTTTATGCCATAAATTTCATACCTTTTGTGAAGCAATATTTGACTTATATGCACCTCTACAAGGTTGGTTTGGTTTTGAAAAGTATTAGAAAATGAAAAATGATATTTTTATATATCTAAAAATATCTAAGGGTAAATTTTTAATAGTTGTACAATTTAAAGTCATATAGTTTCTGCTTAATATTTAAAGTCCCAACCATGAAATGGGTGATTTATAGAATGTCTGATAGCCAGAATAGATCTTATACATCATTGTATTCTCCATAGTCGTGCACATTAATAGTTCCTAAAGACTGTTAGTTTGATTTAAATTTGATAGTTACTAGCAGGAGATGATAGCAAAAAAGGTTCTTGCTGAGAGCATAAAGCCATGTCTTTTGGATAAATGTGTTTAGTATCTCATTCTCAAACTAAAGTTAGTCTACTTTAGTATAATCTTTTTATTTTTAAGATTCATTTAACTTTATTTTATTTATTTATTTATTTAAATTTGACCAGCGAGGGACAGAATGAGTAAGAGAAAGTGAGAAAGCAAGCCACCAGGTCCGGGATGTGTGGATGTCCAGCACCCTTAACCACCATGCCACCTGCCAGCCCCTCGTATAATGTTTAAGAGGAAACTTGGGAGTTTCCAGTTTTATAACGACCTACTAATAATACTGCTGGCCTTCTGTCTCTTGGAAATACTCTCTAAAAATCAGAAGAATGAGGAAAAGAAAGCTGCATTTTAATGTAACTAGGGAACTTTTGTTATCCCTTATCCTGAGTCACAGCAAAGGCAGGTGGAGGAATGGTAACTGACTTCACAGAGTGGGCACCTGAGTGCTCACAGAGAAGCCACCACTAACAGCACAGGAACTGGAAGTACACAGGAATTGCAAAAGACAGGTGTGGCAAGGCCCTAAGCCTGTTATTCTTCAGACTCAGGGAAATTGAGCACAGGGGAAACATCTAAGAACAGAAAATGGATAAAAAGTCTACAAACTAATAACTGCCCAGCTCTGACAGAAGACTGGAAATTAGGGAATGCTTCATAAACTGTTACCGACCAAGTAGGTCATTGCCCCATGCACACGAAAGCCAATGACCATATCACCAAGTCTTGAAGCAAGAAAGAGTTTCATTACATGGCTAGTCAGCAAAGAGGCAGGAATTGAAGTCTCAAATCTGCCTTCCTATGTTGAATAGAAAGGATATATGTATGTATGTATGTATGTATTTTTATATAGAGGAGTAATTTCCACTTAAGTCCTCAATTATGTCATTTTATGCAAATGAAGGATCATAAGCTGTGCAGCTCTGATTGGTTAATTCAAGCCATAGTCCCTTTGGTCCATTAAGCTTTCTAGGCAAATGAAGGATTGACGGTGTTCTGAACGGATGCCCTGCCCCTCCGGTATTTTTGCTCCTTCCCTGCAGTGGGCATCAACTGACCAGCCTAGTCAGTGCTTGTACCCTGCAAGCAAATACACAAAACAGAGTTAACACTAGATTCTTTTATTTAGATTAGTACTGACTGGTTACACAGAGACATTGAACGGCCCAAGAGAAAAGACATCCTGATGTTTGTGGATCAATTAATAAGAAAGCGGTCTGTCCACTGATTGCCGTACAGTGAAGGCCACATTTATAATCACCCCACCTATGCACTGCCTCTCGGATGAGGCAGACCACATTAAAAACAAACTTAAAGGAACCTTAATGAGTAAAAGAAAATGTTAAATATGTGAACAAACTATAATTAATGTCTTCTATGATCAGAGAAGATATGGATCTATAGTAAGAATAAGATGCTGCAAGAAAAAGAAGAGAATACAGTCAGAATAGAGAAAAATTCATAATTTAAAAAATTGACAGCCTAAATTTAAAGTGCCAGTAGAAGGTTTGGATGATAACATTGAAGAAATTTATAGGAAGGGAGAACAAAAAGAAAATATTGTAGAGAAACTGTTAAGTTTAAATTGTGATTAGTGGAAAGTGTAGAAAGAGAAAAGTATGGGGAGCATACTATCTAAGAATTAACATCATAAAATTCCCAGAATTGAAGGTCATGAATGTTAAAGCTCATCAGTGCCTAGCACTAATGAATAAGAAAACAGTTTCCCCAAGGTATATTATCATGACAGCATCCTAAAAAATAAGTAATAATTCTAAAGCCTCAATGATTAATTTATAAAGAGCTTATAGAAGGTCTGAAATCAGAGTGGTGACACACATCTTAACCAGTCTCATGCCAGAAGACAATGGAAAATCATCTAAAATTTTTTGTTGAAAATGAGTACTGCTTATAATTTTATACCTAGTTAAACTATTATGTGTGAGGATAGAATATAGACTTTTTTAAAGAAAAGATATGCAAAATAAAAATTTTTGCTTGTTAACTTTGTCATATTAAGGAGACATGATGACTAGAATGTAATAAATATCCTGAATGGTATCTTAGAACAGGAAAAGGATATTCAGTAACAAATAAGGAACTTTAAATAAGATTTGGACTCTTGTATCAATATTGGTTTTTGAATTGTGACATGTATCAGAGTAATGTGAGATATTAGTAATGGGAGAAACTGGACTTGAAGTATAGGTAACTGCACCATCTTCACTTTTTATTTGGTAATCTAAAACTATTCTGACATAAGTGAATTTTAAAAATGTTGGCCGGCTGTAGTGGCACAGCTCTCTGTGGTGGTAAAACCATATGAGAGGGTCCTCGGTTCACATCCTGTGGTCTCCCTCTGCATGCCAAGTGCATGCTGGTGATCTCAGCTGGCTGAAGGGATGGATCGTGGTATGAGACGCCAATAGGGGATCCTCTTTCTCTCTCTGGCTCTCTGTAGATATAAGTAAATAAACTTTAAAAATGTGTTTCTTCATTCATTCTTGGGAAGCAACTGGCAGATATTCTTCATCATAAAGGGGGAGCAGAAGAAGATCTGGAAAACAAGGGCTTTGAGAGGCCACGGGAATTCCCAAGATGATGTTCTAAGACAACTCCTCTGTAGCAGGTCAGGAGAGGAACCATTCCAGATGGGGTAGGATAAAAGTTGAAGGGCTCTGGGAAGGTGATCTCTTTTTTAAAAACAGACTTTTTAAAAGGACTGAGATGAATTCATGAGGTCAGTTGTGTGGACAATTATATTGAGAGGTTGTTAGTGGATGGGGGAAGATTTAAAAAGGAAAGTATGCAGATAGAAGAATAAGACAATGTTGGGAACCAGCAGTTAGCGTAATGGCTATGTCGCTGGACTCCCACGTAGTCGCCCGTGGTTCATGTCCCAGACCTGGTGGCTTAAAACTCACGCTGGGCGCGTGTGCATGCGTGCCCAAGATCCTGAGAGGAGATTGGAGGAGAAAGGATTGCGGCGTGGCCATCCCCCCCGGGGGGTAATTTCTTGCTTTCTGTCTCTATGTCTCTCTCTGTCTGTCTGGCGAGCGCACGCGCCCTATAGTGAAAACCTCTCCAAAAAAAAAGAAGAAGACAATGTTATATCCAGGAAAAGGCAGACAGGTCATTGGGATGGGGGAGACACAAATGTAATTATACTGTTTGACTCAGTAGCAAATAATAAATTCATCTAGCTATACTAATTGTTGTATGATGAAGAATCTAGGAGTTAGACTAACTCCTTGGAATTTCCTGAGTGATAGGACTGTCTGTTATTTGTGGTGGGTCCTGAGAAATTATGCCAATAGGATGATTCATGGTGGGATCCTCTGATAGCTTCAAGGTGGGGGGCTGATCATGCCAGAAAGACCAGCCATATGATTGGAGGGTTGGGACTTTGAGCTACATGATTATCAGCTCAACCTCCCAAAGTCTGGGAAGGAGAGAAGCGCTTAAGATCAAATTTAATCATGTGGCCAATGATTCAGTCAGTCATGGCTTTGTAATGAAACCTGATAAGAATGCTGGACACTGAAGCTCAATGGAGCTTCAAGGTTGGTGAAGACATTGTTGTGCTAGGAAAGTGACATTCCTGATTCCATGGGAGAGCATGGAAGCACTGCGTTGGAACTCCCAGACATTGCCCTACGTGTCTCTTCATTTGGTTGGTCCTGATTGGTTTCCTCTGTAATAAAACTGTAATTTTAGGGGCCAGTAGGTTATGTAGTGGTTAAGGTGCTGATCAATGGCTAGTCGACCGCAGTTTGAATCTGAGACCCACTGGGTGTGTATGTGTGCATGCCCAAAATCCCAAGAGGAGAATGAAGGGGAAGGGATTGCAGTGTGGTCATCCTCACTGGGGGATGATTTCTTGTTTTCTAGCTCTCTGTCTCTATCTCTCTGGTGAGCTCACATACCCTATGGCAAATATCTCTCAAAAACAAAACAAAACCAAACAAAAACCCAAAAACCAAAACTGTAGTCATAAATTATCCTTAGTTTTGTGAGTAGTTCTAGTGAATTGTTGATACGGGGGTCATGGAAACCCCCAACTTTGGAACAAGTTTGTCAGAAGCGCGGGCAGCCTGGGAAACCTCTGGACTTGAGACAGGCGTTTGAAGTGAGAGCAGTTTTGTTGGGGACCTGGTCATTAGCCAGCGCAGTCTGTACTAACTCTGGATGGTTACTGTCAGAGCGGAGTTACAACCACGCGAACATTACTGATAGAATATAGTCCTATAACTTTATTGGAAGGGTAGGAAAAATGAGAGGAGTGCTTGTTCCCATCAACTATAATAAGTGGCAGTTCTCATCGACTATAGAAGTCAATAAGTAATATAAAAGGTGCTCAACCGAGAGACAGCAGTGCTAACCACAGGATTTAGAACATGGATGTAAACTCAAGGAAAACTACTTTTTCAAAAATATTTATTTAATTTAATTTATTTATTATTATTCTTCAATTTGACCAGAGAGAAAAAGCCTCCAGGTCTGGAACTTGAACCGCCGCCAGCCATGTAGGAGTCTAGTGCCTTCACCACTACACCACCTGCTGGGCCCAGCCAGAAATCTACTTCTATAACTACTTGATATTTCACACTGTGTGCATGCTTTCCTTTGATAAAAGTAAAGTCGTTTTTAAAAAGAAGGGCCCTTAACTGCCGGCTCTCGGAAGTCAGGTTCATCGAGAAACGGGCTGGGACACTGAGCTGTGGGTGTGGGGTATACTGCAGAATGCCCTCAGGAGGAACACGCGTGAGGGAGTGGAAGCAGCGCTGAGCAGACGGGAGGTCCAGCTGTGGGGCAGGTGCAACACAGGTCACAGCTGGTACCTGGAGCCTGGAACCTGGGCAGGCCCCTCAGATGCCTAAGTGATGAGCCTGACCGTCGCCCTGAGTGTGGACCAGTCATTAGATGCGTACCGCCCAGGGTCGAGGGAAGATACCAGGAGAGACTCAGTCATGCTGATAGTAGGGAGCATTCCTGGCAAGAGAGGATTGAATGAGAGCCTCTGTGCGGAAAGGAAGGATCTGTGCAGTGCACTGTGTCCAGTCCAAACTCCAAAGACTGGAAAATCTGGAAAAAGAAGTCTTGATATCCAGTAGCTAGATCCGATATATTCTGGACTTTCCAAGATGTGTCATGACTTTTCTGATGACCCAATAGGTGCCAAGTATTGAGTCACTTTATCATAGTTTAATTTTGAGCATATTCTTGAAGGGTTTTGCCATAGGGCGGGCACCACCACGCCCAGCATATTCTTGAAAGGTTTTAATCCCTGACTCTGAAAGGGATGATATTGCCATCAATCTGTTGCTGTCATTGTATATTGTATAATTGGTTTGCTTGCTCCACAGTTGTAGGCTTAAACAGAATAATCTAGGTATTGGAGCCAAAAGGTGGTGTGATGGTTAAGGTGCTGAACTCCCACATGACTGACTGTGGTTCTAGTCCCAGACCTGGTGGCTTGGTAAACCATGCCAGGTACTAGGGCACCCAAAGTCCCAGGAAGAGAATGGAGGAGAAGGGATTGTGGCATGGCTATCGCCCTGAGCGGTGATTTCTCACTTTCTTTCTCATTGTCTCTCTCTCACTGAGTGCACGTGCCCTATGGCAAAACAAAAACAAAAACAAAAATTAGCTCCCAAAGGCTTTGTAAAGAAGTCATCCACTAATAGATGTTCGTATAGGAGTGTGTACACTGTTTTATTTGTGGTGCGAAGACCTTTGAGAAACCAGGTTTTCAGGAAAACAGTCCAGGTCCTGTGTGTTTCATGATCTGTAAGAGCAGCTCGGTGCTGAGCTTCAGCCGGGCGTTCAGCAGATGTCTTCTGAGCACTGACCTACCTTGTGCAGGTCATGTAGCAAGGAACCTGCCACTGGTGGGAGAACTACGACCTGCAGACATGTGGGAGGAGAGCTCACAGCAGAGCGGGAACGTGCTGTAAACCCGAGGTTGTGTGCGATGCTGTGGGAGTTTAGGGAAGAGAAAGGGTTCTTCTGCATCAAGTGGTCTAGAAGTGATCTGGAGTCGGTGGAGCTTGAACAAGGTTGAAAGAAGAGGGGTAGGGAGGGGGTTCTGGGATCTTGGAAAGAGCAGAAAACTATCACAGAGGGAAAGAAAATTGGAAATTCTATGTTTATTCTTAGTGAAACATTAGTGGATTAGTAAAGGAATGTGGTCTAAAATTGGAATCTCCACCCCTCCTAAAACACACAGGAGGTGAAAAGTTACAGGAAAGCACAACATTTATTGGTTATGAGTTGGAGAAATTTCATGTGACGCTTGTTTTTTTATAGGTAGTTTCTGTCACTTTTACACTTCTGAGTTAATGTCGTTTTATAAACTAAATCATAACAACAACACAGCAAACCAATTTATTTTGAAAACTAATACATATAGGAACCAGCAGTTAGTGTAATGGCTATGTCGCTGGCCTCCCATATAGTCGACCGCAGTTCAAGTCCCAGACCCAGAGGTTTAAACTCATGCCGGGCGTGTGTGCGTGCGTGCCCAAGGTCCCAAGAGGAGGATGGAGAAGGGATTATGGTATGGCCATCCCCCCTGGGGGGTGATTTCTCGCTTTCTGTCTCTCTGTCTTTCTGGTGAGCGCATGCGCCCTATAGCAAAAACCTCTCAAAAAAAAAAAAAACACAGACTAATACATGTAAATGAAAACAATCAAACAGGTATCTTGTGTTCCTCTACATATTATATATCACGGGAAACAACTCTGAGGAGTAATTTCTCTATGGAAATAGCTCAACTGTTAGATGAAGACAAATGATTGAATTCAGATGTCATCATTTGGCAGCCCCTCTCAGCAGCGATTATCAGTGATGGCTAATATAAGATAGCCAGACATTGCCCCCTGATGTAAATATGCAGTATCACTTGGCAAGTACTCTTACCAAACAAATCAGACCTGAATTTGATCCAGTTTCTATGTCCAACCACTGGGGATAGAAGAACGTGTTAAATGGTACTGGGGAAATGTAATCAGCACGTACCAACCAGTCTGAACACTTACAGACCCAAGACCCAGTATCACCAACAGATGTGGGGCGGCTGGGGTAGGGACATACATATAGATAGACTGGTAGGTGTGTAGTTAGATAGAATCTATAGATTTAAAAAAAAGGTTTACTTGGGGGCCAGCAGGTGGCATAGTGGTTAAGGCACTGGACTCGCCATGTGGCTGACCATGGTTTGAGTCCTGGACCCGGTGGCTTGCTTTCTCACTTTCTCTTTCTCCCTCTATGTCTGTCTGGCTATGGTGAGTGTATATGCCCTATAGAAAGTTAAAAAAAAAAAAAAAGTAATAAGTAAAATGAGATAATTCTTTAAAAAAAGGTTTAATAGATAATTCTACCAATTTGGAGTGTGGAACTTATTAAACCATGATTGGAACAAATTGATAAATGTTTTTTGAAGCAGTGGGGAAATTTATATTGATTAGATATTTGATGTCAACGATTATTGTTTATAATTTTAGGAATATGATAATGGTATGATAGTTATATTTAATAACAAATATCCACTAAAATATGTATGGAAGAAGTGATATATGTTTGGGATTCACTTCAAAATAATTTGAAGGGAGAGGAAGTTTAACTTCAGCTTGATGGTCAGTGATGGGCCATGGGTACATGGGGATTTGTTATGCTGTTCTCTGGAGACTTTTTTTTAATTCTAAAAAGTTTTTTTTTTTAATTTTTAAATTCTAGAACAATATAGCTGAACAGGAATATGATGAGTATCTATGAGATTATGAGAGACATAGCTGAGAAGATACGGTTTTGTTTGCCATTTTTAAAGTAAACTTTTAAAACTTAAATAATTATTTATTTAATTGTATTTATTATTTTAAAAACAGTTTGCTATAGGACACATGCACTCACGAAAGAGAGACGAGAGCAAAAGATAGAGAAAGAGAAAGCAAGCTGCCAGGTCTGGGACTCGAACTGCAATCAGCCATGTGGGAGTCCAGTGCCTTAACCACTATGCACCCATGTGGGAGTCCGGTGCCTTAACCACCATGCTACCTTCTGGCCTACAACTTTACACTATAATTTGTTTTCCATATTCTGTAAGTGGTTTGGAAAAACTCAAAGAGAAGTTTGGGGTCATGCCTAATGTTCTGAGGCAGACAAGCTGTGCTTTGAGTTGGCAAGAAGCGTGACTCCATATCTGGAGAATAAGATACCATGGCATAGTGTGACCCATTGAGAGAAATCTGCTTTCCTGCAGAAACATTTAGTCTTATTTAAGTGCTTTTTACTATTAATTTAAAAAACTAGTTTAAAATACATACCATGAGGCCCGCAAATGGTATGGAGGTTGAGGCGGTTGGATCCCACGTGGCCAACTGCAGTTTGAGTCTTGGACCTGGCAGCTTGAAAAAACATGCTGAGTATGTGTGTGTGTTCGCTCAAAATTCTGAGAGGAGAATGGAGGAGAAGGGATTGTGGCATGGACATCCCTCCTGGGGAGTGCTTTCTCACTTTCCCTCTCTTTCTACCTCTAGCAAGTGCACGTGACCTATGGCAAAGTGCGCGCGCACACACACATACAGTGAGTACTTAAGTGTACCGTTCATTTAATTTTCACACACATGACCTTCAAAAAGTTTTATGTGAAGTACATATTATGAAGATGGCACACATCTCAAAGATTTTTACACCAAAGTAAACTTGTACTTTTATTTTCCACAAATGTATCCAAGTCTCTTTGTACATGAACACACACATCTGGAGGTAACTGCCACCCTAATCAAAGCATAGAATATTTTCTGCACTCCAGAGGGTTCCCTTAAGCTCCTTCTCTGTACTCTTACCCCCTACCCAGACTTAACCAGTATTCTGACTGCTGTTAATGTAGGCGAATTTTGCCTGTTTTTAAACCTCGTAAATGGAATCATTGTATACTTTTTGGTTAGGACTTTTTCACTTGACATCATACATTGGAGACTCCATGTTTCGTGTGTATCATTAGCTTTTATTTTTTATTTTTTTAAATTCTGTTTAGTAGTCTATTGTATAGCTAGACCTCAGTTTACTTTCTCATTATTGCATAGTTTGTTATTTCTGCATATTGAACCTACTATACATAAATAAAACTATCATGAACATTCTTTTGGTAGAAATAATGTGTTCATACCTCTTGGGAATTGCTGGGTCATAGGGTAGGGGTAGTATTTAGTTCTATAGATATATTGCCAAGTGGTTTTTCCAAAATAATTGTATCAATTTGCAGTGTCATTCCATGTACGAGCATTCCCGTTGCTCTACATCCTTGTCAACACTTGGTATTGTAGTGTTTTCAATTTTAGCTATGGTAGTATTTAATCCTAAATCTGTACCACTGGTATTGCTCCCCTTTTTGGGGGGAGGGGGTGCTGTAGGGCATGGGAACTTCCCAGACAGACAGAAAGAGAAAGAGAGACAATGAGAGGGAAGTTGACAAATCTCCCCCAGGGGGTGGCCATGCTGCAATCCTTTCCTTTCTTCCATGCCCCTCTCCAGATTTTGGACACACACACACACACACACACACACACACACACACACACACACTTGGTGTTGTCTTTAAGCTACTGGGTGTGGGACTCAAACTGCATAGTCGGCCATGTGATCTGGGACTCAAACTGCATAGTCGGCCATGTGAGATTCAGTTCCTTAACCTCCATGCCATCTGCTGGCCTGGTATTGCTCTTTTATCTCAAAGTATTACACAAGTCATCTTGTGTATAATTGGTGAGTCCTGTGATCAGTTCTTTATTGTATTTGCAAACTAAACTATTAATCGCTTTGTTTTCCTTTTTCAGTTGTCACGGGTAGTACTGATGGAATTGGAAAATCATATGCAGAAGAGGTAGGTGATTTTTATGACTTTTCTTTTTGTATAACAACTAACAAATATGATCTCTTCCAATAAATTTGATTTTTTTTTTTTTGGAGAGATTTTCACTGTAGGGCGCGTGCGCTCGCCAGACAGACAGAGAGAGACATAGAGACAGAAAGCGAGAAATCACCCCCCAGGGGGGATGGTCACGCCGCAATCCCTTCTCCTCCATTCTTCTCTCGGGATCTTGGGCACGCACGCACACGCGCCCAGCGTGAGTTTTAAGCCACCGGATCCGGGACGCGAACGGCGGTCAACTATGTGGGAGTCCAGCGACATAGCCATTACGCTAACTGCTGGTTCCCAATAAATTTGATTTTTGAAGTTAAAAACACAAATTATAATTTTGTATGATGCAATGAATGTTCTTCATTTCTACCTTGTCAGAAATACTCCTTTGGCTTAAACTATAATTTTTTAAAGCAGATTTCTGTACAAGATAAGTATAAAATTTTCAGTGCTAATAGGTTGGAATTGTGAAAAATTTAATGTCATTTTTGTTTTAAATTGTGTAAGTGTGAATAGGTGAGTAGTCTTTTTTTTAGACTTATTTAGTTTTACTGATGATAATGATGATTATGTAAATTTGCTATAGGACGGACATGCTAATCAGAGAGAGACAGAGAGAAAGTAAGAAAGCAAGCCACCAGGTCCAGGACTTAAACCACGGTGAGCCATGTGGGAGTCCAACGCCTTTAACCACTGTACCACCTGCTGGCCCCAGTCCTCAGCTTTTGAAGTCAGTTACTTTGAACTGTTTTTTCTAGTAAATGGAAATTGTATTACACGTGGTTACATTTCCAGGCTAGAGGACAGCATCATTTTTACAAGGACTGCGGTTAATCGAAAAACACTGATAGACACAGGCAAAGGATTCAGATCTCTTGTAATGCAGGTAAAGAATAGGAGAGTGTTGGGAACCAGCAGTTAGCATAATGGCTATGTCGCTGGACTCCCACGTAGTCGACCGCGGTTCGCGTCCTGGACCCGGTGGCTTAAAACTCACGCCGGGCGCGTGTGCGTGCGTGCCCAAGATCTCGAGAGGAGAATGGAGGAGAAGGGATTGCGGCGTGACCATCCCCCCTGGGGGATGATTTCTCGCTTTCTGTCTCTCTCTGTCTGGCGAGCGTATGCGCTCTATAGCGAAAAACCTCTCCAAAAAAAAAGAAAGAAATTTTTGAAGATGAAAACATTTATCCAGATAACTGTTATAACTCCAGTAGGATGATCACACACTTTGTAAGTTTAACTTGAAATAATTCTATTGTGTATCATGTAGCTCTTAAGCACATTTCCCAATTATCTCAATGGTGTCCTAATAGCTCCTTTTCTGGTCCAGTATCTAGTTAACAATAACATATAACATTTGGTTACATTGCTTGGTCTCCATTAATCTAGAAGCATTTCATAACTTTTTAAACAAGTTTTTGCTATAGGGCACCTACAGCTGCCCTTGTGCTTGCCAGAGAAAGAAAAAGTGAGAAATCATCCTACAGGGTGGATGGCTACGCCACCATCTCTTCTCCTCCATTCTCCTCTCGGGAATTTCGACATGGACGCATGCGTGCCCAACTTGATTCTCAGGTCATGGCTCTGGAACTCAAACCACAAAGCTGGCCTTGTGGGATCCAGTGCCTTAACCTCCACGTCACCTGCTGGCCTACCGTTTTTCCTTTTATAACAATGATAGTTTGGGGAAATTTAGGCCAGTTGTTTTGCAGAGCAATTTGAATTGTCTGGTTCCTCCTGGATAATTATTTTTCAGGATCAATAATGTTAAACAGGAAGGTTAAGCATGTAATATCTTATCCTTTTTGTTGTTGTTGAGAGAGATTTTTGCTCTAGGGTGTGTACACTCACCAGAGAGACAGAAGGCAAGAAATCATCCCCAAGGGGGATGGCCATGCCACAATCCCTTCTCCATACTGCTGTTGGGATTTGGGGCACACATACACACATACACATGCCTGGCGTGGCTTTCAAGCCACTGGGTCTGGGACTTGAACCGTAGCTGACTATGTGGGAGTCTAGTGACATAACCATTATACCATCTGCTGGTCCCTAGGTAGGTAATATTGTATCCTTCTTGTTCCATCTTGTCAAAAAGCACAGGAAGTTCAATTGTTCCATTATTACGTTAAGGTGAATGGTTTATGAAGATGCTGTCCACAATCAATCTCCATTTTAAAAGTAATTAGTAAGGAGTATGTGGAATATACTTTGAGGCTCTGTAATATCCTGTTTCCTAACAGTTTTTATCCAATGATTTTATAATCTGTTAACAGATTTTGCCTAAATTAGTTATTACCATGGTGGTTAAAATGATTTTTTTCCTAATCATAACTGTCCTACATTTATTAAGTGATATATTTTTTCTAAAAAAGAATTTTTCCTTGTTAATTTTTTTTTGGTCCAAAACGTATCAGTATGGGACTTAGCAGGTGATGTGGTGGGTTAGCCGGGCACTGGACTCCCACATGACTGACCGTGATTTGAGTCCCAGACCTGGCGGCTTGCTTTCTCACTTTTCCCTTTGCTCTCTTTGTCTCTCTCTGTTGAGCGCACATGCTGTATACGAAGAAACAAAACAAAACAAAAATACCTGGGGACCAGCAAATGGCATAATGGTTATGTTGCTGGACTCCCACATAGTTGACCATGGTTTGAGTCCTGGACGCGGAGGCTTAGAACTCAGACCAATGTTGTGTATTTGCATGTGCCCAGGATTTTGAGAGGAGAATGGCGGAGAAATGTTGTGTATTTGCATATGCCCAGGATTTTGAGAGGAGAATGGCGGAGAAGGGATTGCAGTGTAGCCATCTCCCCGGGGAGTGATTTCTTGCTTTCTGTCTCTTTGTCTCTCTCTGTCTCTCTGGTAAGCAAATGTATTTAAAGACAAAAATCCCCTCTCTAAAAAAAGGAAAGAGCTAGTATGGGTAAATAGGTTCTTTAGTAGTTTTACAGCAGATCAATTTTGCAAATAATGACCCACCTTTGTTATTTTTATTTAAAGATCTTCTTTTATAGCTCCATTTATGTTACCACTCATTCCTTAATAAAAGCTAACTTTAGGATTTAAGACCGGAATATTAAATATTAGTTTACTAAATCACTTATACTAATTTTTGTGTGTGTGTGTGTGTGTGTCATTTATACACTGTTTGGGATAGCTCACTAAAAAGTTTAGTGCATATAAATGTTTTTTCTGAGCCCTGTATTTATGCATCTCTAGGATAGTAATCACATTCCTATAAATCTTTCATTCTGTGTAACACTTAAAAAATTTGGGTACAGATATCAAAGGGACTTCTCTGGAATTATTAATTTATTCAGTTAACTTTGTTCACTTATAAAGTATAATATCCAAGTAAAAATATTTAAATGTAGTGTACTTTTAGGAATTCCTAATATTTTAGCTATAGTCTTCTTTGCCCATTCTTCTGGTCTTTGTTTTATATACCCAGTCTGTAGCAAAAATTTGTGTAAAGCTAATTTTTAAATTGTAGAAGTAGTAGATACTTAATTTGATAACCCCAAAACATATAGATGAGTACAAAATGAAAAGTAAAAGTCTTCCTTCTTTTAAAATTTTCTGATATTTAAATACTGGTTTGATTTAGAAAGATAACCTGGTGGGGAATACTTTCGTGAAGTCTTCATTTTGGATCACCTATTGATTATACTAGGATTTATTTGTTTTTAAATTTGAAATTATCATCTGGCCAAGTTTTCTCAATATGAGGATCTATCTAAGTTATGTTTTAAAATGAAATCTGCGGGTGTGATTGAAATTTTCTTTTATTGTTTCAGTTAGCGAGGCATGGAATGAAGGTGGTCCTTATCAGCAGATCGCAGGATAAACTGAATCAGGTTTCCAGTGAAATCAGTAAGTTCTCACATCAAAATCTCATGAGTATAAAAGGGCTTATAGTTCATCTAAATAAAATATTTTCAAGTATATATGTCTATAGTAAATTGACATTTCTTTGTAGTTCAGAAAACTTCTTTTTCAGGCTGTTCATGGGATAGTTTAAAGATGGAGCAAAACTTTTTGAAAATTATTTTAGGCTTATTGTAATTTGCTTAAAATGCCTTTTACTGACTCATTTAGTTTCTGTTGTCAGGAGTCAAATTTTCTGATTGTTTTATTATGTTCTACCAAAACATCCGAGTTCCTTTTCAGTTGCTTTATTTTGATAGTCTTACATTTTTTTAATCTTTTAAATGATGTCAGTGTCTCTGAATGTATGACATGTATGAATGAAGAAAAGTACAAAAGGTAGCTTGTACATCTGTGCCGGGGAGCTATTTGAATTTTTTTTCATTAGTCAACTGTGTTTGATCATTATCATTATAATATGGCAAAGACTCTCTTAACTAACTTCTACTTAACCAACCACATGGGTAAACCAATGCTATTTCGTTCCGTGGTAACCCATACTGGCTGGTGTTCCCAGTCTCTCGATTACTTGTGGCCAGGAAGATTCTGTGTACGGTTTCACTCTCAGAAGTCAGATTGTTTACTTATTAGCTGTCATTTATATCTGTTCCCAAGCTTACCTGTTTTGGGACAACATGGCAAGTTTTGTGATTGACAGGGCTAGAAAGGGTGCAGAACAATAACACTTGCCAGTGTCAGGGCACTCCAGTCTTGAAGCTAGAACCTCATGAAGGAAGGATCCTTTGGCCCCCTTGGGCATGTGATTAATGCTTGCAAGATTGCATATGGGTAGGTTTCACGTGATAAGTCCATTCTAACATTCTGAGTTCTCAAGGTGTTAGATCTCTGTATGCCAAGGAAATTGTGGCCTCCCAGTCTCATTAAATGTTGGCTTTCATGGAGTCCAAGTTTCTGTCAGCATTCTAACGTTCTGAGTTCTCAAGGTGTTAGATCTCTGTTTCTGTTATGCCAAGGAAATTGTGGCCTCCCAGTCTCATTAAATGTTGGCTTTCATGGAGTCCAAGTTTCTGTCAGGCAACCAAGTTCACTGTTGCAACAGCTACATGAGCTCACCATTAAAGCTTAAATCTCTAATAAGTGAATCACATAAAAAACAAAAACAAAAAATTAAAACAAAACAACAAAAACACTTTGCCAGGGGACCAGTAATAAGTGTGATGGTTAAGATGCTGGACTACCACATGGCTAACCATGATTTGAGTCCTGGACCTGGCAGCTTAAAAATCACGCTGGGTGCATGCGTGTGCATGTCCAAAATTCTGAAAGGAAATTGGAGAAGCAGGGTTTGGGGTATGACCATCCCCCCACCCCGGAGTCAGGGTGATTTCTTACTTTCCCTTTCTCTGTTTGTGTCTCTCTCTGATGAGAA
>NW_006160145.1:936976-937931 GCF_000334495.1 Tupaia belangeri chinensis
CCTTGGTAGAACAGTCTTTGAATTCACTCTTAAATATATTTTCCAGGTTTCTGCCAATACAAATGAGCAGATTTTTGTAATTATTTTTGTGTATAAGTTATTAGTTTATGGACCAGACTTTGTAGTTGTTCCCTAGAGGATGCTGTGCTTTCTGTCTCTTACAGACAATTGAATTCTATCTTCACAAGAAGAGGAATTCTCTTGTAAGAAACCTGCCCTTACTGTTATGGTGAGATTATTATAGGATCTTCAAACCATGGAGCCTTAATATTCTCAGACATGGGAAAGAGAATAGGCTATTTCTATTTTCACTAGTAAGAAAAGCTCCGAATAGTATGGGGGTTCAGGATTCTCAGCTTCAGCCGAGTCTACCCAGATTTCCCCATCTTGAGTCCTCAGCACTTACTCTTTTTTATTCAGTGTTTTCACTTGCACACATGCACATGGTGAGACTTCAACTTCAATTTACATTGTCATTCTGCAACTGGTGTATTTAAATTTAACGTTAGCGAGATGAGTTCCATGGCTATGGGTTATAAAAAGTTTTTGTTAAAGCTACCATAAAAGTTTTCTGGTTCTCTCATGGTAAATGTAAGCTGGGAGGTTAATGACCCTAGCTTTTCTGTAAGTGTTCTGGTGCATTCAGAAGAATCTCTGTCATAACATGGTCTTCATACTCATTATTTCTGGCAAACTTACATGCAGCAGGCATTTGGTTCCCCAAGGCACTTCTTCAGTAGGTATTTCACTATAACTAGCACCCAGAGTTAATTTGATTAAACATACTACTCAGCTGTACCATGGATCACTAGCATCCCATTTCCCATCGGACTGAGCTTAGACTGCATTGAAGCCTAAGGACACAATCAAGCCAACATAAAAGCCCTTTGAAGTCTAGTTCTTGGGATCCCACTCTTCTTTTTTTTTTTTTTTTTCTATTTTGCCAGGGGCTATG
>NW_006160145.1:944659-947825 GCF_000334495.1 Tupaia belangeri chinensis
GTCTATTTCGTTCCGTGGTAACCCATACTGGCTGGTGTTCCCAGTCTCTCGATTACTTGTGGCCAGGAAGATTCTGTGTACGGTTTCACTCTCAGAAGTCCGATTGTTTACTTATTAGCTGTCATTTATATCTGTTCCCAAGCTTACCTGTTTTGGGACAACATGGCAAGTTTTGTGATTGACAGGGCTAGAAAGGGTGCAGAACAATAACACTTGCCAGTGTCAGGGCACTCCAGTCTTGAAGCTAGAACCTCATGAAGGAAGGATCCTTTGGCCCCCTTGGGCATGTGATTAATGCTTGCAAGATTGCATATGGGTAGGTTTCACGTGATAAGTCCATTCTAACGTTCTGAGTTCTCAAGGTGTTAGATCTCTGTATGCCAAGGAAATTGTGGCCTCCCAGTCTCATTAAATGTTGGCTTTCATGGAGTCCAAGTTTCTGTCAGGCAACCAAGTTCACTGTTGCAACAGCTACATGAGCTCACCATTAAAGCTTAAATCTCTAATAAGTGAATCACATAAAAAACAAAAACAAAAAATTAAAACAAAACAACAAAAAAACTTTGCCAGGGGACCAGTAATAAGTGTGATGGTTAAGATGCTGGACTACCACATGGCTAACCATGATTTGAGTCCTGGACCTGGCAGCTTAAAAATCATGCTGGGCGCATGCGTGTGCATGTCCAAAATTCTGAAAGGAAATTGGAGAAGCAGGGTTTGGGGTATGACCATCCCCCCACCCCGGAGTCAGGGTGATTTCTTACTTTCCCTTTCTCTGTTTGTGTCTCTCTCTGATGAGAATACGTGCCCTATGGCAGAAAACTCAAAACAAAACAAAACAAAAAAATAAACTTCGCCTGACCTGGTGTTACGTTTTCTTTTCCTTGGTAGAACAGTCTTTGAATTCACTCTTAAATATATTTTCCAGGTTTCTGCCAATACAAATGAGCAGATTTTTGTAATTATTTTTGTGTATAAGTTATTAGTTTATGGACCAGACTTTGTAGTTGTTCCCTAGAGGATGCTGTGCTTTCTGTCTCTTACAGACAATTGAATTCTATCTTCACAAGAAGAGGAATTCTCTTGTAAGGAAACTGCCCTTACTGTTATGGTGAGATTATTATAGGATCTTCAAACCATGGAGCCTTAATATTCTCAGACATGGGAAAGAGAATAGGCTATTTCTATTTTCACTAGTAAGAAAAGCTCCGAATAGTATGGGGGTTCAGGATTCTCAGCTTCAGCCGAGTCTACCCAGATTTCCCCATCTTGAGTCCTCAGCACTTACTCTTTTTTATTCAGTGTTTTCACTTGCACACATGCACATGGTGAGACTTCAACTTCAATTTACATTGTCATTCTGCAACTGGTGTATTTAAATTTAACGTTAGCGAGATGAGTTCCATGGCTATGGGTTATAAAAAGTTTTTGTTAAAGCTACCATAAAAGTTTTCTGGTTCTCTCATGGTAAATGTAAGCTGGGAGGTTAATGACCCTAGCTTTTCTGTAAGTGTTCTGGTGCATTCAGAAGAATCTCTGTCATAACATGGTCTTCATACTCATTATTTCTGGCAAACTTACATGCAGCAGGCATTTGGTTCCCCAAGGCACTTCTTCAGTAGGTATTTCACTATAACTAGCACCCAGAGTTAATTTGATTAAACATACTACTCAGCTGTACCATGGATCACTAGCATCCCATTTCCCATCGGACTGAGCTTAGACTGCATTGAAGCCTAAGGACACAATCAAGCCAACATAAAAGCCCTTTGAAGTCTAGTTCTTGGGATCCCACTCTTCTTTTTTTTTTTTTTTCTCAATTGCCAGAGGCTATGTGTGCTTGCACAGGTGTGCAGGAAAGACGCGGAGAGGGAGAAAGCACCTTTCAATGAGCGTGGTCATGCTGCAGTCCTTTCTCCTCCATTTCTCTATCCTGTCAGGATTTTGGACACACACACACACACACACACACATGTGCCTGGTTTGTTTTTCAGGCCACCAGGATTGGGATTTAAACTGTGCTTGGTCGTGTGAGATTTAGCTCCCTGAACCACTACACTCCTCGGCTGGCCTGGAATCCCACACTTGATGATAGTAGTTTCTGTGTCAGACTAGTTAAGAAACATAAGTCACACAAGTTAGTTTAACTAGGTTAACTTGTCTCTTCTAGTCTAGCACTTATGTTCACTCTCATTCTAGTGGATTAAATGTATTTCCTTCTATTAGGTTGTCAGAAAAGTCATAGAAAAATGTTTTTTTCTTATTTATTTATTTATTTACACCTAATCACATGTCTTTACAGCGTACATTTCCTTTCCCAGCACAAATGCCATGTGTGTCAGTCAAGACGAAGCTATTTCTCTATACCTTATCATCAGCAAATAGCTTCTCAATTTTTTGTCAGTTCACCATACTTTCACTTGTTTTTTCCTTCCTCTTTCCCCTCCCTCCCTTCCATTCTAAACTTTTTTTTCCCACATTTTATTGATTCACAAAATATCTTAAACTAAAAATATGGACAAAGCTAGAATCTAGGGACAAGTGCACTGTCATTTTCTTCTGAAACATTTTTTCTCTCTCCATTCCCCCTTTTACTAAAGATATAAACTAACTTATCTTAAAAAAAAAGATTAATCTTGGTTTGGTCTGTTATTTTTACAAAGCCCCATAAGAATTCAATTTCTGATGCAAGGCAACAAATTCTATTGTATTATTGAATTTATGTAAATAACCATTCTCACAAAGTAAGAATGCTCACAAATATTGTCCAATTGCAGAGGGGTCAGGAAGGGAAAAAAGTTTGTTTCAACTAAAAAAAATTATTAAATTCCTGAACCAATCAACAACTCACAAGAGAAACAGAATTCTTAAATCTGGAAGACAAAGCATGGAAGAAAATCAGTAATGTTTTAGACAAGTCATAAAATTCTGTTTTACCAGTTCAGTCTCACGTAATCTCTTTTGTTGAATTTGCAGTGTTACTGTGGTATGACCTTTCCATTTAAAACCTAGAAGTTAATATTCAACATTATCATCAATATTTCCTAACTTGTCCCTACCATTAAGTTGCCCTTTTTCTTGGTCATTTTTGTTCTCTTCTGTCTGTTTGTTTTTGGCTTTTCTAGTTTAGCACTCCCATCAGAACTTCTTTTTTTTTTTTTTTTTT
>NW_006160145.1:947839-951290 GCF_000334495.1 Tupaia belangeri chinensis
TTGAGAGGTTTTCGCTATAGGACGCATGCACTTGCCAGACAGACAGAGAGAGACATAGAGACAGAAAGCGAGAAATCACCCCCCAAGGGGGAAGGTCACGCCGCAATCCTTTCTCCTCCATTCTCCTCTCAGGATCTTGGGCACGCACACACACGCGCCTGGCGTGAGTTCTAAGCCACCAGGTCCGGGACGCGAACTGCGGTCGACTATGTGGGAGTCCAGTGACATAGCCATTACGCTAACTGCTGTTTCCCCCATGTGAACTTCTTGAAGAGCTGGTCTGGTGTTGGTAAATTCTTCAGGTTTTGTTCCTCTGAGAATATTTTGGGTTTTTCTTCCCATATGATGGATAATCTTGCCAGATACAGTATTCTTGGATGAAATTTTTTTTACTTAACACTTTTGAACATATTTTCCCATTCTTTCCTTGCTTGCATTGTTTCCAATGAGAGGTCCAATGTTGGACTGATGAGATATTCTTCAAAAGTAATTTGACTTTTTCACTGGCCAGTTTTAGTATGTTGTCTCTGTCTGTGGTTTTGGTCAATCTGGCTATGATGTGCCTTGGAGAAGATCTTCTTGGGTTGATTTTGTGTGGGGTCCTTTGTATTTCTTGGGTCTGGATATTTGAATGCCTCTCTAGGTTTGGAAAGTTTTCTTCCAGGATTTCATAGAATAGGTTATAAATGCCCTTATTAGTTTCTTCACCTTCTGGGATACCAATTATCCAGATGTTTGGGTGTCTAATGGTATCCAGTACTACTCGTATATTATTCTCATTTTTAGAGGTTATTTTCTCAGTCTTTTTGGCAATTTTTTTCTAGGTCAGAGGTTTTGTCTTCTACATCTGAGATTTGATCTTCTGTATGATCGAATCTGCTTTTAATACTTTTGAGGGAGGTTTTGACTTCCTGTATTACAGCCTTTATCTCTAACAGTTCCATATGATTCTTTTTTATGGTGTGTGTTTCCTCTTTCAGATAGTGCAAGAACCTTCTCACTTCCTGAAACTCATTGTCTCTTTTCTCCTGCGTCTTCCCAAGTTCATTGTCTTTCTTCTCTTGCATGTCTGTTAGCTTTGTATTATGAATATTCTAAATTACTTACCTGATATTTCCATGTGTTCCATTGTACTGTCTGTGGAAGATGAAGGGCTGTTCTTTCCCTTTGGGGCAGAGATATTTTCTTGGTTTCCCATATTTCTTGTGCCTCTGCGGTGATTTCTGGTCATCTGATGGATTATAAATTACTCCCTGCTTTCTTGGAGTTAATTCTGAGTGTTAGAGACATGTGGAAAGAGCTAACTTGCAATATTTTTGCAGTTCCGTTTCCCTGATCCTCACCAAGCAACCTATGCTTTTGTTGATGGAATTGGATATTACAAAGGCCTCACACTTTCTAGGAAATAGGTACACCAAGGCTGAGCTGCAGGGTTTCAGTTAAGAATTCAGAGGCATGTGGGAGGAGATGAGCCACTCTCTCTGCAGCTCTGTGTTTCTCCCTGCTGCTCACTTTACAGTCTCTTCTCTGACTCAGTCCTTTGGTGGTGTATTCATGTTTGGCTAATTGGTTGGAGATTTCTGCTACTGTAAGTTCATATACTTCACTTTACTGTGAGGTACTTCCATGCCTATTTTGCCTCTACTACTTTGTTTTGCAATGTGGTATCCACAGAATGAGATTTGAATTCAGATTTATGAAGATGAGTTTCTCCCTTTCTGTATCAGTTTAGTGGGGATTGAGGTTTTCTATGACGCTGAACGTATTCAGATATTTTTCTACTGTGCACCTACATCTGTCTAGACACAAAGTGTGGAAGCTGAGAAGCAAGGTGAGAAAGTCAAGTAAAAGAAAAGGGAAAAAAGGGAAAAAAAGAAAAAAAGAGGAAACACACACAAAAACAATGAAAAGGGAAAAAATTTTTTCTTAGTAAAAGGTAAAAAAATAAAAGGAAACTGCACAGCACTCTGTGCTTTGAGTTGGGCTGAAAGGAGAACTTTGAGACAGAGACTTAGGCTTTCTGGTTAAAGGGGCAGAGCTGGGCCCACCTCAGATGCACATGAATTCTGAAATTAGCAAGAGAAAGAAGAGGTCAGAGACAGGAGATAGTACTTACAGATTTTTTTAAAAACATAGAAAGAAAAAAAGAAAAATTTCGAGAGAAAGGGAGAGGGAGAGACAGAGACAGAGACAGAAAGAAGACAGAGACCAGCCTACCTCGCTTTGCTAGGGGTTGGGCCAGAAGGAGAGCTTTAGGGCAGAGGCTTGCTTAGGCTTTCCTGTTAAAGGGGCAAAGCTGGGCCCACCTCAGATGCACATGCTTTCTCAATTCACTAGGAGCTGTTGGGCCACAAAAAAAACATATTTTTTTCTGTGCAAAAATGTGTCATGACTTTGCTTATGATCCAATATTTCCCTGTCTGGCTGAAAAAGAGGAAAGAAAAGGATTAAAGAGGAAACTGCCTGCCAGTTGAAGACAGCTAGGAGATCCCTCTTTAGCTCCTTTAACCACTAACTCGTCTGCCGTCTCATACTCTTGGGCATTTCATCCCGTTAGAAGCAATTCCTTGTGAATGGTGAGGGCAGCCTACTTGTCAGCGTCAAAACTCTTAAGAAAAAAACGTAAAAGGATTATATCTAGTTGAGTAGGGAACTAAATGTTTCACCAATAATGCTTTGTCAGGATGGACTGCTTTGATGAAATTACAACTCTCTTACCTGTCGCCCGCTGAATTAAGACATGCTGAAAGTCAGCGCACGTATAATAAGCTTATCCTGTTATAATCGTTAGCCAGGATTATTCCTATACTAAGTATTTTTGCTGATTTTGGTGTTTCAAAGAGAAAAACTAGGCAAGTTTTGAAGGCCAAGCTGAGCTTTATTTGTAATAAAATATAATACAAAGGAGACCAGTCTTTAGAACAACCCATTGACTAACAGAGTATAGAGACAGTGACAGTTAATGTTCATATTCTTATATGGCAGTTGGTAATTCTGATTAGATGCAGTTTAATCAGCTTTTTTAATTGCCAGAGGGTTTGTGTGCTTGTCATAGACAGAAAGAGAGAGAAAGCATACTTTTTAAAAAAAATTATTTATTTTTATTTGTTCCTTTTATTTATTTTAATTCGAGCAGAGAGAGATGGAAAGTGAGAAAGCAAGCCACCAGGTCCAGGACTCAAACCATGGTTGGCCATGTGGGAGGGTCCAGCGCTTTAGCTACCTGCTGGTCCCTGAGAAAGCATCCTTTTGTGGGCTGTGGTCATGCCACAATCCCTTCTTCTCCATTTCTCCATCTTGTCAGGGTCATGGGTATACATGTATACCACCCAGCATGGTTTTCAAGCCTCCAGGGCCAGGATTCAGACTGTGGTCCCAATACGTGGGCTCCTGTTCCCTTAATCACTAGGCTCTGTAGGCAGCCCTTACCAACTTTGCTTAAAAAAACAGC
>NW_006160145.1:951302-977804 GCF_000334495.1 Tupaia belangeri chinensis
TCTGTTACAATAATATCTTTAACTGGACTGGTGTGCAGTGTATTCACGCTGGGAAAATTCATTTTATAGGCTGTGGTGATATACAGTGATTGAATGTATAAAATAAATGAAAAAGATACTAATAGCTCTTAAAAACAAACAATAATGTTTCTCTGGGTTTTTTTTGTTTTGTTTTTTGGAGAGGTTTTTGCTATAGGGCGCGTGTGCTCGCCAGACAGACAGAGACAGAGAAACAGAAAGTGAGAAATCATCCCCCGGGGGGATGGTCACACCGCAGTCCCTTCTCCTCCGTTCTCCTCTCGGGATCTTGGGCACGCATGCAAACGTGCCTGATGTGAGTTTTAAGCCACCGGGTCTGGGACGCAAACTGCGGTCGACTACATGGGAGTCCAGCAACATAGCCATTATGCTAACTGCTGGTCCCACGTTTCTCTGTTTTGAACTTACTTCCAGATGTAAAGCTTCCTGTGATTTCATGGCTTCATTTCTTATAATTCAGAGCTTTAAGAAATGTAAACCTTGCTGGTTTGTAGCCAACAAAAGAATAGGGTAATTTTTTTTTTAAAGTCCATTTTACTAGTTCAGTCCTTTATGAGCAAATCTATGCAATTAAGATGTGGATTTGGCCAAAGAAGTTTGTTTCATAATTTTCAGATATAGTAACATTTCATTAATAGGATACCCTGTTAAACTTAGTCTGTTTCATTTTCATAAAGGCAACAAGGGGCTAGTGAGAATATAAGGATTTTTTTGTGTGTGTTTAATAAAACTAGAACTATCTAATTTTTAGGGTAAGAGAATCTCAGATAGCCCTAGTGTCATATTTTAAAAATCATGCCTGTAATGCCAGACATATTTTTATTGCCCTTATGGTCATATATTCCAAGGTCAAGAGCCAAAACCCACCCAGTTTGCTTCTCCTGTTTTTTGGAGAGGTTGTGCTCACCAGAAAGACAGAGAGAGACAGAGATACAGAAAGCGAGAAATCACCCCCAGAGGGGATGGTCACACCGCAATCCCTTCTCCATTCTCCTCTGGGGATCTTGGGCAGGCATGCACATGCACCCGGTGTGAGTTTAAGCCACCAGGTCCGAGACTCAAACTGTGGTCGACTACATGGGAGTCCAGTGACATAGCCATTACACTAAGTGCTGGTCCCTGCCTCTACTGTTTTTATCTGTAGTACAATTACAACCTCATACCTTCTTGCTCCCAAATCTCCAAATCTGCAAATACTTTCTGTACTACCCATAGCAATGAGACTCCATAAGCCAAGGGCAGATCCAGGCTAGTTTCCTGGAGAACAGTTGATGGATTGTTTCCACATATTTGAGTGCAACCCTTGTTCTTACACGTGGGCTTGTCATGCCCGATTAAATGAGATTTACCGTTAAATGAAACATTTCTAGTACGACCATGCTTACAAATTTGTTGCATCTAATTACATTCTGATAGGGAGAAAGATAGAGTCTTACTGAGCCAGTGAAGTGATGACATTGCCACGTCAAGTCCAGAACTCACTAAGGACACGTTGTCTTTGGCCATTGTTCTGATTAGTTTTGCAGAGAGGTCAATCACTGTGTGCTATATTTTCTGCACGATCACAATTACCATCGTTACATTTACCTTAACGCTTGCCAGTTGATATTCAGTTACTATTGCTTCATAACAAAATACCCCAAACATATGGAATAGCAGCCATTTCAGATGTTCAAAAATCCTGGTCAGGAATTTTGCCATGGTTCAGGGGGACAGTCCTCCTGCTCCTCATGATGGGTGGTCTTGTCCAGAAGATCCATGATCTGACAAACATTTGCAGATGTGGAGACCTTGGAGCAAGAGGATATGAGGTTATAAGCACTACAGGTAAAAACAGTAGAGGCAAATTGGTTGGGTTTTGGCTCCCAACTTTGGAATATATGAGGCTATCTGAGATTCTATGGGTTTTGGCTCCTGACTTTGGAATATATGAGGCTATCTGAGATTCTCTCGTTCACAGGCCGGTGCTGTGGCAGGGTGTGGTTGTCAGGCTGGAGTCAGCTGGTCCTGTTGACTAAAGTGTCTCCATTGCGCCCTCTCTAGGATGTCCAGCTCAGGGCAACTGGACTTCTCACCTGGTCACTGTCTTCCCCTAAAGGGAATGTTAGTGCAAATGAGGCCCTAACTAATGTGTTTCCCTGACCCAGTCTCAGAATTCAGAGCATTGCAGCTGCCCTCTGCTGTTGGTCAAAGCAGTCGTGAACCTGCCTAGGTTTAAGGGGAGGGGGAGAGACGCTACCTCTTGATGGCGGAGTGACATATCACTTTGGTGGTGACTATGCAGGATGGGCGGTATCAGGGAAATGTGTAACAGGGATTTGAAAATGTAATCTTCCAGACTTGGTAAGCTGTTAAGCTTTCACAGAGTATCATTCCTGAATTCTTTTTTTTTAAAGCATTATTTTATTTAACTTTATTCATGTATTTATTTTATTTTATTTGACCAGAGAAGGGCAAAGTGAGAGAGAAAGAAAGGGAAAGTGAGAAAGCAAGCCGCCAGGTCTGGGACTTGAACCATGGCTATGGCCATGTGGGAGTCCAGCGCCTTTAATCACCACGCCACCTGCCAGCCCCTGAATTCTGAGAGCTCAGTAGGAACAGCATATCAAAGAAAGTTCATTCCAATTTGCCCAAGTAGAGTTAGCTACAATAAAGTTAGCAAAAATTAAAAAGAAAGATGTATCCTCAAAATAACTGAAATTTCTCTCTTCATTTCCATTCTGTCTGGTAAGTTAACCCTTGTTCCATTGTTAGCAGCATGCTCTTACCA
Organism: Tupaia belangeri chinensis; assembly: GCF_000334495.1. NCBI lineage: Eukaryota > Metazoa > Chordata > Mammalia > Scandentia > Tupaiidae > Tupaia > Tupaia belangeri. The sequence goes on from NW_006160145.1 coordinate 954,112, forward strand.
AGAGAAGTAGAGTCTTAGAAGCACTGCGTTTCCAGTATAGTCAGTGGAACAGTCTGGTTGGTGACAATGTTTCAGTACCCACCAGTCGATTCTCTGCAGCATTGACGATAGTCCAGAATACTCATACAGCCTTTATGGGGGCAATTATCAGTCTTTTGATGTATTGTCCTGAAGACTCAATTTTCTAACCTCTAGTTTATGGCCAGAGCCTTTAGGCAAGTTTGAAGAAAAAGTAGGAACCACCTGTTAATAAGATTGATGGTTAATTTATCATAGTCATTAGCAACGTCAGAGTGAAATTCCCTATTGAAATTCCCTAATACACAACTAATTAGTATGATTTAGTCCATTTTTATCCTGAGAGCATGAATGTTATTATGGACACTAAAGACATCGATACATTTCCAGGGACTTCTCTAAAGTGTTTCAAAGTTGCCACCAATTAACAAGGGTATTTTATACTCAGAAACATCATCTTAGAAACCATTTTATTCACAGTTGTTATGCCAGTCTTCACGTAGGATGGCAGGTTTGTTTCTGTCTATCCTGAAAAGTATCGTGAGTTCTAATTATGTTCACTCTGAGTTATACCTGGACTGTACATCATGGAGTGGATGTTGACTTTCTCTTTTGATCTGATGGCTCTTCTGTCATGGGCTTAATAAACAGAGCAGCCCTCATAAGCCAGCTGAGCTACTTAAAGACACAAGACGCTACGTGTAGAGTTCCTCCGAATGTCCTCCCTGCTCAACACTGCTACCTACTGGCCTTCTGGGAGGCTTTGAGTGTAAAAGCTATCTGAGCAAACAGCTTTATTATTCTTAATAGAGGGTCCAGTTCGTGAAAGCAGAACCATAAAGAGTTCCAAGGACTAGGTGTTATACCAAAATATAAGCAAAAGTCACAGGTGCCCCAGTCGAGAAAGTATTGTCGTGGTTTAGTGACAGTGATTCAAACATAGCAGAGCTGCTAGAAACAATGATTACTGAGAAATGTAGGTTTGTCAGAAATGAGAAACTTCTGTTAAAAATTATCCAATAGCATGACCCAAAAGCTCAAAGAATTAACGGGTTCTTCGGAAGTGGGAGTGTTCTAGGGAGATAAGGAACCTTTGCTAGCCAGGCTGGATACTGCAGGCACAGAATGATTTTTTTTTTCTTTGTGAAAGAGAGGAGGGGAGAAGTGTTTTTGTCAGGATCTCACTGCGTCGTGATCTGCCTGCCCCAGCTTCCCAATTAACTAGGACCACAGGCACATCCACAGCCCTGCCGTGTTCAGGTTTGCCCAAGACCGAACCTGGTGCTCCAGTGTGGCTTCCAGCCACCCACGCACGTGGTGCGAGACAGGCTAGAGAATGGTTTTTAATAGCTTCCTCATAGGGGAAGATCATATTCTCAAAGGTCACTTTTTTCCCCCTCAACAATGGATTCCATATCACTTGATTCATAAGCTTTCTTAGTTGATTTCAATATATCTTATACACCCACTTGTATATATTTAGATCAGATCACCCTTTCTTTTACTTAAAAGATAATAACTTTGGGACCAGCAGTTGGCGTAATGGCTATATCGCTGAACTCCCATGTAGTCGACCGCGGTTCGAGTCTTGGACCTGGTGGCTTAAACTCAGGTGCCTGTGCGTGCGTGCCCAAGACCCCAAGAGGAGAATGGAGAAGAAGGGATTGCAGTGTGGCCATGCCCCCTTGGGGGTTGATTTCTCGCTTTCTGTCTCTCTCTGTCTTTCTGGCGAGTGCACGTGCCCCATAGCAAAAAACTCTCAAAAAAAACAAAAAAAGATATTAACTTTATGCTCTGTTATGCTATTAGACAGTGCACATATCACATTGACTTGGCCTTCCTAACTGAAGTTGGGCTTTTTGGTTTGTTCGTTTTCAGTTTAGAGGGAGTTTACACTCACCGGAGACAGAGATGGAGAGGGAGAAAGCACCACAGTGGGGCGTGGTCATGCTGCAATCCCATCCCCTCCGTGTATCCATCCCATCAGGATTTTGTGCATGCACACATATGTGCCCAGTGTGGTTTTCAAGCTGCCGGGGTTGGGATTTGAACTGGACAGTTAGCCATGTGGGCTAAGGCTCTCTTAACCACCAGGCCACAGGACCAACCCAGAGCTGGAGTTTTCTTCATGAATTTTAATGTTTAGAAGGATTCCTCATGATTAAATTCACTGTAATATTTGTTTGTATAATACTTTAAGGCCAATTAAGAATCACAGAAGCTAACCTGTATTTAGGTTGACACTGTAGAACAATACAATCATTCTCTTTTTCTTTTTAAGTTCATTTGTTTAATTTCTTGAGAGAAAGAGAGAGAGAAGTAGACGCTCTTGACAGCCACTTCACGCTAGAGCCCCTCCCTCCACCCCACCCCCGCCCCGGCCTTCCAGCCAGCCGGGATTGCTGACTGCAGCGCACACCCGCTGTTTCAGGTCCACCCAGAATCCAAAACGTGCTTTTCCATGTGGCTCTAGCATGGCAGAATTATATCCTATGCCTGTGCCATTATAGCTGGGCCCACAATCATCACAATCATCTTCTTTTTTTTTTTTTTAAATTTTCTTTTAAACAATAAAAAACTCATGTGAGGGGCAAAGCAAATCACCCTTGACAATGTCTTGCCGCTCTGCTGTCTCCTTTTTCCAGCCCCCAGGGCTCACATGTATGCCCTAACACACGTGCCCTACCTGTGTGCAGACTGACCTGAGGGCCCAAACCTGTCGTCATCATATGGCTTCCATCTTTTGTAGAGCACTTGCACCATCGCAGCACCACAGTGGCTGGGACTACAGTCATCTTGGTACAAGTCTGTCAAATAGATGACATTTGAAAACATTTTCACAGAGGGTAGCAAGAATTAATAGTTCAAGTGATTGATGGCATCGTTCAAAGTTCAGAAGAGTCAAGCCTTTTATAAAGACATCCGCTCTTATAATTTTGAAAAGTTTGTGGAGGCAGTGATAATATATCTAACTTGTAAAATCTAGGTAGAAACTTTAGAAGTTCAAAGAATGAAATGTTACAGTTGCATTCTGGTTCATACTATGCTAAGGTCTAAAAGACATATAGTGTTTTAAAAAGTAAATTTAGAGGGGGTATAGCTCAGTGGTAGAGCTTGTGCTTAATATGCACGAGTTCCTGAGTTCAATCCCAGTGCCTCTCCATGTAAGGATCCTCTCTGGTTCGAGGGACCAGCAGGAGGCCTGGCGATTGGGATGCCAGACTGCCACTTGGCCAACCATGATTTGACTTCCAGACCTGGTGGCTTGGCTTTCTCACTTTCCCTCTCTCGCTGTTTCTCTGGTGAGCACACATGCCCTATAGCAAAACCTAATAAAGTATAATTTTTAATAAGTAAGGTTACCAAGCAAGTTCTAATTTAGCTAAGGGATTTGCCTTAATCAGGAGTGTTATGTGAAATGTAAATTTGTCTATACTTCTGCATTTATTTACTAATTATTAAAAATGTTTTAAGTGGGCCAGTGGGTAGCGTGGTGGTTAAGGTGCTGGATCTCACGTGGCTGACTCTGCGGTCTGAGTTTTGGACCAGGTGACTTGAAAATCACGCTGGGTACATGTGCATGTATGCCCCAAATCCTGGAGAATGGAGGGGAGATTTCAGCATGGCCATACCCTTCAGGGTGATTTCTTACTTTCTCCCTCTCTCTGTCTCTGTCTCTATTCAGTAAGCACATGTGCCCTCGAGCAAAAAGCTAAACAAAAAAAAAAGTTTCAAAAGTTTGTGTTAGTATGTTTAAAAATAACTAAGTTGTTGGTTGAAGTTCCTTAACTCAAAACTGGCTGTGTTCGTTTTTCATTTTGGTTTCTTTTTTTTTTTTGGAGAGATTTTCACTGTAGGGCGCGTGCGCTCGCCAGCCAGCCAGAGAGAGACATAGAGACAGAAAGCGAGAAATCACCCCCCAGGGGGGATGGTCACGCCGCAATCCCTTCTCCTCCATTCTCCTCTCGGGATCTTGGGCACGCACACACACGCGCCCGACGTGAGTTTTAAGCCACCGGGTCTGGGACGTGAACCGCGGTCGACTACGTGGGAGTCCAGCGACGTAGCCATTACGCTAACTGCTGGTTCCCCATTTTGGTTTCTTTTCTCTGTTCTTTTTTGGACAGTGTCTTTTAATGTGCCTTCACATTCACTAATTTTTTTTCTGCAGTGTCTATAATCTGTTGTTAATCCTGCTAGTATACTTCCTTTATCCAAACCTTGTAATTTTATATGTATATAAATATGAGATCACTTTTGTATCTTTCTTATCACTTCTCAAAATGTTCACCCCTACATTTTGAACTTGTAGTATAGAACTATAATGACTGTTCTAATGGTTTTGTCTACTAAGTTGCCAACTCAGTGGGGCACTCCTGGGCTCTGTTTGAAATCATCTTCTCTCCATCATGACCTAGAAAAATCTCTGTGTTCTATATGCTAGGGCCGTCGTAGGCCTCACTTTGCTTCCTTTCTCTTAGGGATCATTGGCTTGCACCATCTCTCATTCAATTTCTGAAGACATTGTTTTCATAGATTTTGTCCAGTATTTTAGTTTAAGGCAACTGAATGAACTTGGTCTCTGTTACAGCATGACGGCTAGAGGCAAAAGTCCCACCCCCTTTTTCTTTTAACCATCATCGATTTCCTGGTAAATATAATCATTGTCTTTGCACCTGGCTATAAGTGTTTGATCTACATGAAACTCATATGATAAAAAAGACATGATCCTTCCGCATTTGTTCACACCAGATGGGGCATGGCTAGGGGTTGCGATGGCTTTGATGACTCAAACTTCATCATGCTCTTAATGCTACACAGAAAGATAGTTTTGACATTCATCCTGTGTTCCAACTTCGGCACACATGGTTTCCTAAGCTTATGTGGGACCCTGCTGTCAAGCTGTCCAGCTAAGCCATTTCACCAAGCGTAGCTTATTTCAAGTCCATTACTGTTTGTTACCAATCGTTGATTCCGAGAGAGAACAACATCTGTAAGATGGGTGGATATTGTGTTAGAAAAGTAGCATACCTAGCAATTAGTTGGCCCAGCCAAATTAGCATGTGTTGGTCAGCATCTCCAATTAGGGCAGCTGCTTGAATGTTGCTTTCTACAGCTGGCATTAGGCACGTGGGCGCGTGCTGCACCATGGCCAGACACTAGCTGTACCACTTAATTAAAATATTTGCCTGTGTTTGTATGGTTTCTTTAAAACAGTAAGTGGTCTTTCCAATTGGATTATTGATGGTTCAGTGACTTTTGTGTAAAAAATAAAACAAAAAACTTTTTTGGTTGGGAAATGAGGGACCACAGTACTTATGAAGCAAGAGCCATTTAAGTACGTGATTGGTGTTCCTCCTCCCACTTTTAAATTGTCGGTTGTTTCTCTAAGTAGATAATTATAATTTGGGCTACAGTCTTCAACTATAAAAGCATTCGTAGAAAGGCATATTCTTTGAAACAAAGTTCAGTAGGTTTTTTTTTTTTTTTTGGTAGGGATTACATCCTTTTTCATCATAGAGAGAAAATACTTTGAAACTTTTTATGAAAGGTTCACTTGAACTTGATTTTTCCATCCAGTGAAGTTCTATATTTTCTTGTCAATTATTTGTTTGGATAATTTTACCAATTACCTATTGAATGCCTATTTTTGTTATATGCTGAGCTTTAAAATAACGACACAGCAGAGAGTTAGGTAATTAAAATGAACTACTGTTCTATCTAATACTTTGAATAAAAGAGAAGATGAATCCATTAAAACCAAGAGAAATTTTCACAAACTGGAATTTTTTAAATTCATTGCTATTTAAAAACAACAACAACAACAACAACAAAAACAAATAGGCTTAATATTTCAGAATACCGGACCACTAATAGAGAAAAATTGATATGGGCTTGGCTTTTATTTTGCTGTCATCCTGTTTTATGCTATAGAGATGTACAGAATCTATGATGCCACAAATATAAATATGTTCACTTTTGTGGAACATTTAATCATGTTAAGGCACACATAGTTTGGAAAACATTCTCCTCACAGGATTTGAAAGGGCAGGGACCAGCAGTTAGCATAATGGCTATGTTGCTGGACTCCCATGTAGTCGACAGCGGCTCGAGTCCCAGACCTGGTGGCTTAAACTCACACTGGGCATGTGTGCGTGTGTGCCCAAGATCCTGAGAGGAGAATGGAGGAGAAGGGATTGTGGTGTGGCCATCCCCCCTGGGGCGTGATTTCTCGCTTTCTGTCTCTGTTTCTCTGTCTTTCTGGCTAGTGCATGCCAGAAACCCTGTAGCAAAAACCTCTCCACAAAAGAAAATAAAAATAAAAAAGGCATTCTCGTTCAGGAACTACTGAGAGATACCCTATTTTATAAATATAGAAATGAAGCCTGAGAGACCAAGGTTTTCCTGGTTGATTGCAGAGGAGGGCAGGTTTGATCTTGGACCACCTGTGCTATGTTTGCCATTAGTCATGCCTTAGATATGCTTCAGCTACTTCAGTCTAGCGACTGAATGGTAACTTGTGGAAAGTGCATCCCCAGAATATGATGTCAGAATTCCATAACATCAAGAGAATAAAAAACAAACTAGGCTAAATTTGCAGCATAATTGTATTTGAATGCACTTGTCTGTTAGAGTAATTATCATTGGGTTATTTAAAAGGACATGGGAATGTTTTGGTTAAAACGGCTATATTCCTTTTCACTTTTTTAAAAAACAATCATTTACTTAATTTTGTTTTTATTATACTTTATTTGCTATAGGGCACACACTCATGAGAGAGAGAGAGAGAGCACACACACACACACACACACGAAAGCCAGGTCCAGGACTCAAACCACTGTCAGCCAAGTGGGAGTCCAGTGCCTTAACCACCACGCCACCTGCTGGCCCCTTTTTACTTTTTTATTTTTTTAAAGATATAGCCATTCTCTACTGTGTATTTTAAAATGACTTTGAATTAGTAGAACTATTAACTAAAGAAAACTAAACTAAATAAAACAATTTCTATATACTAAAATAAGCCACATTTTATTTGAGTTATTTCTTGATTAGGTAGTGAAATTAGTACCCGTAGTTGATCCTTAGAGCATAAACTGTGAGGACACTGAGACCTAACAGGATTCACCAGGATCACCCAGGATCACCCAGTGGGCAGTAAAATTGAACTTCCATCGTGGGCATCTAATTACAGGTCTGATTCTCCTTCCACTCTGTGGTGGGAGTACTTGTGATCTTTCCAATTATCTGCTCCCTCCAAACTCCTGCTCCAGTGTCCTTTATGATATTAATCTAGGACCCCAAGGCCTGTCGAATTTGTGCCCTGTTGTTTTCTAATTTTGAATCACTTTTTTTTTCTTTTTTTGGAGAGGTTTTTGCTATAGGGTGCTTGCGTTCACCAGACAGAGAGAGACAGAAAGCAAGAAATCACCCCCCAGGGGGGATGGCCATGCCGCAATCCCTTCTCCTCCATTCTCCTCTTGGGATCTTGGGCACGCACGCACATGCGCTCGGCATGAGTTTAAGTCACCGGGTCCGGGACTCTAACCGCGGTCAACTATGTGGGAGTCCAGCGACATAGCCATTACACTAACTGCTGGTCCCAAATTTTGAATCACTTTTAAGAAATCATTTTTAAAAAATAATTATTTTATTTAACTTTATTTATTTATTTTAATTTGACCAGAGAGGGGCAGAATAAGAGAGAGAGAGGGAAAGTGAGAAAGCAAGTCACCAGGTCTGAGACTCAAACCATGGTCGGCCTTAACCACCACACCATCTGCCGGCCCCTAGAATCAGTTTTTTGACTGATGTTTCTAAATCGAAAGGAGGATGCTGCTGTCACCGCCCATTTCTAGAAATTCTTCATTCATCCTCTGCATGCCTCTGAGTAGTGGTTGGCGGGGTTGCCTGCTGGACCAGCTAGGTAAGAAGCACCCTCATGGGTAGTATTCCAGCTCTCTTACTGCTTCACGTTGGGCTCTTCATTTTGATCTCTTTTGTGTTCCTTTTATAAAGGAGCCTGTTTCAGTGAAGTTTGGAAACCATTGCTGTGGAGAGCGCCCCGCATCTCTGCCACACCTTACTGCTTCCCTATAGAAAAGGACCTGTTTTTACTCAGCACCTGTATCTGTGCTCAGTTCTCTAAAAGCCAACTCTTGTTGCTGTTGTTGTTTTGTGGGATAATTATGCTCACTGGAGAGAGACAGAGAAATTGAGAAGGGAAGTGAGAAGTCACTCCCCATGGGGACTGGCCATGCAACAATCCTTCTCCATTCCCCTCCAGGGATTTTGGGTATGCACATACACCCTGCGTGAGTTTCAAGCCACAAGGCCCATGACTCAAACCACAATCAGCCATGCAGGATTCTACCATCCCAACCACCACACCACCTGCTGGCCCAAGCCAACTTTTTTTGAGCAAGAAAGAGAGAGAAAGACAGAGACAACAACCGTAACAGGGTCTTGATGCTCCTGTCCACTCCCAGCCTTCAGTTTCCCGAAATTACAGACAAGCATGTGCCTGGATTACTCAGGGAGGTCTCTAGACTTGAACCAGGAACCTTCCTATGTGGACCGCCTCACAGAGCATTGCACGTTTCACACCTCTGCACCAACCAGCCACTGAAAACCAACTCTTGCTGGTGTCTTGATAACACCTTGGCTGGTTCCTTAGAGACTCGTTCCCATAGCAGTCTTTTCCTTCTCTATGCCTCAGACAGGCACACTAGAGCCAAGTTTTGTTTGGCCCACTTTTTGTTTTAAAAATCAGGACACTGGGGCCATAGGTGGTGTGATGGTTAAGGTGCTGGACCCCGACATGGCCGACTGGTTTGAGTCCTGGATCTGGCAGCTTGAAAATAATGCCAGTATCGTGTGTGTGCTCAAAATCCTGAGAGGAGAAGGGATTGTGGTGTGGCCATCTCCCTTGGGGGGGGTTGATTTCTCACTCTCCCTGTCTCTGTCTTTTTCTCCAGTGAGCACATGTGCCCTCTGGTGAAAGAAAAAAAAAAAAAGGAAGAATGAAGAAAACATCAGGAGACTTCATATAACCACAAAAATTTAATTCACACTTTCTTTTGAAATTCCAGATATGTTCACTGTGGACCCAGCGTTCCTGTAGGGTAACCATCGGCTATGTTTGTAAGCCAGGCATCCCTACACAGGGTCTGTGCTGTCGTGTTTGCCACAGCACTCCGCCACACGGTATATGCAGACACGCTTTCACTGGGCCCACTTCACTCACTCAGGTAGCAGGCTCGGCACCTGAGGACACCCGATTTCGCAGCCCCTGTTTATCTTTCTGGTTTCTTAGCCATGCAGCATATTTAGAGCTGTTTCGTTTGTAAGGCATCATGGGACATTTGCAAACCACTCAGAACCCTGTATCATTTGGATTTGTCTTTTTCAGTGAAATATCTTTGTTCTAATGTGGGATGTTTATAATACTTTATTACCTGTTAATTACCTTATCTTTTTTTAAAGAGATTTTTGCTATAGGCACACTTGCTCACTGGAGAGACAGACAGAGAGACAGAAAGTGAGAAACCACCCTCCAGGAGCGATTCCCACATGGCAATCCATTCTCCTCTCGGGATTTTGGGCATGCACACTCTCGTGCCTGGTGTGAGTTTAAGCCGCTGGGTCTGGGACTTGAGCTGTGTTGGCTACATGGGAGTCCAATGGTGTAACCATTAGGCCATCTGCTGGTCCTGCTTTTTTTTTTCTTACAACAGAAATATATCTACAAATGCTAATAGTAGAAACTCTAAACTTAGAACACTGGGGCCCAGCCTAGATGGTGCAGTCGATAGTGTGTTGGACTGCAGTACTGGAAGCCACATGACTGGCCGGAGGTTTGGGTCCTTGGGTTGACCCAAAAACTTGCCTGAGGGGTGAGGGTGCCTAAGAGCTTGAGGAACAAGAGGGATAGGAAAAGGGATCATGGCATGCCAAGACCTGGTGAGAGTGCATTCAGGCTCCTTCTCTCTCATGTGCACGTGCTCTCTATCCTAAAAAAATAATAAAAAAATCTAAGCCAACTACAGAAATACACAGTACAAGCTGGTGAGTGATCACAGAGTGAGGGAATCACATGCTCCCTCAGTTTCCACTCCTTTCCTCCTCAGATAACCATTGGCTTAATTTCTAATATTACCACTTAATTTTGACTACCTTTGAACTATACATAAATTGAATGGAACAGTACGTATTCTGAGTTTTGGCCTCTTCAATTTAGCATTATGTTTGTGAACTTAATCCATTTTACATGTAGTTCTAGTTCATTCGTTTTAATCACTTTGTGAGTATAGCACGATGGTTAAACTTCCCATTGTTGATAGCTATTTGGGTTGTTCAGTGTTTTGGCCGTGATCAGTAATGCTGCTATGAATAATCTCATCTGTGTCTTTTGGGGCACACATTCCTTCTTGTTCAGTATATTCTGGAGGCATGTGAATAGTCTCATTCATATGCGTGGCCATTGCTGATTCTTTCAAGGTCTTCGGTAAGGAGATGTCAAATATATTTCCTAAAATCATGTTGCAAATACAGGAGCAGACTCAGAATTAGAACCTAGACCTTAATACCTTGGTACATTGTCCCCTTTGAAACAAAACAAAATACATCTAATGAGACTGCATATCTAACGCTTTAATTTTCGGTCTTAAATTTGGTACTTTTTACTAATTTTAATCTTATATATGTATTCTGAAAGTAGAGCGTCTAACCCTTTTTCTTAACCACTTTAAAAATTTTTCAACCTACAGTTTTTATAACTTGGTTCATCTGGACGTTTGTCTTATGGTTTCAAATGATCAAGCTGTTAATAGTGAAGTGACTTACAGAGCATTTGAAATATCCTGCTGGGGCCAGCAGATGGTTTAACAGTTATGTTGTGGACTCGAGTCCCAGACCTGTGCCTCGGGTGTGTGCATGCATGCATGCCCAAGATCCTGGGAGAAGAATGGAGGAGAAGGGGTTGAGGGGTGGCCATCCCTTTGGGGGGTGATTTCTCACTTTTCCTCTCACCGTCTCTGTCTCTCTCTCTCTGGTGTGCACATGCACCCTAAGGCAAAAACCTCTAAAAATAAATAATAAAGATGCTGATGCCGGCAGAGACCAAATATACTGCAGAGTACTGCATTAATTGGAAAATAAGCCATCATAAAACTCCCTTCTCCCACTCCCAACCCCTTTTATCTTAAACATTTCTTCTTGAGGGACTAGCAGATGCCATAATGGTTACGGCTCTGGAATCCCATGTAGTTGACCGCAGTTCAAGTCCTGAAACCAGCAGCTTAAAACTCATGCCAAGCGCATGTGCATGCATGACCAAAATCCCAAGAGGAGTCTGGAGAAGAAGGGATTGCCACATGGCCATCACACCTGGGAGACGAGTTCTCACTTTCTGTCTCTCTCATGAGTGCACATACCCTATAGCAAAAATCGCTCTAGAAAAAAAAGGTTATTCTTGAGCATGTTACAAAACAGACATGTATAATTGGATAGGTTGGCATGCACTATCTTTTTTTTTTTTTTTTTAACAGAGAGAGAGAAAGTGAGAAGTTAACCCCCTCTTCCCGAGGGGTGTGGCCACATCATTATTCCTCCTCCTCCATTCTCCTCTTACGATATTAGGCACGCACACACGTGCGTGGCATGTTTCAAGCCTCCGGGTCTGGGACTTGAACTGCGGTTGGCCATGTGAAAGTCTAGTGCCTCAACCAGCACACCACTTGCTGGCCCTGACTTGTACTATTTTATGCAAATTATGAATTAAAATATTTTTGTTATTTTTTTTTGTCACTGCCTGTCATCCATTCATACACAGTGCTAAAATATTATTAATTGAATTTTCTCCAGGACGGTTAAAAATTGATATTTGCCAGAAGGGCCTAATGTTACTTAAATCATCGTTTTATACAGCAGCATTGCCTCTGGGACGTCCATGCAGTGCTGCTGCTTAAGGTAGGCAGATAAAGGGAATCAAGTGCTGTTGCATAGACTGTTAGGAAGTATGCATATTTTTATGTTTAAAGAATTATTGAATTTTGTTAATTATTATTATTTTAATGATTTAATTTTTAAAATTATTCTTTCATTTATTTTAATTTGACCCGAGAGAGAAAGAGGGAAAGTGAGAAAGTAAAACACCAGGTCTGGGACTCAAACCATGGTCGGCCACGTGGGAGTGTCCAGCACCTTAACCACTGTGCCACCTGGGCCCCTACTATTATTATTGTTGTTGTTTTGAAATTTGCTATAGGACACATACACTCACCAGAGAGAGAGAAAGGAGAAGTGAGAAAGCAGACTGCCAGGTCTGGGACTGGAACTGTGGTTGACCGTGTAGGAGCTCAGGGCCTTAACCACCATGCCACCTACTGGCCCAGAAATACTAATATATTTAAAAAGCAAATAAATGGATTACAGAAGCTCTTACTACAACTAAGTGAAAAAAATAGACATTTCCAATCTTATAAAATTAACAGTACACATCATAATGTGGTGCTTTTTTTTTTATTGAAAACAACTTATATATTATTCTCAATTTGATTATCACACTGCATGCATGTTTTGTTTTTGTTTTGTTTTTTGGAGAGTTTTTTTTTTTTTGCCATAGGGCACGTGCGCTTGCCAGAAAGACAGAGAGAGACAGAAAGTGAGAAATCACCCCACAGGGGGGATGGCCACATCACAATCCCTTCTCCTACATTCTCCTCTCGGGATCTTGGGCACGTAGTCACCCGCACCCAGCGTGAGTTTAAGCCACCCCACCGGGTCCTCAAACCATAGTCGACTACATGGGAATCCAGCGACATAGCCATTGCGTCAACTGCTGGTCCCTAGTTTTTGTTTTTAATTTTAATATTTTTTTAAGGAGTTTTTTTGTCTTAGGGCATGTACACTTACAGGGGTGAGAGAGAGACAGACAGTGATAGGGAAAGTGAGAAATCACCTCCTTGGGGGATTGGCCATGCCGAATCCCTGCTCCTTCATTTTCCTCCTAGGATCTTGGGCACACATGCACATGCACCTGGCACGAGTTTCAAGCCACTGAGTCTGGGACTCGAACCACAGTAGGCCATATGGGAATCCAACGATGTAACTGCTACGTCATCTGCTGGCCCCTGCATGCATGTTTTGAACATTTGTATTTATTATGATTCACAAAGATACTCAGCAGCTAAATTTAAATAAATTATAAAATAAAATAAAAATAAATGCATGACAACAAACAATAAAGCAATGAAAATATTCAGTGTCCTGGCTTGTGGTCCTGTATGAATGGAGTGCTTCATTCCATTGGATCATGGGTATGTGAGCTATTGCTAATTTTTTTTTTTTTTTTTTTGAGTGTGTGTGTGAATGGATTTTCTTTAAGTTGATAGATTCTTATTACTTTTTTTTTGGAGTAAAAGACTTTTAAGTCATTTTGAAGATATTCAGAGATTTTTTTCAAGAAGTCGTTTTTGAGACTTTTGCTACAGAGCACTTGTACTTGCTGAAGAGACAGAGTCAGAAAGCGAAAAGTCACCACTCCCAGGGGTGCTGCCATGCTGCCGTCCCTTCTCATCTCAGAATTTCACACATGCCCTCGGCATGAGTTTCAAGCTGTCGGGTCCAGGACTTGAACTCCACGTGGGAGTCCAGTGCCTAAACCACTACGCCACTTGCTGAGCAGAAGGTAGATGTCCCGTATGCCCTGTACCGCTACCCATGCACAGTCTCCCCCTCTGTTAAAATCTCACATCAGAGTGGTTCATGTTTTACTGTCGATGAAATTATGTGGACATACTCTCATTACCTGAAGTCCGTAGTTCAATGTTTGTCTTGTAGGAAATAAATTTATATCTCAAATTTTGTTATATGTACTGTCTACAGAATGTTTCTTTTAGATGTCTGCATTTGAATGTATTAGCTTATCCTCCTTCAAGTTTTTGAAAATAGCCCAGCCTGGTGGTACAGTCAGTGGCAATCTGAACTGCAATGTGGAAACCACAAGGCCAACTGCAAGTGTGGATCCCTGGCTTGAAATCATGCCAGGTGTGTGTGTTTATGCCAAGATCCTTACTAGCTGGAGGGCTGTGAAAAGGGGATCACACTTTAAGAGATTCTGTCAAGAAGGGTGCTTTCTGGGACCAGTAGTTGGCATAATGGCTATGTCGTTGGACTCCCATGTAGTTGACTACAGTTCGAGTTCCAGACCTCGTGGCTTAAACTCACGCCAGGCATGTGTGTGTGTGTGTGTGTGTGTGTGTGTGTGTGTGCGCCCAAGATCCCGAGAAGAGCATGGAGAAGGGATTGCGGCATCGCCATACCCCCTGGAGGTGATTTCTCGTTTTCGATCTCTCTGTCTCTGTCTTTCTGGCAAGTGCACGCACCCTATAGCAAAAACCTCTCCCCCAAAAATTAATTAATTAAAAATGTAAAAGAAGCGTATATACTTTCTAGAAACCAGGCAGGCGATAGAAATAAACCAACTATGGGCCAGCCACACTTGGTGTGGTGGGTAAGGCTCATGGTTGACTCTGAGGTTTGAGTCCTAGACCTGGTGACTTGAAAAATACCAGACACGTGTGCATGCATGCCCATGCTGTTAAGACAAGGCACACATATGATCTCGGCTTCTGAGGGCCAAGAGTCTCAGCGTGATTCTATTGGCTTCTCTGCTCCTGGTGTCACTAGGCTACGATCTTACCTGAAGCTCAGGTCTCACTTTTCAGTCAAGGTCACGAATTCCGTTCCTTGCGGTGGTGGGACTAAAGCTCTTGTAAGAGGAGCCACCCGCTGTCGCCCACCATGTGCCCTCCCCACCCGTAGCATGGCTTCTTCCAGGCACACAGGGTATTTCTGCTCTTCAAGTGTAATCTCAGGGACCGCCTTTAAAAGAAGACCCCACCAAAGGCTCTCTCCCTTTTCACTATCACAAACTCGATTGATTAGAAACCTTAATTATACCTGCAAGCTGCCTTCTTCTTTGCCACAAGATAACCTAATCACAGAACTCTATCCATGATTCACAAGCCATCCTCCACTCCGGGAAGGGGAGCACGTGGGGTGTGTACACCAGAGGGTGAGAATCCAGGGAGCACTTCAGAATTCTGCCTCCCGTGCGGTTCCCCCTCTGTGCTTTACCTGTGTCATCTCTCAGGTGGGGTAATGAGACTACCAGTCTCAGGTCATTTCTGTAATGTTCTGAAACTTTTCCCCAGCACATTCGATCATGCCAGAGATAATGATCCAGTAAAAATGAATAAATGAAATGAGTAGCCTGTGGGTTGTCAGCCCTCAGTTTTATTGGCCCCAATTAGGACTCAGCTGTTATAAAATTACAAAGTTTTACATAAAGCATTTTGGTTTCCTCTAAAAATCGCTGGAAAATGTGGCACTCCTGGCCGTGCACTCCTCATAGGCAGCTGGAGCTGACCGTGTGACACAGGCACAGCTCTGTGGAACTCCAGGCCTCACTGCTTACTCTCGTCTCCTCCCAGCCCACTTAGATTTCTTTCTTTTTCTGGTAGAGGGCACTAGGCCCTTGCTGAGAGGGACAAAAAGTGAGAAAGCACACCCCAGGGAGGATGACCACACCACCAATCCCTTCTTCTCCATTCTCCTTTTGAGATCTTGGGCATACATGCACCCAGTGTGAGTTTTAAACATTTTATTTTTTTAAATTATTTATTTAACTTTATTCATTCATTCATTCATTTTTATTTTGACCAGAGAGACACACACAGAGAGAGAGAGAGAGAGAAGGTGAGAAAGCAAGCCACCAGGTCTAGGATTTGAACCGTGGTCAGCCATGTGGGAGCATCCAGCACCTTAACCACCACGCCACCCGCTGGTCCCGTTTTAAACATTTTACCCAGTGTGAGTTTTAAGCCACCAGGTTTGGGACTTGAACCTCAGTCAACTATGTGGGAGTCCGGCGACGTAACTATTATGCCATCTGCTTGTCCCGACAGTAAACACACATTTTTGCCAGTGAGAAATAAGTTGTTTATTCCTGCAGCATAGAAATCCATGCTTCGGGATTTGACACTCTTTGCATCTTCTGCATCTTGCTGATCATAGAAGAGTTTTCCCCACAGAAAGTTGTCGAGATGCTTGAAGAAGTGGTAGTCGGTTGGCAGGAGGTCAGGTGAATATGGCCGATGAATCAGAACTTCACAACCCAATTCACTCAACGTTTGAAGCATTGGATATGAGATGTGCAGTCAGGCGTGGTCACGGAGAAGAATCGGGCCCTTTCTGTTGACCAGTGCTGGCTGCAGGCATTGCAGTTTTCAGTGCATCTCGTTGATTCACAGAGTATACTTCTAGGATGTAAAGGTTTCATGGGATTTAGAAAGCTACAGTGGATCAGCCCCCACAAAGGTCACTACCATGACCTTTTTTTTGGTGAAGTTTGACTCTGGGAAGTGCTTTGGAGCATCTTCTGGTTGTCACTGGTTGGTGTATAAAATCCACTGTTCTTCTCATGTCACGGTCCTATTGAGAAATGGTTTATTGTTGTTGCATAGAATATGAAAAACAGCACTTCATAATGTTTTTTTTTTGCTTTTTGGTCAGCTCATGAGGCAGCCACTCACCGAGTTTCTTCACTTTTCCAGTTTGCTTCAAATGCCTAATGACCATAGAATGGGTGGCCTTGAGTTCTTTGGCAATTTCTCGTGTAGTTGGAAGAGGATCAGCTTCAGTGAATGCTCTCAGCTGGTCATTGTCGTTTTCCGGTGGCCAGTTACTACGCTCCTCATCTTCAAATCTCTTCCCAAATCTAGAACCACGACCACACTGCATGTCCATTAGTACTTCTGGGCCAACGCATCGTTGATCACGGAGAAGAATCGGGCCCTTTCTGTTGACCAGTGCTGGCTGCAGGCGTTGCAGTTTTCAGTGCATCTCGTTGATTCGCAGAGTATACTTCTAGGATGTAAAGGTTTCATGGGATTTAGAAAGCTACAGTGGATCAGCCCCCACAAAGGTCACTACCATGACCTTTTTTTTGGTGAAGTTTGACTCTGGGAAGTGCTTTGGAGCATCTTCTGGTTGTCACTGGTTGGTGTATAAAATCCACTGTTCTTCTCATGTCACGGTCCTATTGAGAAATGGTTTATTGTTGTTGCATAGAATATGAAAAACAGCACTTCATAATGTTTTTTTTTTTGCTTTTTGGTCAGCTCATGAGGCAGCCACTCACCGAGTTTCTTCACTTTTCCAGTTTGCTTCAAATGCCTAATGACCATAGAATGGGTGGCCTTGAGTTCTTTGGCAATTTCTCGTGTAGTTGGAAGAGGATCAGCTTCAGTGAATGCTCTCAGCTGGTCATTGTCGTTTTCCGGTGGCCAGTTACTACGCTCCTCATCTTCAAATCTCTTCCCAAATCTAGAACCACGACCACACTGCATGTCCATTAGTACTTCTGGGCCAACGCATCGTTGATGTTCCGAGTGGTCTCCAGGGCTTTACAATCCATTTTGAACTTAAATAAGAAAATCATCCAAATTTTCTTTTTTTCTGACATCATTTCCATAGTCTAAAATACATATAAAATAAACAGCAAGTAATAAGTCATTAGCAAAAAACATAAAGCTAGAAATGCACTTTAAACAATGTATAACATAACCACATTTGTTTAAGAATGTATCCAATATCAAGTAGCAAATTTCAATAATGCAAAACCACAATTATTTTTGCACCAACCTAATACATCAATTGTTAATTCTTGTTTGCTGGTGGTATTTAATAATGAGGGATAGGAGAGGATAAAAGGAAGAAAAAAGCCGTGAGTCCTTACTTACCGCTTGAAGAGAATTCCGAACACTCATTTTTCCTTCTAAGTGGTTGAAGGGTATAGCAAAAGCAAATAAATCAAATCCACTTCTTCAGGATTCAGCATGGAATCTGTTGTATACTTTGATCATTTGATCCATTGATTATCTTGTTGCATTCTGGGATTTGATAGAAAAATTAAACAGAATGTTGTATTAGTTTAACAAATTTGGAAGAGGCAGTATTTTTGTTGAACAGAAAATCTTGTTTTAAAGAATTGTGGCTCTGGGAACCAGCAGTTAGCATAATGGCTATGTTGCTGGATTCCCACGTAGTCGACCGCAGTTTGCGTCCCGAACCCGGTGGCTTAAAACTCACGCCGGGCGCGTGTGCGTGCGTGCCCAAGATCCCGAGAGGAGAATGGAGGAGAAGGGATTGCGACGTGACCATCTCCCCTGGGGGGTGATTTCTCGCTTTCTGTCTCTCTGTCTCTCTCTGTCTGTCTGGCGAGCGCACGGGCCCTATAGCGAAAACCTCTCCAAAAAAAAAAAAAAATTGTGGCTCTGTCACACCTGTCTCTCATCTTGCTTTAATTTTTTTCTCGATGACATTTATTATCAAATTTGGAGTATTTTTACCGGCCTTTCCTGTCTCCCTTCAGTAGACTCTAAATTCCCCCCTTGTAGATTGTCCATTAGGGGCGTGGTCTGATTCAGGGCGATGTCCCCAGTTCCTGTAACAGTGCCTGGCACACAGTAGGTACTGTGTAAGCATTTGTTGAATGAGTAAATGATTGTCGTTGGCATCAACTTGCCTCACAGAGAAACTCTGGTAGAAGTACTGTTTTCCGTGGTGAGACCATCCAGACTGCAATTTCTTTATCAGTAGAAGGAGATTAGCCAGGCTTTACATATTCAGGGCCATATTTCCAGTGATCTAGCAGCAAGAGTTCCAAGAGTAAGTTCAAAATCATGCCAGGCATGTGTATGTTCATGCCCAAAATCCTGAGAGGAGGATAGAGAAGGGGATTACAGCAGAGCCATCTCCCCTCATGGGTGATTTCTCACTTTCCTTCTCTCTCTGTCTCTCTCTGGCAAGCACATGTACCCTATGGCAAAAACTCTCAAAAAAGTTAGTTCATGCATAAAATGACAGTCTTCAGCAAAGCTAGCATGACTCTAACACTGAAAATCCAAACAAAAGTTTGGATCTAATGGCAAGGCTGCCAGCCTTAGCTGAGGCAGCACCTGACATCAAGAGACCGTGTAGCAAAGAAGATGCTTTCTCCAGCGCCGGATGCCAGGTTCCCTCTGGTCTCACGGGCTTTCCCACTCTGAGCAAGCCATTTCACTTGGTGTCTCTCCCCTCCAAGCGGAGATAACCCCAGTGCTGTGTCTAGGACTGTTGTGGGGAGTAACCGAGACATGCATGCAGGTCACTTAGCTCAGTGCCTGGTACTTGGTAAGCACTCAGAAGTTGCGGTTGTGATTTTTTTAAATGACTACTGTGAGATTGGGAGAAATATCTCAATCGGACATAGAATAGCACATATAGTCTCTGATTACTGGCCCAGTACCCCAAGCCAGGTGGACTTTGGGTTGTGTCCCCTGAGTGGCCCAGCTGTGCACCAAGGGCTGGCGTGAGCGCTGGCCTGGTGTCTGAGGGAGAGCTCATGTGCCTTTGTATAATTTTCAATGCCTAAATTCCACAAGTGGGTTCAAAGGTAATTTTTGGAGTATTGATGACGATTTAGGAATCGGCGTCTAAGTTTGCAGGTCCAGAAACCCCTTTCTTTAGGCTACGCAGAGGGAATGTGTCTTTCCAGGGTAAACTTCCATGAAACCAAGTTTACTTATAATAGGTTGATAAAATTGAATGTGCAGTTTTTATTTTGTTTAATGATGTTTTATTTAAAACTGTGGTGCTGTTCCCTGTTGGCAGATGTACATGGGAAGCCAAAATAAAACCAGAAGTTTTCTTCATATGCACGCCCTCTCCAGCCAGTTGGGATGTTTAAGCACATCTGGTGAAGGGAAACTGGTGCTTCCATTTCTATGACAGGAGCAGCCTTCCTGGAGACCCAGCAGTGGGTGCCTCTGGCCAGTCTCCCCTGGCCTGTTCCAGCAGGAAACTTCCAAGATTGCCCTGGTGGCACTTGCTTTCTCCTTCATCCTGATCTCTCCAGCATTTCTGTCTTTACAATACAGTTCTCCCTCCCGTTCTCTCTCTCTCTCTTTCTTTCTCTTTTTCTTTTATAGAGGATTTGGCCTTAGGGTGTGTGTGTTCACTGGAGAGAGAGGAACAGAGACTGAGAGGGAAAGTGAGAAATCACCCCCAAGGGGGGATGGCCACACTGCAATCCCTTCTCCTCCCAGGATCTTGGGCTGGCACGCACACACGCATGCTCCGTGTGAGTTTCAAGCCACTGGATCTGGGACTCAAACTGTGGTCAGCCGTGCGGAAGTCCAGTAACTTAACTGCCACACCATCTGCTGGCCCCCGGATACTGTTTTTTCTCCTTCTTTTTTAAAAAAGTCTTTTATTGACTACAGCCTGGCTCTCTTTATAGTTCTTGTAAGTGTAGAAGCCAATTCTGACCCAAGGTTGTATTTTTTTTTTTTTAATTACAAAAATGCTACTTGCTTTCTGAAATTAACCAACTATTGGGTTGTTGGGAAAGTCATGACACATATTTGCACGGTAAAACATTGAAAAGAATATGTCATGACTTTTCCAACAACCTAACAATTCCAACTATGGAAACCGAAAAGTGAGAGTTGATTCCTTTTCCTACCGTACCCAGTCCCATAAACACCCATGCTCTTTCATCTGACTTTTCTACATATAGAAATTTATCTTAGGGGAAAAAAGTAGGCAAAGCATACAAAGATTTACATGCACGATAGAATCTTCCTCAGGGTACTGAGAAAGTGGGAAACTGAATGTCTGTCAGTGACTCCTTCCACTCCTCTCTTAGAACAGAGATGGCACATGGCCACCCACAGAGAGTAAGAGCTCTGTGTCACCCGGCCATCTCACACACGAGGCACTGGTCACTGAGTTCTTCCACACCTTGATGTGAGTGATTAGAACTGCACCCATGTGACTTAGCACTGCTTGGCCATAGTCCCGGGGATAAAAGAAGTGACCAGAGTCCTTGACTGCTCCTGACTGCTTTGGTTCAGAGTGGCTTCTTGATAGCTACTCACTCTCTTTCCTTTAGGACTTCACGCCTTTTTCTGTTGCCTGTGGGTTTTCACAGATTGTTCCTCAGACCTTCCCTCAAGGTGGCCGTAACTACCTGTGTGTGGCCCTGCCTTGAATTGTGATGTGTTTTACAGTCTTCATCTGTGTATGTGTGTCCTTTTCTTTTATTAGAATACTTTTGGTATGGGGAAGCGTCTTAGAAGCTGGAGTATAGAGGGGTGTTTTCAAAACACTCATGGAAAATGTGTAGTATGAAAAAAATTAAACAGGGATTTCCAAAATGTTTGCACCGACATAAACTCAGAGCATAAACTTAGAGCATAAACTCATGCTCTAATTTCACTTTTCCATAATCTTTTTGTATTCCCCTCCTATGTGTGGGACAGCCTTAGTCGTACCCACAATTCCTGCTCAAACTGTACTTTTGGCTTTGTTGATAACAGTGAAAATGCTCTGCGGTTGCCTCATCCTTACCTTGCCCCCGCCCCCCCTTAGTGACATGTAAAATTTCCTGTGAACTCACCAACTTTGTTATTCAGTTTCTCCTGACTTGCCACAGTAGGCAAAGATGAATTCATCCTTTGATCTATATTTACCTTTTATTTTTTTTTTCCTTTCAGTTTTGTCACAAGGCCTGCACTCCCCAGGGAAAATGGCCGTGCCACAGTCCCTTCTCATCCATTCTTCTACTGGGATTCTGGGCTCACACTCCCAGTGTATTTTTCAAGCTGCTAGGTTGGGGATGTGAACCGCTGAGGCAGCTGTGTGGGAATCCAGCACCTTAACCACCACGTCACCTGCTGGCCACATACTGCTTTTTATGATTGAGTAAATAAATTTTGGCCTACCTATTCTATGGGATATTATGCAGGGTTACGCTACAACTATTAAAAATGTTTATGTGTATAACTGACATAGAAAACTCTCTTTAGTGGGGAAAAAAAGCCATAGAATCACGTACTTAGGCAAATTCTGCTCTTATTTTTGTTAAAAAGAATAAAGAATACTTCTATACATATAAGTACTGAAATTCCTGACTCAACTCTGTGTGTAGTAACATGAAGAAGTGTATTGAAAAAGGACCATAAGAGACAGCCCAGACCTTTCAGAGTGATTTTCTCTAGGGAGTAGGAGTGTTAGAGACCTTCTCACAAGTCCAAGTGATATGAAATTTATCTCTACAAAAATACGTATATCCAGAGTCATTTACCAAAACTTGGAGATACTTTAGGAACTTATTTTATTTAAAGGCCTCACCTATTCATATCCTTACCCTGAATTTACGTAGAGACTTTAGGAATTTATTTTATTTAAAGACCTCACCTATTCATATCCTTACCCTGAATTTAAGGCAATTTCAGGACCAGCAGATGGTGTAATGGTTACATTGCTGGATTCCTATGTAGTCAACCGCAGTTTGAATCCTGGACCCGTTGGCTTAAAATACACCAGAGGGGTTGGCAGGTGGCATGGTGGTTAAGACCACTGGACTCCTACATGGTGACCATGATTCAAATCCCAGACCTGGTGGCTTGTTCTCTCACTTTCCCTCTCTGTAACTCTCACTCTGTCCCTCTCTGGTCAAATTTAAAAACAAGTAAATAAATAAATAAAGTTAAATAAAATAATTCTTAAAACAAAACAAAAAACAAACACACTTACACCAGGCACATATGTGTACGTGCCCAAAATGTAGGAGAAGGAAGTGCAACATGGCCATTCCCCAGGGGGTGATTTCTCACTTTCTGTTTCTCTGGAGCATGCACTTGCCCGACAGCAGAAATCTCTCTTAAAAAAAAAAGGCAATTCTGTTGTACGCTAAGTGTGATTAACTAACGTGTTAGAAAGCCAGATTGATGATTATTCAGTCACATCTTTTATGTGCTCCACATATAGTTTATGGTATGTGGGGGCCACAAGACAGTCAATATTTGGGAACATAATTTTACTAAATGATTATAGAAACTAATGACATCACGTGTATGTGTTTACATTGTGGTTATTGGGCTTAGCTGTGATTAATCTTAGAAACAAATTCCAATTATAAAATTGTTTCTGTGGGCAAATAGGATCTACTTTTCAATATCTGTTTAGAACACTTTATGGAAATGCTTTACGCAAAGTTGAAGTTGCTCATATATTGTGAGTGTGAAACTCAATATGTCACCAAACACTTGTTTTGCCCCCCTACAAAGCTCAAATATTTATTTAGGCTTTTATCCACCAAGGGAAGGTCACAAATAAAACTATCCCCTTTTAGCTAAGGCTTGAATTACAGTATTTTGTCAGCCTTATTATACAATATACATCAAAGATACATATATATAATTTTTTGGAGAGGTTTTTTGTTTGTTTGTTTTGTTTTGTTTTGCTATAGGGCGCGTGCGCTCGCCAGACAGAGAGAGACATAGAGACAGAAAGTGAGAAATCACCCCCCAGGGGGGTGGTCACACCGCAATCCCTTCTCCTCCATTTTCCTCTCGGGATCTTGGGCATACACGCACATGCGCCCGGCGTGAGTTTTAAGCCACTGGGTCTGGGATGCAAACCACAGTCGACTACATGGGAATCCAGTGACATACCCATTATGCTAACTGCTGGTTCCCTACATCAAAGATATTAAAGTATTTGGTATCTAAGGGGCTTTACAATGTGGTCCAGCTCTGGAAGAATCCCAACCTCACTCACCCGCA
>NW_006160145.1:977823-996494 GCF_000334495.1 Tupaia belangeri chinensis
CCCTACAAAGTGTCTTAGGTAGTGTCTCTCAGCCCCCAAGTAATTGGGTTTAGGACACTGCTCAGTACGTATTTGGCCCTGTGCCTGTGACACTGTCAAAGTTGGGGGCCACACATTTAGAGCCTTTCTGGAAGCAGCAAGACCCAAGTCCCCATGAGTGAACTCGGTATCCAGGAGCTTGTTTCTGTGTACTGTTTTCCAGGGAAAAAAACCAGGGTTCCTTCGAAAAATGGCCAGTTCCAGGCTGAGACGAGACTAGACGATGACTCTGGAATGTCATTACGCCAGTGCTATTTTCTGCATATGTCCCCTAAAATTTATACTGTAGGATTGAGTTGTGATGGGATTAGAGGTTGACCGTTTAATATGTGAGGTTAAGTGATGAGGCCTTTGGGAGGTGGGTAGGATTAAGGTCATCAGGGTGGGGCCCTCATGAGTTAATCCTAATGGGTTTACTAGGAGAGGGAATGAGGCAGACACAAACACACAGACAGGGAAGGTCCTGCCCTCTGGTCACCTCCATGAGATGCTCTCATGCCTTTGGCCCTTATCAGATGTGGCCCTGGGACCTTATACATCATCCAGTTTCAGGTATTCATCTAAGCAACAGAGAACAGAGTACAACAGCTGGAAATCAAGGAAATAGTCAAAGAATAATAGACACATGTCAAAAATACACAGAAACTGGGACCAGCAGATGGCATAATGGTTACATCCCTGGACTCGCATGTAGTTGACCCCAGTTCAAGTTCCGGACCTGGTGGCTTAAAACTCACACTGGGCACGTGAGCATGTGTGTCCAAGATCCCAAGAGGAGAATGGAGGAGAAGGGTTTGCGGGGTGGCCATCCCCACTTGGGGAGAGGGGTGATTTCTCATTCTCTGTCCCTCTGGTGAGCACACATACCCTATAGCAAAAATCTCTTTAAAAAGAAAATACACAGAAGCCGGTTTAAAGGGACTCTCACTAATTCAATGTGGACAAAATGAGCACTAAAATGAAAATGATAGAAGCAAATTATAATGTTTCAGATGAAATAGGAAACCATGAACCTATACTGATAATGAATAAACTGACGTTTTTACGAGGAATGGAATTTTATCTAGTCTCAAAATACCTTCCCAGAAAACACCAAAATTCTTGTGAATTAGGAGGAAAAATAGTAGATTTTAGATTGGAGGAACTTGGTGGACACCACCTTAATAGAGGAGCAGTTATCATCATTAGCGATGTGACGGATTGAATGTACGTCCCACCTGGTAGCCTGCAGTAAGAGACACAGACCGCATCGGAGCCCACAGGTGGCATTGTGGTTATAGCACTGGATGCCCACGTGGCCAGCTGCGGTTTGAAATGGACAAACCTAAGTTGAGGGAGATGCACAAGGTAATGAGCCTGTAATCTTCAAAGGTCAGTGCTGTGGTCAAGGGAAGACGCTTCGGGACTGGAGGAAGGTTAGATAGAATGGCAGCCAAGTGCATCCAGTGATTCTGCTCATGTGTAAAGGACATTGTGGGGAATCCGGTGACAACTGAACAGCTCTAGGATTAGGAGGTAGTAATTGGGGCCAGCAGGTAGCACAGTGGTTTTGTCGCCGGACTCCCACATGGCCAACTGTGGTTTGAGTCCTGGACTCGGTGTCTTGAAAATCACAGTGGAGCACGTGCGTTTGTGCCCAAGATCCCAGGAGAACAATGAAGGAGAAGGGATTGGTATGTGACCACCCCCCAGGGGATGATTTCTCACTTTTCCTCTCACTGTCTCTTTCTCTCCAAGCTAGCACACATGCCCTAAGGCAAAAACTTCTTATAAAAAAAGAAGGTAATAACCAGTCAATGCTAATTTCTCGATTTTGATTAAAATATTATTTAGGAGACTGTTTTTGCAGTAAATACATACTAACAATGTTTGCAAACTTTTTAGTCTCAGGACCCCTTTACTTTTAAAAACCGAGAGTTTTGGTACCAGCAGATGGTGTAATGGTTACATCACTGGACTCTCACATAGTCTACCATGGTTTAAGTCCTGGACCCAGCGCAACTCATGCCGAGCGCATGTGCCTGTGTGTCCAAGATCCTGAAAGGAGAATGGAGGAGAAGAGATTGTGACTAGCCATTGCCCCCTGGCGGCTGGTTTTTTACTTTCTGTCTCTCTAGTGAGCACATATAGAAAAAAAAAAAAAAATCTCTAAAAAGAAAAAAAAATTGAGAGTTCCAAAAGCCTTTGTATATGTGGAATATATCCTTCAAGGTAAACTATATTACAAATTCAAACTGAGTGCAGTTTAAAAAGTAATTATCTAATTCATTTAAAAATAACAGTAGACTTTGTTATTGCATGGTAACATCATATACTTTTGAGGAAAAATAAATATAATTATTCTAAAGCAAAATAAAATTTAGTGAGAAGGGCTGGCCCTGGCGGCCTACTGGTTAAGGGAGCTAGATTCCACATGGCCTACTCCGCAGTTCAAGTCCTGGCCCTGGAGGCTTGAAAAATACTTGAGATGCGTATGTGTGTGCCCAGATTACTGACAGAATGGACGAGTGGAGGAGTAGGGATAGCGGCACAACACGCCAGGTGGGGTGCTTTCTCCTCCTCTCTCTCTAGCTCTCTGTGTCCAGTGAGTGCACGCACTCTCCGGCATTACTTTTTTTTTTAGTGAGAAAAGGGCATTCTTACATATTTTTAATATCTCTTTAATAAATGATATAATAAATAGTTGGAATTTGCATAACTACGTTAGCATTCAGTTTGCTGCACAGTGTTACATGGTTGAAGTGTAAGGAAAAAATAAAGCTTTACACAGATAAGTAGTTGGAACAGAGAAAGGGATTTTATTCATTAATTTCTCACTCCCGGCATGATTTTTCCAAGTTACTGGATCTGGAACTCAAACCGTGGTTGGCCATGTGGGAGTTCAGTGCCTTAACCACTACACCACCTGCTGGCCCTGAAATGAATGATTTTTTTACGGCCTCATCAAAAGGCATTCTTATGAAACGGATTTTTTTTTTTTACTACAAATATGAGAAACATGCAGTGACTTTCAGTACAGTTAGGTGCCACCACTTTATTCTTGTTAAGGTTCTAGCAGCTCTGAACACCGCTGCTTCTGTCAACAAAGTTAAGAGGGCAAAGGATTTTTTTGTTAAGTTTTTGTCATAGGATGTGTGTGCTCACTGGAAAGAGTCAGAGAGACAGAGAGAGGGAAGGTGAGAAATCACCCCCCCTTCCCAGGGGAGTGGCCATGTCACAGTCCCTTCTCCTCCATTCTTCTCCTGGGATTTCAGGCACAGATGCACATGTCCCCAGCCTGATTTCACGCTACCAGCTCTGGGACTCAAACCTCAGTTGACTATGTGCGAGTCCGGCGCCTTAACCACCATTCTACCTCTTGGCCTCTCTCTCTTTATTTCTGACTCTCAGGGGTCATGGGCCACACTTTGAGAACTACTACATTAAAGCACTTTTGGAGGGACCAGCAGCTGGCATAATTGCTATGTCACTGGACTCCCATGTAGTTGACCACGGTTTAAGTCCCGGACCTAGTGGCTTAAACTCACGCTGGGCGTGTGTGCATGCATGCTCAAGATCCCGAGAGGAGAATGGAAGAGAGGGGATTGTGATGTGGCCATCCTCCCAGGGGAGTGGGAGGGTGATTTCTCGCTTTTTGTCTCTCTGTCTCTCTCTGTCTTTCCAGTGAGTGCACGTGCCCTATAGCAAAAACCTCTCAAAAAAAAAGTACTTTTGGGTGCTGGGCATTCATGTGAGCAATTTAACCTTAAATGATTCAGGAAGGAAAAGTTACTTGTACAGTATTTGTAACTTTATTTGCTTAAGGTTATTTCAAAATTTTAAAAACATGTATGACTGATAGCCTTTCAAATATTGGACACTGGCATTTATGAGAATAATAGTTCACATATTTCAGCAATACATCAATAAATTCTTGGGCAGATTAAATGATATGATGTCATTTAGTAGAGATCTCTTTTTTGAGAATTATTTAATTTTACTTATCATTATTATATTTGCTTAAGGTTATTTCAAAATTTTAAAAACATGTATGACTGATAGCCTTTCAAATATTGGACACTGGCATTTATGAGAATAATAGTTCACATATTTCAGCAATACATCAATAAATTCTTGGGCAGATTAAATGATATGATGTCATTTAGTAGAGATCTCTTTTTTGAGAATTATTTAATTTTACTTATCATTATTATTAATATTAACCACCTGCTGGTCCCAATTTATTAGAGTTTCTTCTTTTTTTTTTTTCTTTTCAAGAAAGAGATTTTTGCTATAAGGTGTGTACACTCACCAGAGAGACAGAAGGTGAGAAATCACCCTCCCCATTGTGGATGGCCACACTGTAATACCTTGTCCTCCATTCTCCTCTTGGAATTTTTGGCACGCATGCACATATGCCCGGCATATTTCAAGTTGCCAGGTCTGGGACTCAAACTGTGGTCAACTATGTAGGAGTCCAGCCATGTAACCGTGAGGCCATCTGTGGTCCCAGTACAGATCTTGACATATAGTTCATGCTCAGTATTCAGCAATTATAATGATTGCTTTTGTTGTTAGAGTATTTATTACAGCTGTGCACATCTTACATAGTAACTGTGTGTCCTTTAGGGCAAGCAAGAGTCAGAATGATCTATGTGAAGTTCTTAGTCCTTGTTCTACATATTGAAAACAAGACTGTCTATCAACCACCTTTGCTTTTATTTTGGTTTAACATTTGAAAATGATGCTCTTTAACAGGGGGTATTTTCTGTGGTGAACAGAAAGCTGTTCTACTTTTGACAAAATGTTGAACTGTACTGATTTGAAAAGCATTAATTGCAATAAAGTAAATACTCATTTCAACAGCTGCTGTTTTAAATTTTAGACTGGTTTCCCCCCAAAAGTTTCTTTAAAAAAGAAAGAAAGAAAGAAAGAAAGAGAGAGAAAGAAAGGTGACTGTGAAAACTCCTTTTTTCTAAATACCAAAGCAAGAGACTCCTATCTTGAAAAGAATAGTCTTTTCCTGTGGCAAGATTTCCCAAAACCAGAATGGAATCTTGTAAGAACAAAGTGACAGGTTAAAATAAAAAGAGGTTACTTTTTTTAAAGAAGTAGCTCAATCAGCACTTTTAGAAGAAAGGTACTGTATGCTATTTGACTTCTAATTAATTTGAGCTATCTTTATGTTTGAAAGAAGAAGGGGAGAATATTATAGTGAGTTATAAAAATATCTCTTTTGCTTTCTAGCTTGATTTTTAATGCATTAAATTTATTTCCTGCATAGACAACATGGTCAGCTCTGGCCAGATCTCTTTGATAGTCATTTCATTTTTTTTTTTAAGCCAACAAAGAGAAGTAAGGTACTTCAAGATAAGACACACTTTATTATAAATAACAGAGAAACATTTGGGAAAAAAAAAAGAAAAAGAAAAACATTTCGTATGACCACCTCCACCCCCCCAAATGCTGAGACATGATCACAGAAACATTGGCTTATATGTAAAACTAGCTAACATGTGATCATTTATTTTAATTTATTTTTTGAGAGAGAGATTTTTGCTATAGGGTGTGTGTACTCACTGGAGGGGCAGAGAGACAGAGAGCGAGAAATCCTTGAGGGGTAGTGGGAGGATGGCCATGCTGCAGTCCCTTCTCCTCCATTCTCCTGGGGTTTGGGGCGTGCGTGCACACGCGTCCAGCGTGAGTTTCAAGCCACGGGTCCTGGGACTCAAACTGCTACTGACTGCGTGAGAGTCTAAGGACGTAACTATTACGCCATCTGCTGGTAGCCTGTGTGATGATTTATTAACCGAATTTCTAATGCAAAGGGATACGGCCCTGTGTCCTCTCCCTAAAGCTCTGAGTCTAGCCAGGGAATGCGTGCAGACGCTCACTCAGAAGCCTCTCCCGGGCGGGCCTCCCACCCGTTTCCCGCTGTCTCCCCTTAGGGCCCTCTTCTCTAATTGGACTAATGAAGCAGCCGCCTTGTCCTCTCCCTGCCGCCCGCTGCTTTTTATCACAAGCTGTGTATTCTCTACATTGCCACCATCATTTCCTTCCTAAAACATGTGATTTTGTCACCTCCCAGCTTCCTAGCCTCTGCCAAGCACTTACAGCACAGCCGATGAGATGGGAACTTGTCATAGGGCCCCTCGGTAGGCACGGACCTGGCTTCATATAGGGCCTCGCACTGAGGAGGGGCCATTCGTGGGTTAATGTTCTGCTGCTGCCATCTTGAAATTATTGCTTTTTTTTAACAAGGGACCGCATCTTTTTTTCTTTGTACTGGGTCTTACAAATTGTGTAGCTGGCCCTGCTTGCCATCTTGACACACACAACCTCCAGCCTCCACCAGCTTCCTTCTTTTTTTTTTTTCCTCCTTCCAGAGGGCACATGTGTTCACTGGAGAGAAACAGAGAGAGGGAAAGTAAGAAATCACCTCCTAGAGGGGTTGGCCACACCATAGTCCCTTTTCTTCCATTCTCCTCTCAGGATTTTGATCACACACACACACACACACACGGGACTGGTATGATTTTCAAGTCACCAGATCTGGAATTGAGCCACGCTTGGCCAAGTGGGAGTCCAGCGCCTTAGCCACCATGCCACTTGCTGGCCCCTCTACATTTTGTTCTTTACACTTCTTCCTGTGTGCTACACACACGAAATTTTCTTCTTCTTGTTGTCGCAAGTTTATATATTTATCTATTTTCCTTTAAGTGACTCCTGCCAGTGTTTCAATATTGTGATCCAGCTCCAGCCTCAGCCAGCCAGCCCAAATCATGTTCTCATGGGCCCGTGTGTGCCCAGGATACTCAGGGTAGTCTCTGGATGTGCACCCAGAACCTTCCCACATAGTCAGCCTCATTGAACATGGTATTTTATTGCTGTGTCACCGTCTGGCCCCCTCTACATGGTTTTTTGCAACGTACTATTTCTTTCCTCCACATTCCACCTTTGTCTACTTTTCCCCTTATATTCATGGTCAATTCCTACTCTCCTTCTAACACTCCATGGAAATGTTATGTCCTATTTAAAATCTCACTCTGTGAGAGTGACCTGCTTTACTGTGAGGCTTTGTCATGTTTAGTAGAGTTGCAGTGGGGCTCACACGCATCTCCTGCAGCATAAGATGGTCTCTTTGAGGGAGGTATTATTGCCCCCAGGTGAAGACATGTGGACTCTGCTCAGCACAGACAGGGCCCAACCTACCATAGTTTGACTTCATGATTGTTTCACTTACATGTTTGTGAAGGTGACCCACATTGAGTAGAAACCATACTTTGAGAGCTTGTTTCAAGTACTTTCACTGTCAGTATGGTATTCATTAAATGACATGAATATTCAGGACTTTTTGTGTTGGATGATTTTGCACAACAATAAGCTAATGTGAAATATTTTGAGCATATTTTAGGTGGTCTGTTGGGCTCTGAGGATGACTTAGTTTGACTTCCTCACTTTCTGTCTTACCATGTTTGAAGGCCACAGGGCAAACAACTTGTAAGTTTTGATGTGTTTATGTGCTTGTTATGTAATTATGTCTTTGTTCTTTTACACCATTGAATGTAACACATATGTGCATGTGCAACAGTCTTGGGAGTGAGCTGCTCTTGTCTTCAGCCCCTTTAAGCGTAAGGGACCACCTGGCCAGTTAGCTAGCTAGCCCTGCTCCGCTTGGCCATGGTTTAGCCCACTCAGCCCTGATGGCCTTGACTTAGCCTGGCCTTCACTCAGCTCAGCTCAGCTCCACGCCGTGAGCTCTAAGAGGGAGGAAGGACTCTGGGAGCACTCACTGCATGTGGTATAAGCTCCAGGAGGGAGGAAGCACCTTGTGAGTGTTACTAAAGCTCTGCGAGCTCACCTTGAACCCATCAATAAACAGCATGACATCAATGCCTCACTTCTTTTTCTAACTCCCTGTGTCTCTGTTTGACCCACCCTTCGGAGGAGGAAAGAACCTCACAAAACAGGCTCTGAGTATATAGTGGTAATGAAAAATCACACAAAACAGCAAAAGCAGACATGGACCCTGCCCTTAGAGAGCTTACAGTTTAGGAAGTGATATGCATTGCCTCATGGCAAATACCTGTGATCCTGAGTAAATGAACAAGCATTATGTTAAGGCTTTCAGGTCTTAGTGTAGGATGAGAACTCTTCTGCCTCCTTGTTGAGTGTGGTGGCAGAATTTTATGAGCACCGAGATACCAAGAATTTGAATTTGGAAGCTGTTCTAGGTTATCTGAGCAGGGAACTAGCAGATGGCATAATGGTTACATTGTTGAACTCCCACATAGTCCACTGTGGTTCGAATCCTGGACCCCATGGCTTAAATCTTATGTTGGATGTGTGTGCATACATGCCCAAGACCCCAAGAGGAGAATGGAGGAGAAAGGATTGCAGCCTGGCCATTCCCCCCATGATTTCTCACTTTGTGTTTCTGTCTGTTTCTCTCTCCCCTGCAAGTGCACATGCCCTATAGCAAAAATATCTCTCTCAATTAAAAAAAAGAAAGAAAACTTATCAGTTTAATTGGCTTGACCAAATTTATCAGTTTAATTGGCTTGCCCTCAATTATAAGATATCCTGATTTCAAAGATAAAAGTGAATAAAAATAGGCATATTGGGAACCAGCAGTTAGCGTAATGGCTATGTCACTGGACTCCCACGTAGTTAACCGCAGTTCGCGTCCCGGACCCGGTGGCTTAAAACTCATGCCGGGCACGTGTGCGTGCCGTGCCCACGATCCCGAGGGGAGAATGGAGAAGGGATTGCAGCGTGACCATCCCCTCTGGGCGGTGATTTCTTGCTTTCTGTCTCTATGTCTCTGTCTGTCTGGCAAGTGCACGCGCCCTATAGCAAAAACCTCTCAAAAAAAAAAAAAAAATAGGCATCTTGGAGGACCAGCAGATGTTGTAATGTTTAAGATGCTGGACTCCCACATGGCTGGCCATGGTTCAAGTCTCAGGCTCGGTGGCTTGAAGCTCATGCTGTGCATGTGTGCCCAAAATCCCAAGAAGAGAATGAAGGAGAAGGAATTGTGGCATGGTCATACCCCTGGGAGGTGATTTCTCACTTTCTGTCTCTCTGGCAAGTGTACACACACTACAGCAAAATTCTCTCTTTAAAAAATGGGCATCTTGGAGTAGATACAGTAATTTAGAGGTTAATCAGGAGCAATTTGAGTCAGAGAACTACTTGGACACTAAAGGCAAGGCTAAAAATAGTACATCATGAATGAATCTGAATCTATGGATGATACAATAATAAATACACCCCTTTTTTAAAAAATTTTTTTTCAACTTTTTAAAAACATTCATTTATTTTTTTTCCATGAGAACATAAAAGAAACAAGTTGACTAACAGGGTCTTCATGCCCTATGCCACAATTCACCCCCAGTCTTAGCTGGTTCAGACCACGGGCACATGTGCATGCTCTCTTCACACTAGCTGTGTGCTCAGGGAGGTGCCAGGATGTGAACCTAGGACTTTGCCCATGTCAGTTTAGTTGCATTACTGCTGTGCTACTGGGTGGTCACAATAAATTAACCAGTTCTTAAAGTATATTCATAGTCAGCTTGGATAAGAATATATAGCTGATGTAGAGTGACAAGAATTACCAATTAAAACTCACAACACCCTGAGCTAGTAAGGAAGGACAACTCTATGTAATGCAACCATTTTTGTAGACATTGACAGGTGTAAGAAAATAAAACATTTGTATGAGGTTGACCCAGTGGCCTGGTGGTTAAAGCAGCCAGATCCCTGATCAAAATATGATTCAAGTCCCAGCCCCTGTGGCTTGAAAGCATGTTGGGTGTGTGTGTGGGGGGGTGTACACGCATGCACGTGCATGTGTGGGGGGTGTTTCTGTGTAGGTGGGCACGCATGCACGTGCTTGCATGCTCCAAATTCCAACAAGGTGGAGAAAGGGAAGTGGGATCGTGGCATGATCATGCCCCTTTGGAGGGCTGCTTTCTCTCTCTTCCTTTCTGTATCTCTAACTTTCTAGCAGATAAAAATGAAAAATAAAACATTTGTATAACATATTATAGTTTCATAAAATATTAGGACATCAGGAAAGCCATGACATATTTTCCTGTTTTCTATGCAAAAATGTGTCATGACTTTCCTGATGACCCAGTACATTCTCATGTGCTGTCACATGTAATTCTTACAAGAATTACCTAGGATGGGTATTATTTCTCATGGTCTATAGGCTAAAAAAATGGAATTCTTGGACGTTCAAAATCTTGAGGAGGACCAGCCAGTGGCATGGTGGTTGAGGCAATTTGATCCCACATGGCTGATGCACAGTTTGAGTCCTGTTCCCAATGGCTTGAAAAACATGCCAGGCACGTGTGTGTGTGTGTGTGTGTGTGTGTGTGTAACTCATGCCGGGCACGTGTGCGTGCTGTGCCCACGATCCCGAGGGGAGAATGGAGAAGGGATTGCAGCGTGACCATCCCCTCTGGGCGGTGATTTCTTGCTTTCTGTCTCTATGTCTCTGTCTGTCTGGCAAGTGCACGCGCCCTATAGCAAAAACCTCTCAAAAAAAAAAAAAATAGGCATCTTGGAGGACCAGCAGATGTTGTAATGTTTAAGATGCTGGACTCCCACATGGCTGGCCATGGTTCAAGTCCCAGGCTTGGTGGCTTGAAGCTCATGCTGTGCATGTGTGCCCAAAATCCCAAGAAGAGAATGAAGGAGAAGGTATTGTGGCATGGTCATACCCCTGGGAGGTGATTTCTCACTTTCTGTCTCTCTGGCAAGTGTACACACACTACAGCAAAATTCTCTCTTTAAAAAATGGGCATCTTGGAGTAGATACAGTAATTTAGAGGTTAATCAGGAGCAATTTGAGTCAGAGAACTACTTGGACACTAAAGGCAAGGCTAAAAATAGTACATCATGAATGAATCTGAATCTATGGATGATACAATAATAAATACACCCCTTTTTTAAAAAATTTTTTTTCAACTTTTTAAAAACATTCATTTATTTTTTTTCCATGAGAACATAAAAGAAACAAGTTGACTAACAGGGTCTTCATGCCCTATGCCACAATTCACCCCCAGTCTTAGCTGGTTCAGACCACGGGCACATGTGCATGCTCTCTTCACACTAGCTGTGTGCTCAGGGAGGTGCCAGGATGTGAACCTAGGACTTTGCCCATGTCAGTTTAGTTGCATTACTGCTGTGCTACTGGGTGGTCACAATAAATTAACCAGTTCTTAAAGTATATTCATAGTCAGCTTGGATAAGAATATATAGCTGATGTAGAGTGACAAGAATTACCAATTAAAACTCACAACACCCTGAGCTAGTAAGGAAGGACAACTCTATGTAATGCAACCATTTTTGTAGACATTGACAGGTGTAAGAAAATAAAACATTTGTATGAGGTTGACCCAGTGGCCTGGTGGTTAAAGCAGCCAGATCCCTGATCAAAATATGATTCAAGTCCCAGCCCCTGTGGCTTGAAAGCATGTTGGGTGTGTGTGTGGGGGGGTGTACACTCATGCACGTGCATGTGTGGGGGGTGTTTCTGTGTAGGTGGGCACGCATGCACGTGCTTGCATGCTCCAAATTCCAACAAGGTGGAGAAAGGGAAGTGGGATCGTGGCATGATCATGCCCCTTTGGAGGGCTGCTTTCTCTCTCTTCCTTTCTGTATCTCTAACTTTCTAGCAGATAAAAATGAAAAATAAAACATTTGTATAACATATTATAGTTTCATAAAATATTAGGACATCAGGAAAGCCATGACATATTTTCCTGTTTTCTATGCAAAAATGTGTCATGACTTTCCTGATGACCCAGTACATTCTCATGTGCTGTCACATGTAATTCTTACAAGAATTACCTAGGATGGGTATTATTTCTCATGGTCTATAGGCTAAAAAAATGGAATTCTTGGACGTTCAAAATCTTGAGGAGGACCAGCCAGTGGCATGGTGGTTGAGGCAATTTGATCCCACATGGCTGATGCACAGTTTGAGTCCTGTTCCCAATGGCTTGAAAAACATGCCAGGCACGTGTGTGTGTGTGTGTGTGTGTGTGTGTGTGTGTGTGTCCCAAAATCCCAAGAGGAGAATGGAAGAGAAGGGATTGTGACATGTCCAGTCCACCTTGGGGAGTAATTTCTTACTTTACTTCTCTCTTCTTTCCAGCACGTGCACACCCCCACAGCAAAGTCAAAAAAAAGAAAAATCTTGACAAAGGGTCCTGTGCTAACATCCAGCTGAGCTGTCACTCACACCCGGGGTTCTAACTCCACTCCATTTTCTTCCCAGTTAATCTGCTTCCTAAATATTAGCAATATCATCTTAGATTCTCAATTGTAATAATGTTATGAAGTGGTTTTTTGGTTTTTGGTTTTGTATTTTCCTCCCCTGAAAAAATAAAATGTAGGTGCTTCCATGGCAGGCCTTTTGTTTCCAAGTGCAGAAAATAAGCATCCTTATCTTCACGGGTGGTTTGTCCAAAGGTCCTCAGTACCTGGACCACCAAGTGTGGAAGTCGGAGCTTTCTAAAGGATGAACACCTTCTTGCCCTATCAATAGAGCAACTTCACATGGCGTAAGGTTTTTTATTCATTGCAGGTGATTGTTCTAGTCAAGGTGGCTGTGGTTAATAAAATATAATACATTTGGATTAAAATAAAGAATTACTTAAGTTAGGATAGAATCCCAATGAGCTCAGATTAAGTGTGTGGCTTGACTGAAAGTGGGTCTCTTTTTTTTGGGGGGGGGGAGATTTTCACTATAGGGTGCATGCTCTTGCCAGACAGACAGAGAGAGACATAGAGACAGAAAGCGAGAAATCACCCCCCAAGGGGGGATGGTCACGCCGCAATCCCTTCTCCTCCATTCTCCTCTCGGGATCTTGGGCACGCATGCACACGCGCCTGGCGTGAGTTTTAAGCCACCGGGTCTGGGATGTGAACCGCGGTCGACTACGTGGGAGTCCAGCGACATAGCCATTACGCTAACTGCTGGTTCCCAAAGTGGGTCTCTTCATATGAGAGTAACATGATCATGAATCTGTCTTCAAGGGCAATGTAAAAAAAGAAATGGGACCATTATTTGTGTAGTATGTCTGAAAATTATAATTAAATGGGCCTTTAAAAATGGAGTCTGATCGATTATGCTCTTCTAGGGCACAAGCGCCTTTTCTCCAATACCACATATGTCAGGCTTTCTCTTGGGGGAGCAGTTGGACCCCCCAAGAAATAGAGGTGGAAGCAGATGGTAAGGCCTTGGGGGGAGGAGTAGATAGGGAAAGGAGGGAAGTGCTAACAATTAGGTTAGGGGACTTTTTGTTCTCTGTTTTTCCCTTTACAATTAGAGAAGTCAGCTCAGCTGCAGTGACTTGCACTGTTGCTGTCGCTACTCTGCAGGTTGAGGCCACAGGGGAGGTCCAGGTTGGGATGGGAGTGATCTTGGCCCGTCCTAAAAGCCAGGTGCGGTGGCACGCACCTGTGGTCCCAGCCTCATGGGACCTCATGGGAGGCTTAGTCAGGAAGATCATGGCATAGTGAGACCTTGTCTAAAGTACTCGACACTCACACCAGCCAGGGAAAACACAGGCTCAGCGACTTCCTCCGCATTTCTGAGTAACGTGAAACATGGTAATCTTATTGGAAAGTGCCAAAGTATTTTCGAAACATGCAAGACATTTTTCTAGTAATAAAAATGAAGTGATAAAGTAAACACATAGTAATGAAGTTTAATGAATTAAGATTTAAGAAGTTAATATTGGTAAGCAATGTTAGCTATAGGGATATTTCCCAGAATCTCCTCTCTCCCCCTTGTCTTTTTCAGGACTAGGAGGAGTAGGGAGAGTGGACCATGCCTAGGGCATTCTCTTCCTTCATGTCTGTGCCCCATAGTTAAGTCCCTGGAGTTCCTGGTTCATGAGAGTAGATGGTTCTTAAAGTTCCTTGTAACTAAATGTTGGAATTTGAGAATGATATTGCAAACCTAGGCAGGATAGATAGAACTGAGTCGCTTTTTGATTTATTTTAAACTTTAAGATGCCTAAAAAATACCTTATGTTATTGTGTCTTATGTAGACATTTCTTACCAGCATATAGTCCTATTTTTATAGAGAAGAATTCTCGGAGTATTGAAAAGATACTTTTAGTACACCAGCCATGTTGGCCTAAATGTATTTACTCATTCAACAAAACTTAGTGGAGTAATCTCTGCCTTCTGCCAGGAAGTGTGCTAGGTCCTGGAATACCAAGAATGGTCCTGCTAGGAAATAGAAACCCTGCTTAATGGAATATGGTAAATGCTTCCTAGGATTTTATAGGTGGTCTTGAGGAATACAGCCTTTTAACTCGGAGGAAATGAGAATCATGAAAAATAAGTTCTCAGCTTGAATCTTAGAGGCTGTTATACTATGGGAAAGCTGGGAATACTGAATGTAACAGGAATTTCATGATGGGCAGTACTTGAAACTTAGGGGGCGAGATAAGTTGTTTGGCACAAATGTAGGTGCAAAGGAGAATCAGTATGTTTTTTTGAGTTTTCATCATGCAAACATAAATAATACACAAGTTTACTTGGATTAGACCTTTTTCCTACATCTTCAGTCTTAATATCCTTAACCACCTAGGGAAGAAATGTGAGGATATTGTTTCCAAAATCCATAAATTATTCCAGGAGAAAAACTGTCACATTTAAAAGGAGATAAAGACTGGCCCCGTAGTTGAGCCGTTGTATGATTTGCAGAGGTGTGGATCCAACGTGACCAAATGTGGTTTGAATCCTGGCCCCGGCGGGTGGCTGGAAAATCATACTGGGTGCTCTTTCCCACGATACAAGATGGCAGGTGACAAAGCTGCAAAGCAGGGTACTAAGGAGAAGAAACCTGAAGCCAAGACGACTGATGCCAGTGGCAAGGTTAAAAAGGGTGACCCCAAGGCTAACAAGCCCAAGAAGGGGAAGCCCCATTGCAGCCAAAACCCCGTCCTCGTCTGGAGCATCAGCAGATACTGCCGGTCTGCCATGTATCCCAGGAAGGCCGTGTACAAGAGGGAATACTCAGCCCTAAATCCAGGATTGAGAAGAAAAAGGAGAGGAAGGTTCTTGTGACTGTCACAAAACCAGTTAGTGTAGACAAGGTGGTACCTGGGTGGTGAAACTGCGCAGAATGCCTAGGTATTACCCTGCTGAAGATGTGCCTTAGAAACCCTCCAGTCAGCATGTGAGAGAGCTGCGAGCCAGCATCACTCCTGGGACCTTTCTGATCATCCTCACTGGACGCCACAGAGGCAAGAGGGTGGTTTTCCTGAAGCAGCTGAGCAGTGGCTTGCTACTTGTAATTGGACCGCTGGTTCTCAACTGAGAACTGGTGACTGGACTGCTGGTTCTCAATTTCACGGCATAGAACACACCAGAAATTTGTCATTGCCACCTCCACGAAAATTGATATTAGCAAAGTAGAAATCTCAAAGCACCTTACCGATGCTTACTTCAAGAAAAAGAAACTGCAGAAGCCCAGACACCAGGAAGGTGAGATCTTCGACACAGAGAAGGAGAAATACAAGATTTCAGAGCAGCACAGGATTGGTTAGAAAGCTGTGGACTCACAAATTTTACCAAAAATCAAAGCTGTTCCTCAGCTCCAGGGCTACCTGCGATCCGTGTTTGCCCTTACAAATGGAGTTTATTCTCACAAATTGGTGTTCTAAATTTTTTTTGCCAAAAACCTAAATAACTGATCATAAATTAAAAAAAAATACTGGGTGTGTGTGCACCAAATCCTAATGGAATGGAGGAAAAAGGACTGTGGTGTGAACACACACCATGGCGGAGGGAGTTCTTTCTGTCTCCCTCTTTCCCTCTCTGGTGAGTGTATGCGTACACTTGGAATAAAAAAATAAATTCATAAAATAAAAGGGGATACCAGTTTAGGGAAATGAAAATGATGATGGTCAGAGCCAGAAGTATGTTAAACATGCTCCGAATATGTTTATGAGCTTCCATGGCCTGAATCAGAAACCGTGTTAGTCTTAATACACAGAGGTGTTTCCATGGCATCTGGAGACCATTTCTCCATGGAGTTCCTTCTCGGTCAATTCCAGACTTGACCTTGAACTAATCTAAGGCACGCTTGGGAAACCAGCAGTTAGCGTAATGGCTATGTCGCTGGACTCCCACGTAGTCGACCGTGGTTCGCATCCCGGACCCAGTGGCTTAAAACTCACTCCGGGCACATGTGCATGTGTGCCCAAGATCCCGAGAGGAGAATGGAGGAGAAGGGATTGCGGTGTGACCATCCCCCCTGGGGGGTGATTTCTCGCTTTCTGTCTCTATGTCTCTCTCTGTCTGGCGAGTGCATGCACCCTATAGCAAAAACCTCTCCCCAAAAAAATAATCTAGGGCACGCTTGAGTGAAAAACCACAGTTCACTATAGGAGTGTGGCACCCGTGCTTGTAGATGCTGAAATGGCTTGGGTGCTGCTGAGGACAGCCATTATTTTATAGCTGTACAATTATAATAATACTTGCTTTCTGTATGTGGCTTTCAGTGGAGCCATAGATCATAAGAGGAGCAGTATCAGCTCAGCTGTTTCTTTTGAGAGAGATTTTTGCTATGGGGTGCATGCACTTGCCGGAAAGACTAAGAGACAGCGAGAAATCACCCCCCATGAGGATGGCCACACTGCAGTCCCTTCTCCTCCCTTCTCCTCTCAGGATTTTGAGCACGCTAGGACGCACACTGACATGAGTTTTAAGCTGCTGGGTGGGAACTTGAACTGTGGTCTACTACGTGGGAGTCAAACAGTGTAACCGTTACGCCATCTGCTGGCCCGGCTCAACTATTGCTCAACTGCTTTCCCCATTCTGGTAGCCAGGGCCGTTTCTGCCTCCAGTTTCTAGCGAGCTGGCTCCCTGGAACAGCTCATACCAGTCACCCATGTTTTGCTTCTTGGCTTTTGGGGTCAATTGCGAGGCTGAAAGACTGTGGGCCAAGACTATCTCAGAATCATTTTAATCTGAAAAGAAAGTGGGAGAGAATGTGGCTGTATTTGGCCACAACCACAACTGTGAACAGCTGCCGGGCGCGTGTGCGTGTGTGTGCGTGCGTGCCCAAAATCCCAAGAGGAGAATAGAGGAGAAGGGATTGCGGCATGGCCATTCTCCCGGGGGATGATTTTGCTTTTTGTCTCTCTGTCTCTCTCTCTCTCTCTGGCAAACACACTCCCTATAGCAAAAATTTCTCCCTTAAAATTGGTGGTGAAGGAAGGCATCTCTGAGAAAGTACATTTGTCGAGAGGTCCCAAGAGTGACAGGAGAAGAATATTCCAGACAAAGGGGCAATAAATGCAAAGTATTCTCCAGTATCTTTGGAGAACATTCTGTGTTTAGAGACCTGCCCGAGGCCACTGTGACTCGGACTTGGGAACAGTGGGAGAGTAGGTGCAGGTAAGTTCAGAGGAGGGTCAGGGCTGCTGTCCGAGATTTTGGGCTCTTACCCTGAGTGAGATGGAACTCTGAGAGTTTGCAAGGAGGGGAGTGACATGATCTGATCTATGTGGAAAAGAAAAGGCCAGGTCCAGCTGATGTAATTAAGGCGCTGGATTCCCACACAGCTGACCACGGTGAGTCCTGGACCCAGCAGCTTGAAAATAACCCCAGGTACGTGTGTGTGCAAGCCCCAAAACCCCAGGAGGAGGATGGAGAAGGGATTGCGGTGTGGCCATCCCTTCTAGGGGTTGATTTCTCGCCCTCTGTCTCTCTCTTTCTCTCTGGTTAATGCATGTGCTCTATGGCACTTTTATTAAAAATTAAAAGAAAAGAAAAAAGAAAAAGAAAGAAAAGGCCCACAGAGACAAAGAAAAATGGTTGTGTGTGGGAGTGAGCAGTGTTAATTGGACTAGAACATGGTGTGATTCTGGGCAATCCAGGTAAGCGTTCAAAAATTTTAATTATCTTGAGAAACGCACCAGAAGCCATTTTGCTTATGCTAGTGTGAACGCAAGGGAGGCGCTTACCTGGGGCTTCATTATGAAATAACATTCTTTCCAAAAGTGTCATTGAATTATTTTTAGCAGCAAATCTATGCAAAACTCTACGATGTAAGTACATTCACCAAATCCTGTGAGATAGAGAAGAGTGAATTTGATACTGGGTGTGTGAGGTGGTTTTTATTACTAGGAAGAAATTTTCCTTAATGTCAATTCCTAGTGCTAGTGTGGAAATACACTTTGCTGTTCAAAATCAGTAGGTAAATTTAACTTATTTTATTCTTGAGTAAAGTTTTACATGTAATAAATGTATCTTTCAGCCTTTTGTTTGGGGGCTTGTTTTCCTTGCCAATTCGTGGCCGTAATAAAGGGATCTCTCTTTATGTACTGCTGGTAAATTCTGTGAGGCATTTATAGTAAGACCCTCATCTGACTGGACCAGCTATTGTGAAATAGTGTCCATCGCTCCTGTACATGGACACACATACAACTCACTTATATTGGTCCAGTCAGTACATTTTTAAGACCAAATAAGGTCTTTTCTAGGTCAGTTCTTCTTCCCTTCAGTATATTCATGGATTTCTACCAAGGGTCAATACTTTTCATTGAGTCTAACCAAGAATCAAATCTCTCATGAACCACCTCTTTAGTTTTAGACATAAATCCTTTTAGAG
>NW_006160145.1:996736-997096 GCF_000334495.1 Tupaia belangeri chinensis
AATGAATGCTTCCTATGAGGATTAATCCTGCCCACTCGGAGATGAGCTGACATTGACTTCGACACAAGAAAGATTTATTTTTGGAAGCAAGATTGTTTTAATGAATTCTTTTGAATTCTCACCAAGTCACAAAGAAGAAAGATTCCTAACCCACTGGAGTTGAGTATGTAAAGTGAGAATGAGGGTGAATGAGGAGAGTAAGGGCTTCTAGCATTTATAGAGTGCCTTCTGCATGCCTGAAGGTATCATGTGAACTTCACATCCTAAGTTGGGTAATATTACCTTCTTTCTTTCTTTCTTTCTTTCTTTCTTTCTTTCTTTCTTTCTTTCTTTCTTTCTTTCTTTCTTTCTTTTTTTTTT
>NW_006160145.1:997276-999915 GCF_000334495.1 Tupaia belangeri chinensis
GCACGAACCGAAGTTGTCTACATAGGAGTCCAGCGACATAGCCATTACGCTAACTGCTGGTCCCATTATTACCTTCATTTTCACGAGAGGGTGTTGAGACTCAAAGTTGGTGTGTGGGAGGTGAGGGAGGGTGAGAGGGAGGGAATCAAGGAGAGAACTAGAGAGGCAAGACATTTACGGGACACAGAAATGGAGGATCGTCTGTCAATAACATGTCCGGTAATATCGTTCATTGGACTGGTGTGCAGTGTATTCATGCTGGGAAAATTTGTTTTACAAGCTGTGGTGATGTACAGTGGTTGAATATATAAAATAAATTTTATAACAAAGTGGGTGTGTGACTTGTTGAAAGTCATTTTGCAAATAAGTGTGGAAATGAAATTGGTACTCTTGTCTGAATGACCTCAAAGCCCACGCTGTGTCTTCCAAGGAGCTGCCTCGTCAAGGCAGAAGCCAGCAGTCCACGTTACCTCGTACAGGGGTTGTTTCTCCGGAGTCTCATTCTGAAGCTGTGATTTCCATCAGCTCTGTGTGGACTTTAACAGTCTTGTGAAAAGTAGAACACTGAGGTCTTTTTTGTGTTGCTTGATAGCTTTATTACCTACATTTTGTGTGGCGTTTTCAACGTACTTAACAATGAACTATTAACCAAGCTCCTAAATGACCATAAGATCACATTCATTTTGTTTCCATTTTAATAAGATGGTCTTTTTGTTTTAATGCATCATGCTTTAAAATGTTTTACTACATCAAGCCTTCTTCCTGAAATTATGAAGCATCAATGTGCAATTAAAATCATGAAGCCAGTGATATTTAAAGCCTATATCGCATTATGATTTGAATAATGTTTTATCACTTGTTCCTGAGGGT
This sequence comes from Tupaia belangeri chinensis, assembly GCF_000334495.1. NCBI lineage: Eukaryota > Metazoa > Chordata > Mammalia > Scandentia > Tupaiidae > Tupaia > Tupaia belangeri. The sequence continues at coordinate 998,147 of NW_006160145.1, forward strand.
CTAAATAGTAGTTATCGTTACTGATTTATAAAGGGAGACCTGATTAAGGAGCATTCAGCCAGCTCTGTGATGACATTGGGATTTTTATTGCAAATCTATTGCATTGACTCTATCATCTCTTAGATGGCCTCATGATTGCCTAAAATGATCCTGGTCTGAATTTTATGTCAATTTGGGGGTAAAGGATTTTAAAAGGACAGTATATCAAATGATTTAGTTCTAATTGCTGTATATTAATTTTCCCTATTTCTCCCCATTTGTGTTTTTTTCTAGAAGAAAAATTCAAAGTGGAGACAAGAACAATTGCTGTTGACTTTGCATCAGAAGACATTTATGATAAAATTAAAACAGGCTTGACAGGTCTTGAAATCGGCGTGCTAGGTTTGTATTTTGGCCACATTTATAAGTTCTTCTTAAATTTACTACTCAACTTTCCGTGACTTCACGTTTTCCCTTTAGATGTTAAGTATTCAGTGGTAAAATGGCTAGTTAAAAATGAATCCTCCTGTTAATACAATAATCAGGTTAAATCAGTCTATATACATTTGGATCTGTATTTTGGGGTATGTATTAAGAACTGTTGTACAGTTTTGGTTATGTTTCCTTCCTACCTCATGTCCAATCTTCTGTCTGTGCATATTTAGATAGAGTTAAAACTACGGCGGGTATTGCTGACACATTTACAGCTGAGGAAATGAAGGCTGAGGAAAGGTTGAGGTATACAGTTGGGATTCAGTCTTCCATTTGCTTTTCTAAGTCTGCTCTCCTTTTTGTTATTCCTTTACTATCCTGCTCTTACTGCCAGCACCAGATGCTCGTGCTCAGATAATGAGAATATTGAACTTTAGTATGAAAAAGATTCACCAGAAGATTTTTTTTTTTTTTGGAAAGATTTTCACTATAGGGCGCGTGCGCTCGCCAGACAGACAGAGAGAGACATAGAGACAGAAAGCGAGAAATCACCCCCCAGAGGGGATGGTCACGTCGCAATCCCTTCTCCTCCATTCTCCTCTCAGGATCTTGGGCATGCACGCACACGCGCCCGGCGTGAGTTTTAAGCCACCAGGTCCGGGACGTGAACCGCGGTCGACTACGTGGGAGTCCAGTGACATAGCCATTACGCTAACTGCTGGTTCCCAGTTCACCAGAAGATTTTAAGGGATAAAATAGGCTTTATAAGTTTTTCACTATTTTTTGAGTCATTTCTAGAAAGAAACAGGACATCTAGTTCAGAAAATTTTCACTCCCTCAGTAAATCTCTTTATTCCACCACCTAAAATGATGGGAACCTGATCTTTGCCATTGTTCTCTTTTTGTGTGTGTGAATGGAAGTCATTTTTAAGAATGTTTATTAATATTTCTTTAGTCATACTATAAAAGAATATGTGTGTGTGTGTGTGTGTGTGTGTACACACATATATATTGTAGCTAGGGCAATCAAAAGCTCAATTCAGGAAGTATAGTCCCAGTACCCTTGGCTCGGTGGCGAACCCTGACTTCTGCATGCTGTCCTTTCTCACTCCCGCCCGGCCCGTGCCACGCGTCTTCATGCCCAATCTACCCACTTCACTAGTCATCACTTACAGAAGAATCAGTGAACTCTTAGACACGGGTCTAATTTTTTGCCTTTGTGTCTACATGTTCTTCTGTTACACATACTGCTAGGAGTCGTTCATAAGTCCCTCTTCTTTAGCCCAGATTTGGAATACATGAACACCAACATCTGTCAAAGTCTTAACTTTTTTTTTTTTTTTTTTTTGGGGGGTTTT
>NW_006160145.1:999925-1021891 GCF_000334495.1 Tupaia belangeri chinensis
GTGTGCTTGCCAGAAAGACAGAGAGAGACAGAGATAGAAAACAAGAAATCACCCCCCAGGGGAGATGGCCATTCCTCAATCCCTTCTCCTCCATTCCCCTCTCAGGATCTTGGGCACACATGCACAAGCACCCGGCATGAGTTTAAGCCATCAGGTCCGGGATTCGAACCATGGTCGACTACATGGGAGTCCAGTGGCATAGCCATTATGTTATCTTCTGGTCCCTAGTCTTGACTTTTTTAAAGCTTGCATATCAACAGCCATAACTTACTAGTTAGTGTAAACACTACCCCAGTCCATCCTAGTCTTCTTTCAAACTAGTGATGGTCCAGGGAATGAAAGCTGGCTTTGTGGAGGTGAACTGGAACCTCCTAATGAGAGGAGACTGGAGAAGCGGGGAAAAAGTCTTATTACTTGTCTGGACCACGTGTTCTTACAGAATGACTTAACTTTCAGAAGTATTGGGTTGTCTGGAAAGTCATGATGCATTTTTGCCTAGAAAAAAGAAATATGACACTCCCAAAGGCCCAATAAATAGTTCAGTTCATCGTAATTGTTTTTACCTTTGCATAAATTTTAGCCGCTTTTCCCTGGGTTGTCATAAAATCGTAGATGCTCTGGACTGGCACAGTGGAGGTGGAGAACGTGAGGTACCAAGTTGCTGCAGGGTGATAGGAGGCACGTTGGAATTCAGCCAGGAGAGGATGAGAGGACACGGCACATGGTTCCCAAGCACTTTCTCTCCTTTTCTAGAATCCCGGCACTTGTGTCAGTATGTAAACACTGACATTTAAATGTAAGGACTGGTATGTTTCTAGGCCTCATTTGCTAATGGGACCATTGTTTTCGTAGTCCGCTCCTAAGGGAGTTGCAGCCTGTGAGTTAGTGGTGAGTAACCCTCTTCATTCATTCATCAATCAACGACCCACACATGCCACAGGGAGCAGGAAGCTGCAGCGGGTTGTTTACGTTCTATGATGTTCTAATAGGAGACGGTCACGGTGAACAGAAATGGTTATCTGTGCGCTCAGTGTTTGGAGAGGGACGGGCGAGGTGGAATAAGGGTATAAAGGCACATCATTGCAGGGAGCAGTAACGGTGACTTAACCTCGACGGAGGGGTAGGAAAAAAGGAATCCAGAAATATTTAGGAAGTAGATGAAGCAGGAGTTTAGGAGAGATTGCAAGAGGGCTGGAGGAAAGAGAAAACTGAAGGAAAGAGGAAACTCAGGGATGACTCGCAGGTTTCCAGCCTGGGCATCTACATCCACATCCGTAGTGCCAATGACCACAATGGGGACTCCCTGAGGAGGAGCGTTTTTGAGGGATTGAGCATTAATTGAGGGGTTCCTCTGGGATACCCAAGTGGGGTAGGTAGGTTGGTAGTTGGATACGTGGGTCTAGGTTTCCCTAGAACTCAGGACTGGAGATAGGGTTCGGAGATGCGTTGTCTGTGGTCGTGACTTCTGTGGTACTGAGACCAGAGAATGTCCAAGACAGATGTAGAGAATGTAAACAGAAAATCAAAGACGGAGCTCCATGGAGGCCCCTCGCCTCCCATCAAAGGCTGCCAGGAACATGGAGCGTGAAGGAGGGAATAGTTTTTTCCACATCTTCAGCACAATCTAATAGAAATAAAACGTAAGCCACATTAAAAAAAAGTTATACTGTCATTAAATAGTTCTTTTCTGGTAGCCATATTTGAAAAAGCAAATAGACACAGGTGAAGGTAATTTTAATGAAAAATGTTTAATTTTAATCCATTACATTTGAAATATGTGCTCAATATAAAAATTATTGAAATGTCTTACATTTTTTTCATGCCGTTTGAAATCAGTGCGTTTTTTTATGCGTAATAGCACACTCCAGTGTGGAGTAGTCAATTTTTAAAAACATTTCTATCTATCTATCTGTTGCAGTTTTCAAGTCACGGGGTCTAGGAATCAAACTGTGGTCAGCCTTGTGGGAATCCAGTGCCTTAACCACCCCACTACCTCCTGGCCCAAGGAGTACTCCGTTTCTAAGTGCTTCGTAGCCACACGTGGGTAGTGGCTACTGTACTGGACATCCCAGCTCTAGTTCCTCCTGGCAATCTGCCACCCTGTGTTTGTGGAAGAGACATGTATTTAATTTCTAGGTTTTTCTATAATTTAAAGCAGTGGTTGTCAGCCAAGAGCAGTGTGCAGTGTCTGGCAAAGTTCGGAGACCTTTGTGCTACTTGGCAGGGGGCGAATAGATACTGATCTCTTGCAGGCAAAGGTCAGAGATGCTGCTAGATATCTGCAATGAATATAGGAGCTCCCCCCCCCACCCCCAGCAAAGAACTAGTGGCCTAAGGTGTCAGTTGTGCTGAGGCTGAAAAACCTTGCTTTAAAGTTACACCGTCAGGCCAGCTCTGTGGGCTGGGGGCCGCAGATCCCACATGGCAGCCGGATTCCAGGTGGCTGACCACACCCTGCATGGCTGACCACATAGTCCGAGTCCCAGACCCAGCCGTTTGCCAGTCCACATTCCCACGCACTGGGCATGTATGTGTGTACCCAAAATCACAAAAGGAGGGAGAGATGGAGGAGAAAGGATTGCTGTGTGACCATTCCCCTTGGGGGGACAGGGTGCTGTTTGTTCTCTCCTCCTCTCTGTCCCTTTCTCTCTCTGGCATGCACATGTCCCCTTTAGCCTAATACACACACACACACACGTGTATATATGTGTGTGTGTGTATATACTGTCTTTAAATTTAAATAATTCTGATCAAATACTTATTAAAACGTATTCACACAACGTTGGTTTTGATTTGTAAATAGTTGGTTTCAGATCCATAAAAATAATTATAGCAAATGTTTACATAATGGTTGAAAGTGTAGTCGTACTTTTGCAGTCGTCCTATCATTAACTGGGCCCTACGTTTAGCCTTCTCCCTACTCTACCGCAATTGTCTCCTTAACCATAAACGCTGCGTAATTATTATTGACATGTTAGCAAACACCTTGCACTTACGTTGGAATGATAATTTCAGAAGATTTTTGAAGGAACTGTTAAGACACCTTTGTGAGCTAAACCCTATTTCAATGATAATTTTATAGTTTCTTTGCTAGTGTGGGTAAGGTTCTCTAGAGCGTGCGTGTTTCGGGGTCCTAACGTTTATATGTTTTCCTTCACTTATGATTTCCAGCCCCTTCAACTTTTTTCTTATGTCCCTCTTCCCCACCCATATCTCACATGCTCCCACTTCAAATAGGGGTGAACTAGTCCTATTTATTCTCCTTCCTTCTCTATGTAATGTACGTCTCACCTTTATAACATTCTCAACATTATTCTACATGTGGAATGATTTCTAGTAAGGCCTAGCACTCCATATTAAGTCATTGGAAGGAATTATTTTCTTCTGAATATTAATACAGTGAGTAATGTTAAAAACAAAAATAAATCCCCAAGGCACACTTCATTTGTTTGAATGGTGCTATGGCACCAAACTGCAGTTGGTCTTTAATAAAGAAAATTAACATTTTCAGAATCACAAAGGAAAATGCTAAAGCCCTTTCTTTTCATAAGATAAGTAGAGCGAAAATAGCCATAAATTGTGTGAATATATTGAAAGATCACCTGAGAAGTTGGATACTTTGCTCTTTTATGGGGGGGGGCAACAATCTGCTATCTTCTTTCAGGAAAATGCCAAGAATATAGATTCCAGAAAGCTTAGAAAACTTCAGCTATTTAGAGAAAATGACATCCTGACTGCTTTGAATACACAAACAATTGGTTAACAAAGTGCTATTGCTATAATGCTTACTCAGTCCTCCCCCTCAGAGACTCTCCTGCTCCGAATGAGTTGGAGGATTTGCACAATGTGTCGCAAGGAGGCGCAGCTCACCCCGGCAAAGGAGCAGCCTTGCCGCGTCAAGTGCGGCAGACATGCTCTGCTCAAATCACTATGACTTCTTTAACTTTTAAAGAAGACTGAAATCCTTTATTCTACAAGGAGAAAGGTCCTCTTGGAAAAAGTTACTTAGTTTGTGATTCATTTAAAAAAACAAAAACAAAACATGGGGGCTGGCAGGTGGCGTGGTGGTTAAGGGTGCTGGATCCCCACATGGCCGACTGTAGTTTGAGTCCTGGCCCTGCTGGCTTTCTTACTTTTCCCTTTCTCTCTCTCTGTCTCTGGTCAAATTTAATAATAATAATAGTAACAAATGGAAATAAGTAATTCTTTAAAAACAAAACAAAACAAAAAGAACCACCATAGTTTTAGTCAAGGCATCAAGGCTTCCTCAACAAGGATTGCCCAGTGCCAAATATTGTCACGGTCTCCACCCCTAGTGTCACGTCTCTTTAAGTTAGAGAATCAAGAGAGTCGGCTGGTTCAGATAACCCGTGTTGCATGTGGCTAGCGTATTCAGGGCTGTCTGTTACCCATCAGCTTTTCTGGGCCTGTCTGTACACAGTGCTCATCATTTTCAGAGGCCTCATTTTAATAACTATGTGTAGAGAAGAAAGGTCAGTTGATTGCAAAGATTTACTGTTCACCTGGAGTAGACCTTAAGAGTCTTTCTTTTTTCAAAAATATTTTTAATTTTATATATTTACTTATTTTACTATAGGGCTTGTGTACTTGCCAGAGAGAGAGAGAAAGTGAGAAATCACTTCCCAAGGGGGTATGGCCCCGCTGGACTTCCTTCTCCTCCATTCTCCTCTTGAGATTTTGGACATGCACATGTGCCCGGCGTGATTTTCAACCTGCCAGGTTCAGGACTCAAACCACACCTCTGGCTTGTGGGATCCAGCACCTTCATCTCCTTGCCACCTGCTGGCCCCATTAGTCTCTTTTCCCCTGTGCTGTTTATTAAGTGAATACCTGCTCCGCTAATGTGCCCGGCCAGGTATTTTTCGATCGGCGCCCTTCCCTGTGCTCGGCTGAATGCACGCTCTGTAATCCTTGTCCACACAGCCACCGTCCTCATTAGACCGATTCGGGAAGCATTGTGTTCGAACCGTTTTTCTCCTCTAAAACCTAGTATTTCCCAGACCTGAGATAGAGATCAGTCAAATATAAATAATGTATTCACTAAACTGAAAGATAGTTTGAGCAGACATAGTCATGGGAATTAAGATCATTCAACAACTCTGTCTCTGTGTATACTTAAGCTCTCGAAGTTTCTTAAGGAAAGACTCAAAGGATATGAGCTATTTGGTAGAAAAGACCAGTTGGCTTCTAAATGGCAAACTCGCAGGGAACCAGGTTTGGATCCAGAAATGGCTTCCTGACAGTTCTCAGATCCCAAAGGATTTAAGAAAAGAAGACTAGACTTGGGCCTGGAAGAGGGAGCCAGGGGCTTTAGGAATTGTGCTGAGGGAAACTCTTCTCAGGTTGCTGGGAGGGAAGGAAGATTGAGCACAGGAAGTTGTGCAGCCTCCCAGTTCCAGCTGATTAGAGAAGTTACAAATACAAGAATCTTGGGGCAGGGCGGGGGAGGGGCGTGATGCTTGAGGTGGTGGACTCCCACATGGCGGACCATGGTTCAAGTACCAGACTCGGTGGCTTGCCTTCTCACTTTGCCTCTCTTTCTGTCTCTCTCTTTCTGGTCAAATTAAAGAAGACAAAGAATAATATTAAAAAATAAATAAGTCATTCTTTAAAGAAAAACAAATACAAGAATTTTATCTAAAGCTACAGATTACCTTCTTGCTATTCTCAGGAACTTTATGAATGAGAAATTAGATTTAAATTACCCCCTTTAAATTAGATTTGAATTGTCCCTCTTGGCCCCATAAATGACAGGGCCAAGCATCTGTCATTTACATCTTTGGGCATTAGTGAATCCATTTTATTACCTGTGTGCTTCTTGCTGATCAGTTACGCTGAGGATCTGGCTATTTGGTTTGGGAAAGATACAGAAAAGTCATTTTAAAAAGGAAATGGAGGGACCAGCAGATAGCATAAAGGCTATGTCGCTGAACTCCCATGTCCCATGTAGCCAACCGCGGTGCGAGTCCTGGACCTGGTAGCTTAAACTCAAACCGGGCGCATGTGCGTGCGTGCTCAAGATCCCGAGAGGAGAATGGAGGAGGAGGGATTGTGGCATGGACATCGCCCCTGGGGGGTGATTTCTCACTTTCTGGCTCTCTGTCTCTGTCTCTCTGGCAAGTGTGTACACCCTATAGCAAAAACCTCTCCAAAAAAAAAAAAAAAAGAGGAAATGAGAAGGGTTAAAGAGGAAACTACTGTGGTAGGTTGGCTATCAGTGGGGCACTGAGATACAGGAAGAGCAGAAGGACAAATAAAGTTAGTTGTCAGGACACCAAAGACGAACTTCATGTACTTGGAAATATCATTCCCATTTTATTATATTTTCTGTAACCCAAGTATAAATAAATAAGGCTTAAACAAGAGCAGAGGCAGGGCCAGCAGGTGGTGTGGTGTGGACAAGGCACTGGACTCCCACATGGGCAGCTTAAGTCCTGGGACCGGTGGTTTGAAAATCACACTGGGCACATGTGCACACGTGCCCAAAACTCCAGGAGGAGAATGAAAGAGAAGGGATTGCAGTGTGGCTATCCCCCGAGGAGGGTGATTTCAAACTTTCTCTCTCACTGTCTCTCTCTCTCTTTGTCTCTCTCCAGTGAGTGTATGTGCGCTATGGCAAAAACCTTGAAAACAAACATGAGCAGAAGCTATTAGCCTAGATATTCAATAATATATTAGAAAGGATTATAGAGTATAATGGATGGTAGGGGTTTTTTTTGGGGGGGGGTGGGGGCGGGGGAAGTTTCTCTGTTATCCTAGGACATGATTCTTACCCCTTCTATGGGTTTAGATCATTTCTTTCCCTTTTGGTTTTTTTTTTGTTTGTTTGTTTTTTTTGAGAGGTTTTCGCTATAGGGCGCGTGCACTCGCCAGACAGACAGAGAGAGACATAGAGACAGAAAGCGAGAAATCACCCCCCAGGGGGGATGGTCACGCCGCAATCCCTTCTCCTCCATTCTCCTCTCGGGATCTTGGGCACGCACGCACACGCGCCCGGCGTGAGATTTAAGCCACCGGGTTCGAGACGCGAACCGCGGTCGACTACGTGGGAGTCCAGCGACATAGCCATTACGCTAACTGCTGGTTCCCTTCTTTCCCTTTTGTAAAACCACAATTAAATTCTGTTGGTAACTGCCCAGAGTTAGTTAGATTCCAAAGCTCAAGGACACAGTGCCCAGCAAATCTGTCCTCACTTCACAGGCACAGGTTGGGGGATGGCAGTCCCCACACCACACGCACTTTTGACCAACTGGCTACAAATCCGTGGGCTCCTGTGACCCCTCGGGTTTAATAATTAGCTCGAACCATTCACAGAATGCAGAAAAGCACTGTACTCAGGGTCACGGTTTTGTTGTGATGGGTAGAAGTCAGGATCAGCCAAACGCAGAGACCCGTAGGGCAGGGCTGGGAGACACTTCACCCTCCCTGGAGCTCAATGTGTTCTCCAGCCAGGAAGCTCCAGTGGACCCCAGTGTCCAGGGTTCTTGGGGGTTCATTATCCAGTCATAGTTCACAGGGCCCACCAGTGCGGTGCTTAAAGCTGCTGGATCCCTCATGGCCCACAGTGCAGTGCAAGTCCTGAAACTCATGGCTTGAGAAACTTACTAGTCGTGTTAAACTGGAGAGCATTGCAGGAGATCCAGGAGGAGATTCTAGGGGACAACTGGATCACTGGCATGGATGCCCTTAAAGGCCAGCATGCAGCCTTTGCGTTGAATGACGTAGAAGGTTGCTCTAGCCAGTCACGGCAAGCAGGATAGTTGCATGGATTCCCATCAGGTACCTATTTTTGTTTTTAGAGAGGTTTTTGCTATAGGGTGTGCATGCTTACCAGCAAGAGAGACAGAGAGACAGAAAGCGAGAAATCACCCCCTAGGGGAGAATGGCCACGCCGCAATCTCGTCTCCTGCATTCTCCTCTTGGGATCTTGGGCACACACGCACACACGCTCAGTGTGAGTTTAAGCCAGTGGTTCCGGAACTCGAACTGCAGTCAACTACATGGGAGTCCAGCAACATAGCCATTACACCAACTGCTGCCCCCCCATTAGATACCTGTTAAACCAAGTATAATTGGCCTTATAGTTGTGTTGACTGAGATTGGATTTCTAAAGTGAGCATAAGATTTATAGAAGTCAAATTTATTTCCTTTTACTAGAAAACCATTAATGGCATTAATTAAAGCAGAACCTTTGGCTTAAAACTCAGCAATTAGCGCTGCGATTTCGGAAGTATAAATAGTCATGAAATTACGAAATGTTCCTCCCGTGCACTAACATTTAACTACCAACCTCAGGCCATCCGTCTTTCCTCATCCCCCGTTTCAGTTTGACGTAAGGCAGGTCTTGCCTGCTTTGCCATAAAGATCACGTGGCAACTCATACTTAAACAGTGGAGATGAGAAGTTCTCTTGTGCTGCTTCTGACTCAATCTTCATTTTCCAATTTCTGATTAAAGGCGCTGCAAATCTAAAGCCTTGTAAACTCTCTTTTATTTGGAAATTGCTACTCACAAGTGTATGAAAACTGTAAAGTTTGCAAAATGTCTTACATGGTGTTCCAAATATCATCTGTCAGAGCATGAGCATGTGCTAGCCACAGCAATATGTTAAATAAGGCGAAAAAGGGATTTCCTTTGCATCACGTTCCAAGCTCTCTCTATTGACTGGAATTCTTGATCTCCTTGAAGGAAATCAGAGGGTAGGAGAGCAATTAGGAGAAATCTGACCGGTATAGGCAGCTATTCTGGTTAACCACTGCCCAGAGCGCTCTTTCCAAAGGAGCCTGCAGTTGAATGCTGGTCCTAGGAGCTTTGTGTTGGGTGTGAAGTAGGAGTTCCGTCATTTTTGTTGACTAAATAGCTACACAATAATAACTCTTTTTCTATATCTATTCACACATTAACATGTTTTAGTCATTGGGTTAGAGGTTTTATGTATACTAGCTCATTGAGTTCTTAACTTACAACTCTAGTTTTTAGATAAGAATGGTCAGGAAGCTAGTAGTGGAGCCAGGTAGTAACCTGCGGCCACTGGAGTCTGAGGTTCATACACTTTCAGCTCAAACCCTTAAGGCAGAAGGGGTTTTGCCACTTTGGGTACATATACTGAAGTATGCAATTTTTTTTTTTTTAGAGGTTTTTGCTATAGGGCGTGTGCGCTCGCCAGGCAGACAGAGAGAGACAGAGAGACAGAAAGCGAGAAATCACCCCCCCAGGGGGGATGTCCACACCGTAATCCCTTCTCCGCCATTCTCCTCTCGGGATCTTGGGCATGCATGCACACACGCTCAGCGTGAGTTTTAAGCCACCAGGTCTGGGACGCGAACCACAGTTGGCTACATGGGAGTCCAGCGACATAGCCATTACACTAACTGCTGGTCCCTAAAGTATGCAATTTTTTTTTTTTTTTGGAGAGGTTTTTGCTATAGGGCGCGTTCGCTCGCCAGACAGACACAGAGAGACATAGAGACAGAAAGTGAGAAATCATCCCCCAGGGGAGATGGCCACGCCACAATCCCTTCTCCTCCATTCTCCTCTCAGAATCTTGGGCACGCACACACACACGCCCGGCATGAGATTAAGCCACTGGGTCCGGGACTCGAACCACGGTCGACTACGTGGGAGTCCAGCGACACACCCATTATGCCAACTGCTGGTCCCCAAGTATGCAATTTTTTTAAACATTTAATTTTTTATTCAGAGGGTGAGAGAGAACCCCCAATGGGGTCTTGATGCTGCCATCTATCCCAGCCAGCCCCAGATCATGGGCTTATGCATTCCTGGCATACTTGGGGAGGTCTCAGGACTCAAACTGGCAACCTTCCCATGTGGGTCTGCCTAGCAGAGCATCATCTCACCACTGTGCCACCATCCAACCCTCCCAAAGTATGCATTTAAAAATACTATTTTAGATCAAGCTGGCAGAGTGGTGGTTGAGGTGGCTGGATATCAACATAGCTAATTGCGTGGTTCAAGTTCTGGATTCAGTGGCTTGAGAGGCATGCCAGGAGTGTATGCAACATGCCCAAAGTCCTAAGAGGAGGATGACGGAGAGGGGATTACAGTGTGGTCATCCTTGCCCCAGGGATACATTCTTCCCTGTCTTTCTGGGGAGCACATGCACCCTATGGCCAAAAAGACAAGTTAAATTTAGTTCATTTTGAAATTTATGACAAATTTTTTTAAAACCAGTTTTTGGGGACCAGCAGTTGGCATAATGGCTATGTTGCTGGACTCCCATGTAGTCAACCGAGGTCTGAGTCCCAGACCCAGTGGCTTAAACTCTTGTCGGGCGCATGTGCATGTGTGCCCAAGATCCTGAGAGGAGAATGGAGGAGAAGGAATTGTACCATGGCTGCCACCCCCCCACCCCAGGGGTGGTTTCTTGCTTTTTGTCTCTCTGTCTCTCTCTGTCTTTCTGGCAGGCACACACACCCTATAGCAAAAACCTCTCAAAAATTTTTTTTGTTGTTCACTAACTCCAGGCCCTGGAACTGGAGTCTTGTATATAGCTACAGGTGTGACTGAATGTAAACTTAACATGTTCCCCCTTGATGCAATGAGAAGGGACTAGAAGGGGATACTTTGCATTGTCTGAAATGTATTGGGAAGCCCAAACATTAGACAAAGTCTTTTTTTTAAAGCAAAGTATTATTAACCCACCTTAGTTCTTACATTGTTTTTAGTTCTTGGAAAAAGAAGCAGGTTCGTGTGTGTGACCCAGGTCTGCTGTTATTATGTTTGGTCAGGTTGACTTTTATTTTCTAGTAACTTATTGTTACTTGTTTCTTCTTCATGCCTAACCCATATACCAAAAATTTGATTTTCCAACAACATCACTATATTTCTATAGTAGCTGTTTTTTTTCTTTTTAATTGCTAAAGGGTGTGTGCACTCTCCAGAGAGGAAGAAAGGTCAAAAAAAGCACCCTTAATGGGTCATGCTCATGCCATAAACTCTGCTTCAACTCTCCATCCCTTCAGGGTTTTGAACATGCATCCACAAACACCGGGTGTGTTTATCAAGCTGTTGGCACCTGGACTCGAACCCTAGTCAGCCATGTGAGATCTGGCTCCCTTTAATCCCAAGGCCATGAGGCCAGCCTTAGCAGCTAGTTTTTGACAGAGGATTCTTTTTTCTTTTCTTCTCTCTTTCCTTTTTCTTCTCTCTCTCTCTCTCATGCTCTCTCTCTCTTTCTCTCTCTCTCTCTCTCTTTTGCTAGAGGGTATACGTGTTCACCAGAGAAAGAGGGGGAGAAAGCACCCCACAAAGCACCATGGTCACATTCAGCTCCTTTTTCTCCATCCTGTCAGGATCTGGGGCATGTGCACATCTCAGCATTTTTCAAACCATCAGGGCCGGGATTTGAACTACATTGTCAGCCATGTAGGGTCCAGCTCCCTTAACCACTATACCATGGAACAGGCCCAATTCAGGGATCCTAAGACCATTGAAATCAGCAGCAAATTAACTTAGAAGAAACAAATCTTGTGCATGTGCTTTTCTTTTTTAAATATGAGGTGTAGTTTTTATTTTATTTTTTAAATTTTTTTTAAGATTTTTGCCATAGGGCATATGCATTCACCAGAGAGACAGAGAGAGACAGTGAGCAATCACCCTCTGGGGAGGGCCATGCTGCAATTTCTTCCCCTCGATTCTTCTGGGGTTTTAGGCACACATGCAGGCCCAAAATATGCTGGCCCCTGTAGAAAAAAAATTTTTTTAAAGTAAGTATGAGGGGGACCAGCAGTTAGTGTAATGGCTATGTCGCTGGATTCCCACGTAGTCGACTGCGGTTCGCATCCCGGACCCGGTGGCTTAAAACTCACGCCAGGCGAGTGTGCGTGGGCATGTGTGCCCAGGATCCCGAGAGGAGAATGGAGGAGAAGGGATTGCGGCGTGACCATCCCCCCTGGGGGGGGGTTCTTTCTGTCTCTCTGTCTCTCTCTGTCTGCCTGGCGAGTGCACGCGCCTTATGGCGAAAACCTCTCAAAAGAAAGAAAAAAATGATTGCATTGAGGTTGATGCCCAATGCATTAAAAAATAATAATAATAATAATAAAAAAAGTAAGCATGAGGGACCAGTAGGTGACATGGTGTTTAGGGCACTGGACTCCCATATGGCCTACCACAGTTTGAGTCCCAGATCTGGTGCCTTGTTATCTTTCTGTCTCTCTCTCCTTCGCTCTGTTTCTCTCTGGTGAGCTCACATGCCCTGTAACAAATTTAATAATAACAAAATTAAATAATTTTTTAAAAAGTAAATATGGGAACCAACAGTTAGCATAAGGGCTATGTCTCTGGACTCCCATGTAGTTGACTACGGCTCAAGTCCTGGACTTGGTGGCTTAAACTCACACCGGGCGCATGTGCATGCGTACCCAAGATCGCAAGAGAAGGGACTTCGGCATGGCCATCCCCCCTAGGGGGTGATTTCTCGCTTTCTGTCTCTCTGTCTCTCTATCTCTCTGGTGAGTGCACGCGCCCTATAGCAAAAACCTCTCAAAAAAAAAAAAGTATGACATAATTTAGAATATTTATATGATATTGAGAGTAACTGGGTTTTTTTTTTTGAGTGCAACTTATTGATATTAATATTTTATTTTGTTTTGCTTTTAACAATTTGTTGCTAGAGGGCACATACACTCATGAGAAAGAGAGACAGAGACAGAGAAAGTATCTGTCAAGGTGGTGTGGTCATGCCATAATCCTTTGTCTCTCTGTCAAGATTCTGGACCTCTACACACACTTGCCCGGCACGGCATGCCTTTCAAGCTGCCAAGGCCTGGGCTTGAACTGAATTGACCATGTAGGACCTGGCTTTCAGTGCAGAGCTCCTTACCTGTCCCTCAAAGAGAGGGACAATGAGAAGTCACCTCCACCACGGGGCGGGGGGAGATAGTCATGCCACAATCCCTTCTCCTCCATACTCCTCTGGGGGGATCTTGGGCATGCACATGCATACGTGTACACAGACGTGCCCAGCATGATTTTCAAGCCACCAGGTCCGGGACTTAAACCGGGAATCTCCCTTACCCATCATGCCGTCTCTCAGTTAGGGTTGGCTAAAGGTCTAGTGCAGGTCACAGTCAGCTCTTCCCTTCCGCTCTGTGGGTCCCTCCTTCCCCTGCTGTCACCTTCTCTGTCCACTCCTCTGGCCCTTCTCCTTGGTCTGTCCTCTGCACTCTGTCTGCCTCTTCTTGTCTGCGGACCTCTTCCCAGACTGAGAACCTCAGGGAGAAACTCGTGGAAGATTTCACTACTGCCCGAGGTCCTTGTAATGACTGGGACAGACTCGTGGTGGGAATTTGAGAGTAATGGGATTCTTTTATTTTCTGAAAGACTGTTATTCAAGTACAAGGGTTCTATGGGTCACTGAAAAAATCGTAACTCTCTCTCTGGTGACTCACTTGAAGAATTCAAGAAAACTCACTAATAAATATATTTAATGCCAATTTAAGACAGTAACATTTTAGATGGAATTTTCAATTGTCTGAATAATGTTCCAACAATTTGTGGTCTTGTTTGGTTGGGAGAATCCTGTAATAAACCCTGTAATAGAGAGAGAGGGCATTGCATGTACCCATTCTTGACGAGATCAAATTATAATGAGAATATTTCCATCCCTCACTCCTACCCAAAACCTGTTTTCTCCCTTTTGCAATCCTGCAAAGCTTTCTGCCCGCTGTTTGGTTGCTGCTGCCACCTAGTGTCTCAAAATAAAATTGCAGCGGGTTTGCCTTTCGGGAAGAACTGCAGTTCTGCAGGGTCGGGAAATAACAGAGCAACAGTTGTTTTTCTCTGTACTCTTAAATAGCAGTACTCTGAAGGGATTACGTCTCAAGGTGAGATTATGGGTAGCATATATTCCTCAGATAAAGGCAGAACTAATAACACAGAAAGGGATAAGAGTCCTAATCCCTAGTATAGGATAAACTGCAGGGTGACCTTGACATATTCTTCCCCTCATCAAATTGGCTCAATGCTTCGGAAAAGCCTGTTCCAGCTTTAACTGTTCTTTTGGAGGGTGGGAGAGGTTGCTCCCTGGAGAGAGAGGGAAGGTGAGAAATCACACCCCCCAGGGGCGGGGGGTTGGTCACGCTGCAATCCTTTTTCCATTCTCTCAGGATTTGGGGCACGCGCGTGCACACACACACACACATACACGCCCAGTGTAAGTGTCAGGCCGTTGGGTCTGGGACTTGATCCTCGGTCAGCCATGTGGGAGTCCAGCGCTTTCATCACTATGCCACCATCTGGCCTCCTGGGTACTTTTGATTATAGAAGTATAGTCCTGTAATGGTGCTATTCATTTCTCTGGGCTGAAATTCTCAGCGTCACACATGGATTCTTACAGAGGCGTGTTGACTAGACGTTCACGTTTCTCCTGTGTGAGGAGAAAGCTCTGAGACCTTTCCTCAGTTAGCAAGGCAATCTGAAGACGGTCTCTTGTCAATAGTGCCTCAAGGGGCGTAGCACCTTCCTGCTTGCTTAGTCGTTTGTGGGCTTCCTTAGCTCCACTTTGTACTTGTAATATATGTTAAGATCTCAAAGTCAGCTGTGCTCTTGCAGAGTTTCCAGATTTGGGAAAAAAAATCTGGATTATAACAGATTTGTAATTATACTGTTCCATTTTCTCCAGCATGAATACTTCTTTTTTAAATAATTGTTTAATTTTATTATTATTATTATTATTATTTCATTTCCTACAGGGCATGTGCGCTCTCGAGAAAGACAGAAGGAGAGGGAAAGTGAGAAAGCAAACCTTCAGGCCCAGGACTCAAACCATGGTCACCCACATGGGAATCCAGTATCTTCACCACCACACCACCTGCTGGCCCCAGCGTGAATACTTCTGTGGGCTAGAAAGGAATGTGGAGTTATGGGGGCCGGCAGGTAGGGTGGTGGTCAAGGCAGCTAGATTCCCACATGGCTGACTGCAGTGTGCGTCCCGACCTGGTGGCTTGCTTTCTCACTTTTCTTCTCTCTGTCTCTCTCTGTTTAGCTTCAAATAAATAACGACAATGAGTGGAGAGAGAGATGTTTGCTATCTGTACATGATGAAATTAAGAAATTCTGCAGGGTATTGTCACTTGGCAAAACGTTCCCTTGAAAGGTTCTGTTACCTGAAAGTGACTTTGTGAAGAGTATTTTGTTTCTGTGTAGCACATGAACAGATAGCCTGGGGGTTGCCATTTCTTTAGTCACGTAAATGATTTCTCCTTTATAATTCTGTAGCAGCTAAATCCAAGTCAAAAGAGCCCATAAAGCCTTACCTCTAACTAGATTGGGCTTAATCCCCACAGATCTTCCATAGAATCGATTCCTAGGACCCCTGGTGGGCAGAGAAACTTTAAGTAAAATAAAAAGCAATTGGTAACTTGTTATTTATGTTTAGATATGGCCCTTATCCCGCCGTTCATAAACCCCAGGTAAATACAGGCTACTTGGCCATTGTCTTTCACTTACCCATTTCCAGGCATGTTTCGGCTGTCTCATTCAAGTCATCCGCACCAAGTTTGGAGTAAAATCTTGAGACTCACAGATTCACGAGACTGGCTGACAGCTAAATTTAGAGTCCTTACTGAATTCCTTTGAACTACTGATTTTGTTAGCCATTAACAAAGTTGCTGTCCCTACTACCAGGGTTTATCTGGCAGAATTCATTACGTACATCATATATTACCGGACTGATCATAATTCCCTTATCTTTTTGCACCTGAAACCTCTTTTCTAATACCTCACACTTTTATTAAACGTGGCTATCAGATTCCTGCTTATTATCCAATTATTATTGATTTTTTTTCCTAGACTGAATACTGGATTCAGGCATGTGACGGCTTTAACATGGTGGTGAAGAGCCTAGCCTCGGAGGTCGCCTCCCCGAGTTCGAATCCCAGCACTCGGTCCCATGGGCACGTTATTTAGCTAGTGCGAACCTCGGTTTCCTAAAATGTGAAAGGGAGATGGTAATAGGGACTACCTCAGATGGGAACTCCCTAAAAGGGACTACGATGATTAGATGGAGATGGGTGAATAGGTGCATAACCCATTCCATGTGTTATTTACTTCACTAAAATCAAATCCTTGGCGTTTCTCTTATTTTTCGATTGCTGCGAATGTCGCCTTCACTGGGTTTGTCTTTATCTTTTCAGGGATAGGGAAAACTATCGAATAGCTGAGTGTTAAAGTCACGTGCCTAATGACATAGGAATTTATTCATATATTCTCGATTACCTTAAAGCCCTATAAACTTAGGTCAAGTAACTGGGGAGGAGATTGCAACGGAAACTAAGACATGTCGTTGACTTTCGGTGAATGGTTTATCGGAGATGTTAAGTCAGACCCACTTCCTTGGCCACCAGGAAGAAGCCTTTCTTCACTTTCTAGAATAGCGCCCATGGCGCTCGGCACTTTGTTATGAAGTCAGGGTCTGGTCCCTGCTGTTCTTCCCACTCATGTTATGCTCCACGATACCAAAACGGTCTGGTTCGTTCTGCTTTTTCTAGTTCTTGGCACACGTATTGCCCAGAGGCACGTGGCAAGTATCTGCTGAGTGACTGAGTGCGCCCTCATTTTAGAGATGAGCAGACAGAGATGCATAGATGTGACTTACTCCGGGTCGCTCGTTTCTGAAACTAGAGCTCAAAACGTCTGGTCTCCCAGTTCGCAGTGCTCACTACTCTTCCTGAAAATGCAAGATCCGGAGAAGAGTTTAAGAGTACCTGCCCGTCATGATAGTACAGAGGCAGAGCGCCCTGTCCCAAGAAGCCATGAGTCCTTTGGGCAGGGGGTGAATGGTGGGTGTGAAAGGCTTCGTGAAAAGATATCCAAAGTGGAGGATGGGTAGCTTTTGGATAGACAGGTGTGGGGACAGTTTCCAGCTATAAACAATCATCGTATGTAACTGTATGTAATTGTAGTCTTAGTATCTTTAATCTCACAATTTTAAGAAATCCTTAAATGTGTATTAGCTAATGATCTGATCTTATTTCAGTGAACAACGTGGGGGTGTCATACGAGTATCCTGAAAACTTTTTGGATATTCCGGACTTGGACAGTGTAAGCTTCTCTTTGTATATATTTTTTAAAGAATTATTTATCTAATTTATTATTATTACTAATTTTTAAAAATTTGCTATAGGCATTCACCAGAGAAAGACAGAGATGGGGAGAAGTGAGAAAGCAAGCCGCCAGGCTTGGGACTCGAACCAAACACACTGTGCAAATGTTTGCAAGATATCAGGGCATAATGACACAGGCTATAAGCCCTAGAGGCCAACTGCTGAGCTCTAAGCTGGGCTTTTTTCCTTACTACCTGAGGTACCCTGGGAATAATCCAATGCATACTTAGCTCGGTGCTTTGGCCCATAAAATAGCACCTTCACAGGTGTGTCCAACGAGTGAGTGAGAAATATTTATAGCCTAACTTACGTAGTGCTGTGCTCAGTAATAGTTCCAGTTTTATTATTCTTATTTTTATTATATCAAAACAACTCTGTATAAAAATCAATTTCAGGGAGCTGCCAGGTGCCATGGTGGTTAAGGTGCTGGGCTCTCACTGGGCTGTCTGAAGTTCAAGCCCTGGACCTGGCAGATTGTTTTCTCACTTTCCCCTTCTTGCCCTCTCTGTGTCTTTATGGTCAAATGAAAAATAATACATAATAGTGACAAAATTAAATAAAGAAGTAATTTTTAAATTATAATAATAAATAAAAAAGTAAAAAGTCAGTTTTGGCCTAGCCTGTTTATGGTGAAGATGGCTGAATCCTATGTGGTAGACTTGATGGTTTGAGGCTTGGACCCGGCAGCTTTAAAACCATACCAGGTAGTTTTGCATGTGTGCCCAAAAATCCCAACAGGTGAATGAATTGTGACATGACCATCTCCCTCGGGCAACGCTTTCTCTCTTTCTCTATTTCTCCCTGGTAAATGCATACACCCTGTGGCAAATATGTTTTTTTAAATCAATAATTTTTTGACGGGGAGAGGTTTTGCTGTAGGGCATGTGCACTTGCCAGAAAGACAGAGACAGAAAGTGAGAAATCACTCCCCGGAGGGATGGCTACACCACAATCCCTTCTCCTCCATTCTCCTCTCTGGATCTTGGGCACGCACGCACACACACCTGGAGGTTCTGGGTTTAAGCCATCGGGTCTGGGACTTGAACCACGGTCGACTGCATGGGAATCCAGCAACAGCCATTATGCCAACTGCTGGTCCCCCAATAATTATTTTAATATATAACAATATCGTCGATTCAGGTAAACCAGCTCTACCACAATGTAAGCTACGTCTCTAATACATAATTCTTTAATAAAAACTGGAAAAACGTGTTGTTGAAGGACTATGTACATTTTAAAAATGTATCGAAAATCTTAGATTCAGTCATCTCTATTCCATATCAGCACAGAGGAAATTGCAAAGTGTTCTCTTTATTTCAGACCTCATGTGTCTTTTTGGTTCCAGATTTTACTTAACATGTATACCTTGAGTTTTGCATGTTAGTATACATTGTTGCTTTTGTTAGAAAAATCCTGTAACTGAGCATAAAGCAACATCTGTCTCTCAACCCTAATTTCCATCACTGTGTCTCTGATTACTTAAGTATATAAATCTGATATGGTTACTTCCGTGATCAAATCTATATAAAGTTATCAATATTTTTTTTTTTGCAGGCCATCAAGAAACTAATAACTATTAACGTGCTTTCTGTTTGTAAGGTAAGCAGCTTCTTTTTAAACCTGCCATCCCTTTCTGGTTCTTCCTGTGCAAAGACATTGGCCTATTTGACTCACTTTAGCCGACTCTTGCTCAGGTACATCTATGTGTTCTGGGTCAGAGTGACCAGTTGACGCACCTCTGCAGGACGTAGAAAGCAAACGGTGTCTGAGTGTTTTTCAACAACTGAGCAGTTACTAAACGCCTTCTGTGTGCAAATACTGTCATAGCCCCCGAGACAACTGAGACCAAAGATCTTTATGAGGACCTCACCCGCGTGATCTTTAGCACTGATCAACTGTTTCCATTTCTCTCCACGTGATGACGCCCTGTGTGGGAAGCCAGGCGATGAGGGAACGAGGCCCTGCGCTTGTCAGCCACACCGTAAAGCTGGTCCCATTCGCTGCTCACCATGCAGCACAGCCGTGTCACTTACCCACGCCAGTGAGAAGTGACACACTCGGGCCACATGGCCGTGCCGGGTGCAGCACGGTGTTCTGCAAGGTTGACCATGTAGGAAGGTTCCAGGTTCATGGCTGGGACCTCCCTGAGGACATGGTAGTGGGGGGAGGGTTCGTGCTCGTGCTCTGGGGCTGGGGGAGGTAAGCATGGTGTCCAAACCCTGCTAGACATTCTCTCTGTCTCTGTCTCTCTGTCTCCATCTCTCATGGAAGAAATACATGAACTTTAAAAAGGTAACACAGCTAGCATCTGCTAAGAGGAAGAATAGTTAGCAGATGTGAAGACCTCGACACTATTTTTCTTACAGTTTAGGGTAGCTACAGTAAGATACCATACTTTTATTTATATGTGTATGTATATGTTATATAAATATGATATATAAATGTATACATAATATGTGTATGTATCATACTTTTACATGTATATGTACATGGATATATTAATATAGACATATAAATGAAAGGGACACATTCTTTACATACATATGTATGTATGTATGTATCATGTATATATTTATATGCATATAAGTATAGATAGATGATAGATAGTTGAGAGAGAGCCATGCAGGGGAGACAAGGACAGAGGGGTATGTTGGACAGGGTTTCCCGTCGTGAGCCTCGCCCTAACCTCCCAGTTAGCTGGGATTACATGCATGTGCCTCTGTGCCCACCTGTTCAGGGCAGTCTGGGACCCCAGCCCAGGCCCCCCAGGTAGGCCAGCCTTGCATAGCAATGCCCTCCTGCCTGTGAGGACCGCCTGGACCTGGACTGCACACCCCAGAGCAGTGAGGCATGCCGTCTGCAGCAGTGGCAGATTCGTCAGACGTGAGTGCACTTACAAAAGGCAAGTCCATGTCCAGTAACACGCATGTACAAGCTTATTTATTTTTTTGAGAGATTTTCGCTATAGGGCGCGTGCGCTCGCCAGACAGAGAGAGACAGAGAGACAGAAAGCGAGAAATCACCCCCCAGGGAAGATGGTCATGCCGCAATCCCTTCTCCTCCATTCTCCTCTCGGGATCTTGGGCACGCACGCACACGCGCCCGGCATGAGTTTTAAGCCACCGGGTCCAGGATGTGAACCGCGGTCAACTACGTGGGAGTCCAGTGACATAGCCATTATGCTAACTGCTGGTTCCCTGTATGAGCTTATTTAAGGAAATAAAAACCTGTTCCACTCAGAATTGCAAGAATTAACCAGAGAAATATAAATAGGAACTTAATTACTAACTTTCATTTTATGACTTGGTCTTGGTCTTCTTCTCTACCGTAAATCTCGAAAGAAGAATTTTCCACGTGTGTTAATGTCCTGAGAGAAACCGTGACCCTCGCCTGGTTGATTTCATGTCCAAGAATCAATGATCTCAGCTCTTGCCCCACTTCTCATGTATGGCTGTGCCCCTCCCGTCACAGATGTGTTGTTCAAAACCGCTAGTTTAGTTTTTATGGGACCAAAGACATTGGGGAGCTTGCTGTTTAAAGGCACCTCAAACGAGTTCTATTATAAAATGACCAATCATTTTGTTAAACAAAGAAACACTCCTCTTGTTTCTTTTCCTTTATTGTTATTAACCAAGTTTTTTTCTCAAGTAAGATTCAGTTTAAGTGAGGTAAAATCAATAAGTGGATCTGTGAGTAAACCCACATGCACAAAATTGACGCTTTTAAATCATGGTTAATGTGAATATATCTGTGTCATTTTAAAGGTATTTCCGTTAGCATATTTATGTAAATGTAATCATTCTTTAATAATCTGTATGAAGTTTCAAGTTAATTAAATAACTCTACCATTTACTAGTTCTATTGGACCTTGGGCAAATTACTTAACCCCTGTTCTTCAGTTCAGCGTTTGTAAATTGAGAATGATAATTCTCTTTACCGCACAGAGTTGTGGGTATTAAACAAGAGAATACGTGTATACCTCTTAGAGCAGGGTCCAGATCATAATAAGGGCTCTGTACATGTTCGTATTGTGTTAAGCTCAGAGCTGATACGTTTGGCTCAGCAGGGGTGCAGGTGGCCAGGTGCTGCTGGGTGACACAGCCTGGGGACCTTGGGAGCGCCCGGGGTTGGGGTCCGTAGTCAGCCTGAACACGACTCGAAGGCTGCAGGGAGGGGCACGGCAGGGCACAACTCCGTCAAGGACCCCTCCTCCCTCTTATGCGGAATAAATATACTTTTAAAAAGAGATCGTTAGTAAATATGTACCCTGCTCGACTGCATTTTTAGCAGATTTTTGGGGATAAAAATTAATGTCACTTCTAGCCCACAGTTTGTATATTTTGTGGTTTTATCTTTTGAAATGACTGATTTGTATTATTATTATTATTGTATGACTGTCATGGGGTATGTGTGTGCATGTGCGCCCAAAGTCCCGAGAGGAGGATGAAGGAGAAGAGATTGTGGCGTGCCCATCTCCCCGGGGGGGTGATCTCTCACTTTCTGTCTCTCTCTCTCTCTCTCTCTCTCCAGCGAGTGCATATGCCTTGTAACAAAAATCTCTCAACAAAAGTTTGCTTGTTCCTTCTTTCTCCCTCCCTTTCTCCCTTCTGAGAGACGGGGGCAGGAGAAGAGGGGTACCTTGATGGGGACCCTCCAGGATGCTGTCTTCCCCCAAGCCTCACAGCCAGCTGGGATCACAGCACAGCGGGCAAGTCCAGGTCAACCAGCGATTCCAATCCGGGCTGCCTGTATGGCTTCAGGCCTGTGCAGGCACACCGACATCCGGGCCACTGCCGCTGGGCCCTGTTATGTGAACTGGAGAA
>NW_006160145.1:1021933-1035256 GCF_000334495.1 Tupaia belangeri chinensis
GCTGTCCTGTAGGCTGGGTCAGTGTGGTAACCGTCAGCGGGAGGCCAGTGAAGTACAGGGCTGGCCAGATGGCCACCCAGGCAGCACCGGGAGCTGCCCACGAGGGGAGGGAGCTCTGAAGAGCCTGCGAGGAAGTGGAAGCTGTCATCCGTCTGCGCTCTCGTAGCAGAGGGACGTGGCAGTATGGACTGGATGGTGCACGTGTTCATCTCGTTTGCGCTGGAAGAGGGCACCCGCCTTAGCGAAGCGCGTGCCACTACCAGGGAGAACCGTTCTGTGCTGCCCTGGTAGTGCCCTCGGCGTTGGGAGGATCGTGCCTGCTGTGCCGCCAAGGCCGAGGCCGTGTTTTCAGTAGCCATGACTGTTTGGAGCCCTGGGGTAACTTAAAAGAAGAAGAAAACTGGTCTGGCTGCGGAATCTTAGCAGGTTTTATGGTGGCTGGCTATCAGGGGGACCAGGACATGGATGTGTGCAGCCCAGTGCCACAGTAAATTTACTAGGAGAGGTCGTAGAGGAAAGAGAACGACCTCTTCTCACCATCAGTCTGGTCCAAGGTTCCTCTCCCCAAACCACGGCAGGCAGTCACTGGGAGGAGTGTGCAGGGCAGCCCAGGAGGTCAGCTTCCTCTGGAGACGGGGCTTGGGGTCTGTTTGGAGCTGCTGGCATGGTAGGCCCCAGCCTTTCACCAGGGCTGTGAGCACTGAGCAACCTGGCTTTACACTCCTGCAAGTCTGCATGTTTCTGTCCTGTAGCAATGGGTCAGGTGATTATACAACTCAACTGAGACCCACATCCCAACAGAGAAAGGATAGCAGTTGATGTGGTCCAGAATACTGAAAATATTGAGAACAGTTTTGACTGTAGACTGAGGTTTAATCATGGACAACCCTCCCACACCATTAAGGTCCAGTTGTCCCACTTTTTAGGCTTTTGCCATATGGCACATGCACTCACTTGAAAAAGAGGAAGGGAAAGTGAAAGGGAAGGAGAGAAACCACCCTTCAGGGGCATGGCCATGCCACAGTCCCTTCTCCAATCTCCCCTTGGGGTTTTGGGCACGCACACACATGCCCCTGGTGTGATCTTCAAGCCAGTGGGTCCAGGAATGAGCCTGCAGTCTGCTATGTGGGAGTCCAACACCTTAACCACTCCACCACCTGCTGGGCCCCTTACTTCACTTTTTGATTTGTAATTCGGGTTTATTCCTTTCTTTATTATTCTCTCTGTGCCTTATTTAAGTGTGTTTTCCCTGTACCTGGGTACTTAGAGCTTTGTCACCTGCTTTTCCGGTTTTGCTTTCAGATCTTTCAGAAATGAATTTAGTCGTGTTCTTGTTTCTCGCAGAGAAATAAAGTACAGAAGTTCAGTATAGGGGACTGATATGGCAGGTAGGTTGGGCTCAGGCTGGAAGAAAATGTCCTAACAGTGAGGGTGTTTCCTTAGGATTTCAGATTCCCTGGGGCTGGAACGTGAGGTAAATCTTACTTCTCCTCCAGAACAATGGCCTTCAAAGCAGAAATGGTGGAGTTTAGAGACAATTGAACCTCAAGCTTTATGCCTGGAAGGGATTTCCATCCCGAAAACTGAGAGCTTGCGCAAATGAAATGGTTGAACTATTATTGATTAGTGTGAGAGGAATCAGGGGGACGAGAGGTGCCGCAGCCCCAGGGGCAGGCTCCTGCAGGTCTGATCGGTTTATGCTGACTCCCACACCAGCCCCAAGACAAGTCCTAAAACAGACCTTGTTTGGGCTGTTACTTCCTGTTTTGCTGTCACTTGTTTTGATAGCTGCCAAGTTTAGGGCTGCCTTCATGTTCTGGGCCAGACTGTTCTGTGATTCCTTTAATTCCGACTTTAGGACTTTGAGAGACCATCCACTCTTCACTTCTTTGACAAAAATAAAAAATTAATTAATTAATTAAAATTCCCCAACTACTTACAGCCACTAGCTAAGGGTAGAAAAAAACATTCTTTCTGATGATCCTGAACCCTGAACCCTCCTCCCTCTTATGCGGAATAAATATACTTTTAAAAAGAGATCGTTAGTAAATATGTACCCTGCTCGACTGCATTTTTAGCAGATTTTTGGGGATAAAAATTAATGTCACTTCTAGCCCACAGTTTGTATATTTTGTGGTTTTATCTTTTGAAATGACTGATTTGTATTATTATTATTATTGGATGACTGTCATGGGGTATGTGTGTGCATGTGCGCCCAAAGTCCCGAGAGGAGGATGAAGGAGAAGAGATTGTGGCGTGCCCATCTCCCCGGGGGGGTGATCTCTCACTTTCTGTCTCTCTCTCTCTCTCTCTCTCTCCAGCGAGTGCATATGCCTTGTAACAAAAATCTCTCAACAAAAGTTTGCTTGTTCCTTCTTTCTCCCTCCCTTTCTCCCTTCTGAGAGACGGGGGCAGGAGAAGAGGGGTACCTTGATGGGGACCCTCCAGGATGCTGTCTTCCCCCAAGCCTCACAGCCAGCTGGGATCACAGCACAGCGGGCAAGTCCAGGTCAACCAGCGATTCCAATCCGGGCTGCCTGTATGGCTTCAGGCCTGTGCAGGCACACCGACATCCGGGCCACTGCCGCTGGGCCTGTGGTACGCAGCTTCAGCAGACAACAGTTCCAAACCATTGCTGCACGGAACCAGCGTCATCTAGAAAACAGCCGGTCCACTGTGCTGTCCTGTAGGCTGGGTCAGTGTGGTAACCGTCAGCGGGAGGCCAGTGAAGTACAGGGCTGGCCAGATGGCCACCCAGGCAGCACCGGGAGCTGCCCACGAGGGGAGGGAGCTCTGAAGAGCCTGCGAGGAAGTGGAAGCTGTCATCCGTCTGCGCTCTCGTAGCAGAGGGACGTGGCAGTATGGACTGGATGGTGCACGTGTTCATCTCGTTTGCGCTGGAAGAGGGCACCCGCCTTAGCGAAGCGCGTGCCACTACCAGGGAGAACCGTTCTGTGCTGCCCTGGTAGTGCCCTCGGCGTTGGGAGGATCGTGCCTGCTGTGCCGCCAAGGCCGAGGCCGTGTTTTCAGTAGCCATGACTGTTTGGAGCCCTGGGGTAACTTAAAAGAAGAAGAAAACTGGTCTGGCTGCGGAATCTTAGCAGGTTTTATGGTGGCTGGCTATCAGGGGGACCAGGACATGGATGTGTGCAGCCCAGTGCCACAGTAAATTTACTAGGAGAGGTCGTAGAGGAAAGAGAACGACCTCTTCTCACCATCAGTCTGGTCCAAGGTTCCTCTCCCCAAACCACGGCAGGCAGTCACTGGGAGGAGTGTGCAGGGCAGCCCAGGAGGTCAGCTTCCTCTGGAGACGGGGCTTGGGGTCTGTTTGGAGCTGCTGGCATGGTAGGCCCCAGCCTTTCACCAGGGCTGTGAGCACTGAGCAACCTGGCTTTACACTCCTGCAAGTCTGCATGTTTCTGTCCTGTAGCAATGGGTCAGGTGATTATACAACTCAACTGAGACCCACATCCCAACAGAGAAAGGATAGCAGTTGATGTGGTCCAGAATACTGAAAATATTGAGAACAGTTTTGACTGTAGACTGAGGTTTAATCATGGACAACCCTCCCACACCATTAAGGTCCAGTTGTCCCACTTTTTAGGCTTTTGCCATATGGCACATGCACTCACTTGAAAAAGAGGAAGGGAAAGTGAAAGGGAAGGAGAGAAATCACCCTTTAGGGGCATGGCCATGCCACAGTCCCTTCTCCAATCTCCCCTTGGGGTTTTGGGCACGCACACACATGCCCCTGGTGTGATCTTCAAGCCAGTGGGTCCAGGAATGAGCCTGCAGTCTGCTATGTGGGAGTCCAACACCTTAACCACTCCACCACCTGCTGGGCCCCTTACTTCACTTTTTGATTTGTAATTCGGGTTTATTCCTTTCTTTATTATTCTCTCTGTGCCTTATTTAAGTGTGTTTTCCCTGTACCTGGGTACTTAGAGCTTTGTCACCTGCTTTTCCGGTTTTGCTTTCAGATCTTTCAGAAATGAATTTAGTCGTGTTCTTGTTTCTCGCAGAGAAATAAAGTACAGAAGTTCAGTATAGGGGACTGATATGGCAGGTAGGTTGGGCTCAGGCTGGAAGAAAATGTCCTAACAGTGAGGGTGTTTCCTTAGGATTTCAGATACCCTGGGGCTGGAACGTGAGGTAAATCTTACTTCTCCTCCAGAACAATGGCCTTCAAAGCAGAAATGGTGGAGTTTAGAGACAATTGAACCTCAAGCTTTATGCCTGGAAGGGATTTCCATCCCGAAAACTGAGAGCTTGCGCAAATGAAATGGTTGAACTATTATTGATTAGTGTGAGAGGAATCAGGGGGACGAGAGGTGCCGCAGCCCCAGGGGCAGGCTCCTGCAGGTCTGATCGGTTTATGCTGACTCCCACACCAGCCCCAAGACAAGTCCTAAAACAGACCTTGTTTGGGCTGTTACTTCCTGTTTTGCTGTCACTTGTTTTGATAGCTGCCAAGTTTAGGGCTGCCTTCATGTTCTGGGCCAGACTGTTCTGTGATTCCTTTAATTCCGACTTTAGGACTTTGAGAGACCATCCACTCTTCACTTCTTTGACAAAAATAAAAAATTAATTAATTAATTAAAATTCCCCAACTACTTACAGCCACTAGCTAAGGGTAGAAAAAAACATTCTTTCTGATGATCCTGAACCCTGAAGCTCCTAAAGGACTTGTTGAAAAAGACAGAAGCTGGGGCCCACAGGTAGCATAGTGGTTAGACCATGATTCAAGTCCTGGACCTCGCGGCTTGAAGATCTCTCCACGTACCTGTGCATGTGTGCCCAAAATCCCAAAAGGAGAATGGAGGAGAAGGGATTGCAGTGTTGCCATCCCTCCGGGGGTGATTTCTCACTTTTCCCTCTCACTGGCTCTCTCTTTCTCCAAGGAGTGCACACATCCTATGGCAAAAACCTTTAAAAAAAAAAAAAGAGAGAGAGAGAGAGACTAAGGGATGGCCTCGTCTGCCGTGGAATTTCTTAGGAAACGTCCAAGCTACATTCTGATAGAGGGGATATTCCAGCTGCCTTAATTAACTTCCTTAGCACAGAGAAGGAAATGGGTGGGGTAGGCCCAATGTCAACTTCAGCAGCAATCCCCACCCAAAGTGAAAGACCATTGAGTTGTGCTGTTTGCTTTATTTGGGGATGGGGTATCTCAAGCAGGGATAATAACTCAGTTCTTCCTTTATCAGCTATCCAGCCACCATAGAGACTTGAAACCATGCATTAGGAGTGGGGGGTAGGGAGCTTCCTGATCCCTCCAGACTGGATTAAGTCTCCCGTCATGTGGTTCCACTGCACACTGCGGGTCTTCCTCCCACTCATCATCTCACTTCTCATCTACAGTCTCTGAGATTGAGAGTGTTGGTTCAGAGTCTTTCTGCAGATCGAAAGTGCCACGGGGCCCTCAAGCTGATGCCATGTTCTCTGCCATATCCTAGCCCCAGGCATCACAGTTGGCAGGTGGACTATAAACACTTCATTTTTTTTTTTCATTTTTTGCTGTAGGGCATATGCACTCACCAGAGAGAGAGAGAAAGTGAGAATCACCTCCTCCCCAAGGAAGATGTCCACACTGCAGTCCCTTCTTTAGTCTCCTGGGATTTTGTGCATACGTGCACCCATGTCTGGCATGATTTTCAAGCCATGGGATCCAGGATTTGAACCACTGAGTCAGCCATATGGGATCCCAGTGCCTTAACCTGCATGTCATCTGGTCCAACAAGTACTTTTTGAATGAATGAATGAATGAATGAATGAATAAATAAATAAATAATGAATTTTTAAAACTGAAAATCATCTAGTTATCTATTCTAGTTCCTTGGGAATAAGGATGACCCTGGGTGTGGCTCTGGTTCAGCTCAAATCAGTTGTTGCTGTTTGCTCATGAGAACTTGCTCATCTTTGGGTCTCCCAGCAGTGGAATGGGCAGAAAGCGAGCTCCTTCCTGACTCTGGGTCAGAAGTTGCAAGTCTGAGGGCTGCATGTGGCCTGCCAACATACTCGGTCTGTTTTCAAAATGAGGAAATCTCACACCCAGATTTCTAGCTTTCCTTGGGAGGAAATTGGTTAACGCAGACCTGAACGTTTTTGCATGGCAGTAGGCGACTAGGTTTGTTTTTTGGTTTGGTTTGGTTTGGTTTTAGGTTTTTGCCATAGGATGAGTGTGTACCCCAAAGAGAGGGCAAGTCACACCCCAGGGAGGATGCCATGCTGCAATTCTCTCTCCATTCTCCTCCCAGGATTTTGGGCATGCACACACACACCTGGTGTGATTTTCAAGCGGCCTAGTCCAGGGCTCAGCTCTTGGACCTTAGCCATGTGGGAGTCCGGCACCTTAACCACCATGCCACCTGCTGGCTCCCAGGGATTAGATCTTTCTTTCTTTTTTTTTTTTTTTTTTAAGGGGTTTTTTCTCTTGAGGACGACAGAAGTTTTAAGAGGTTTTTGCTATAGAGAAAGACAGAGACAGAAAGTGAGAAATCACCCCCCAGGCGGAATGGCCATGCTGCAGTCCCCTCTCCACTCTCCTCTCAGGATCTTGGGTCACGTACACATACGCACCTGGTGTGAATTTTAAGTCACTGGGTCCAGGACTTGAACCATGGTTGACTATATGGGAGTCCAGGGACATAACCACTATGCCATCTGCTGGTCCCCAAGGATTAGATTTTTACCGTGTGAATTTGGAGAGGGGACTTGAGCATTCAGACTGTAGCATCTTCCATCGCTATGCCTCTCTAAAATGAAAGCATTCAGTATAAGGCCTCTTGCACTTGCGAAAAGCTAACGTTTTCTTCTAGTACTGCTGTGTATTTGTTGTCTGTTATTTATCCCCGAGTGCCTAATTCTATGTCCTACCCACAGAGCAGATAGTGAGTAACAGCCTGGAAAAGCACTGATTTTATTTTCCTACCTGGGTTTGCCTCTGGCATGTGACACAGTACCAGTAGGGGGAGCCCCGTGTCAATTTGGAAATCCATGAAAACCACATCTGTTCAGCTGTCTAGTTGTATTTCATTTAGGGAGTATGCTAAGAATGTGTCCCAGCAGCCTGCCCCCAAGAATTTAAGTGAACAGCATTAGGAAATGAATCAATTGTAGGACAAAGGCCATCACCCTCACCTCTGACTCCCACCCAGGGCTTTTCTAAATGAAGATATTCTAAGATAATATGCATCGTAATCCATCTGGAATTCAGTTGCCATGATGCTCCTCAAAATTTCCAAATTAGGTACACGTAGCCCTTAGAGTTCATAGTAATGAGCTGTTTTGGGCTTAACTGCAAAATGAAGGATTTGCCAAAACACACAACCACCCCTTCCATGGTTTCGTTATTTCAAAAATATCAGAGTTGTTGTAGGTTGGTTCTAAGATTCCTTCCAGATAAAGTAAAGCTAGTTGATGGGAAAAATGCCTTTTGTGGGACCAGCAGTTAGCGTAACGGCTATGTCTCTGGACTCCCACGTAGTCGACTGCGGTTCACGGACCCGGTGGCTTAAAACTCATGCCGGGCGCGTATGCGTGCGTGCCCAAGATCCCGAGAGGAGAATGGAGGAGAAGGGATTGTGGTGTGGCCATACCCCCTGGGGAGTGATTTCTTGCTTTCTGTCTGTCTGTCTGTGTCTGTCTGAGGAGCACATGCGCCCTATAGCAAAAACAAACTCTAAAAAAATTGCCTTTTTTATAAGTGAAAACGTAAAACCCTTTTGTGAATTTTAGGGAGTATTTTCTCCTCCCCAAATCTGTCACTTTCAAAACATCAATTTATTTTGGAAATTTTAGAGAGTGGAAGCTGTTAGCGTACAAAAAGCTAGTATAGAATACTAAATTTGGGGATATAGCATATGATGATGTATTCTTTTAAGAAATATTTGTCGGGACCAGCAGATGGTGTGATGGTTACATCACCGGACTCCCACGTAGTTGACTGCAGTTCAACTCCTAAACCCAGCAACTTAAAACACACACCGGGTGCACGTGCATGTGTGCCCAAGATCCCGAGAGGAGAATGGAGAAGGGATTGCGGTGTGGCCACCCACCTGGAGGGTGATTTCTCACTTTCTGATTCTCTGTCTCTTTGATGAGCACACACTCACTATAGCAAAAATCTCTCTTAAAAACTTTTTGTCCAGGTTTTATAAATTACAGCTTTTGATTCATTATTATTAATTAGCATGCAGCCCTCTGTTTTGGAAAGTTCTTTTCTTTTGTTAAATTATTTCAATGTAGATCAAGCCAGAATTTATTACATAAAGAAAGATTGTTTGTGTGTGTGTGTGTTTGTGTGTGTGTGTGTGTGTGATAAAGTATTCGTGTGTGTGTGTGTGTGATATAGTGTTGCATTTCAGGTAAAGTAATACGGGGTGGGGGAAATGGCAAGGGGGGCCCTTAACTTCCACAAAGACCTAAACATTAATAATAAAAAAGAAAATTAAATAACACTTGGAGATCTCAAAGCACTCTGAAAATGTTACCTAATTAAGCTTTGCACCCCCTGTTAGCCATACAGGTGAAATTCTAAGAATTTCTAATTAAGTCGTGTTCTCGGTACCACAGGGCTCAAATTATACAGTTTTCCAAAGGAAGTGTGTGCTGTGTCATTGGAGTGCGACTTCCAGTGGAAGTACCGCCTAATTTGTCCAGAACAAGCATTGTGCCACAGCATTGTTACTTAATGTAGTTCTTTTCACTATTATGCTATGAATTTTAAAAATTGAGCACCATTCCAGTTGGAAATTCATTTAAGGTATTTGCATCTAAGAAATCATGTTCTTCTAAATTATGTGGGTTCATTTTTCAGTTGCTTCAATTCGGATCCTTGTTATTCTAAGCGAATTTCCTTGGAGTAGGTGTAGGCAGAGCTGGGCCATGGGGTGGGTTCTCGTGGCTCTGGGGCTGAATGGCTTGGATTCTTGGGCTTTGCTGCAGTCTACAGCAAGGTGTTACACTTTATTCCCTGCTTATAGAGAACCTTAATTCAGGTGACAGTATGTGTTTTCTTCTATGAAAACATCATGAATTTAAATGTAGCCTTTCCATTTAAGTTAGCATTTTGAGCATTATACAATAGTATTTGTTTTGGGTTTCTGTTTTGTTTTTGTTGTTTTGTTTTGTTTTGGTATCATTCTCTTCAAAAAGTGTCCAAATGTTAGAGGTTACTTGATACAAAAATAATTTTCTCAAATTGCGTCAATTTTTATACTGAAGAGTAGGGCAATTCTGATGGACTCCTAAGTATAAAATTAATTTCCTTCTATAAACTATTGATTACTGCTGCCAAAAAGTTGAAAAACCAAAGAAGAAAAAATTTTACACCTATTAATATATTTTTTTTTTTTTTAGGTTTTCGTCATAGGGTTTGTGTGCTTGCCGCAGATAGACAGAGAGGGAAAGTGAGAAATCAGCACCAAGAGGGATGACCATGCTGCAGTTCCTTCTCCAGTCTCCTCTTGAGACTTTGGGCACATGAATACATGTACCCAGCATGGTTTTTCAAGCCACCAGGTCTAGGACTTTAATTGCACTCAGCCATGTGAGAGTCCAGCACCTTAACCACCACCCCTCTCCTGGCTCCCCTCATACTAGACTTTTGAGAAATAAGATTGTGGAGGGTTAAAATCTCTCTCTCTAAAAAAAAAAAAAAAAGACTGTGGGGGCTTTTTCTAATTATAAAAGCAATACAAGAGTGTTGCTAAAAATATTATACATATATACAAACCGTAAAAAGAAAATAAGTTGTTCATAATTCCAACCATAAATGGTTACATGTTAATAGTTCATTGTCAAGGATTTAATAGCCAGCCAAAACATTTTTGAGTTATACGTCTCAACTAAATGATCTAATAACACTGATTTTGATCTTGTGTAAACTAAATGAGCCTCCTATTTATTTTCCAGCCACATAACGGTAAATAACCATATTTCATTCTTGAAATTAAACATATAGTCTCCCAGGGAATTCTAAATTTAACTGTCATCAGGACTTTCATTTATCTATATATAGTTTTTAGCTAACCTGTTTATTAAGTTATGCAATATAATATCTATGTGTAATATACATTCTGATGTATTGACAATACTGAAGTGTAATATATGTATGAGTCAATACATGTTCTATTTCACTTAGAAGTACTTTAGAGTATCACTTTATATGGAAGCTGGTCATGAAGTAGATTTTAGGCATCTTAATTTTTTCGTGTGTGTGTGTTGAGGATTAATCCTAAAATATATATGTATATAAATAGGAAACTTGTTTTTCCTGCAAGGATTTCAAGGTCTTATTGTTATAAATGTATTATTGCAGCAACTTCGATCTACTTCTTAGGAAAGAATTCTAGTTGTATACTTTGGGAGACTATCTCAACATAAGTAGATTTTAGGCATCTTAATTTTTTCGTGTGTGTGTGTTGAGGATTAATCCTAAAATATATATGTATATAAATAGGAAACTTGTTTTTCCTGCAAGGATTTCAAGGTCTTATTGTTATAAATGTATTATTGCAGCAACTTCGATCTACTTCTTAGGAAAGAATTCTAGTTGTATACTTTGGGAGACTATCTCAACATAGAAGAAAACTATACTTTCAGAGACTATCTCAACATAGAAGAAAACTAATATAGAAATTATGTTTGCTAGTATTTTTGTAGTAGTCTTAACTACTGAACTTACAGGTTGTGGTAACTCTATTTTTTAGATTTTTGTCATAGGGCATGTACACTCAGTGGAGACAGAGACACTGAACGTGAAAGCAAGAAATCACCCTCCAAGGGGGACGGCCATGCCTTAATCCCTTCTCTGCTCTTCTCCTCCTGGGATTTTGGGCATGCATGCACATGTGCCCGGTGTGATTCCAAGCCACCAGATCCAGGATTCGAACCACAGCTGGCCATGTGGGAGTCTGGCACCTTATCCACCACATTATCTGTTGGCCCTGGTAACTTTTTTTTAGAAATAGGATAAAAGGAACAAAAAATGTCCTGGCACAGCAGTTATCACCTGCAGATGGCCTAAAATTAGCATATTGAGTTAACTCCAGAAGCAGCTTGTGGGCTGTGAGATGAATCGCAGTGAGATTTCACAGAAATGGTCAGTATGCCGATATAAATAACCAGGTACTGAGATGCAGTTGATGCGTGCAAAGTAAAACGAGACAACTAATGGCTTGGTTAAGATAGCCTCTGTAAAATTTTATGTTAAAGAGAATTTAATTTGCTAGGGACAGGGTGAAGACTCTCTACTATGTGTAGACTATTAAAATTTGTATACACATACGCAAACCAAAAAAAGCTTGAAATTGAATTTATTCTGACTTATGATTAGAATGAAAGACCATTTCAGTATGATGAAGGCATTAATCGATTTTATAAAAGCATGCAGATTTCAGGTTAACTTTTCTCGGGCTTTTCAATGTCATTATTTGACAGATTAAAAAAAGATGTTCCATCTTATGGCAAGGCAGAACAACTTATAGTCAGAATTTAAAAGGGAAGGCAATGAGCTTTAAGAAAGAATTTCACTTTTGCAAGGGCCAGCAGGTAACATGGTGGTTAGATCGCTGGACTCCCACATGGCCATCTGCAGTTCGAGTCCCAGACCTGGTGACTTGCTTTCTTACTCTCTCTCTCTCTCTCTCTCTCTCTCTGTGTGTGTGTGTGTGTGTGTGTGTGTGTGTCTCGTGAGCTCATGTGTCCTATGGCAAATTAAAGACAATAATAATAATAAATAAAGTTAAATAAAAGAAGAATATAACTTTTATATGAAAGGGCTTGTATCTTTGCTGATGGGTCATTTAGTCCTTGAGCGTTCACCAAGTATTTCTGACCCTTTAATAGCAGACATTGAAAACAGTTTCCTCCCTTGTGTTCTTAAACCT
Source organism: Tupaia belangeri chinensis (assembly GCF_000334495.1). NCBI lineage: Eukaryota > Metazoa > Chordata > Mammalia > Scandentia > Tupaiidae > Tupaia > Tupaia belangeri. The sequence continues at coordinate 1,033,825 of NW_006160145.1, forward strand.
TCTTTTGAGTTTTAATCACTCGACCCTCCTTGATGTTAAAGCCATATAAAAAGTCCCTGGTTTGCACCCCAGGGTCTCGCTGTACGAGAGACCCTGCCGGCGGCTCGTGTGTCTGCCTGTGGTCCTGGCTGACCGAGCCTGGGGTGCATCGCAGTATGAAGAGCCCGCTGGGGGAATGTGTTTCTCTCTGTTTCTGTCTCCAAGTCTCTTGCTCTCATTCTCTCTCCTGAGAGAAATAAACTTTTTAAAAAATTAGTTAATATTTACTATGTTTAACGTTTAGCTACTGATGCAAATTTTCTTTAGTTGTAATTGTATGTTAGGGAGTTTTGTCTCCTCTCTGATCATTTTCCACATAGTTTTTGCCATTTCTAAGGAGACATTTAATGTATGAGACGTGCACATGGTGGAAGAGGAAAAATAGCTCTCCCTGTGTGCATATTCCACCCAACGTATATTCTATCGGTAACTGAGCTCTACTTAATGTGTAAATTGATGTCCCAGAAAAAACTGAATTAAACTTTTTTTTTTTTAAAGGTTTTTACTATGGCACACAGGCGCTCACCAGAGAGAGAGAAACAATGAGAGGGAAAGTGAAAAATAACCTCCCAGGGGGATGGCCTAGCCAAAGTCTCTTCTCCATTTTCCTGGGATTTGGGGCATACACACAAACGCCCCCAGCATGGTTTTTAAGCCACTGGGTCTGGGACTCAAACCACCCACGATGTAACCACTAGTCCATCTGCTGGCCCCCTGAATCGAACTTGAAAATGTGTTATCCTGGGGACCAGCAGTTAGCGTAATGGCTGTGTCGCTGGACTCCCATGTATTCGACCGCAGTTCAAGTCCTGGACCTGGTGACTTAAATTCACACTGGGTGCGTGTGCGTGCATGCCCAAGATCCCGAGAGGAGAAGGGAGGAGAAGGGATTGTGGCGTGGCCATCCCCCCTGGTGGGTGATTTCTCACTTTCTGTCTCTCTGTCTTTCTCTGTCTTTCTGGCAAATGCACATGCCCTATAGCAAAAAGAAGCCTCTCCAGAAAAAAAAAAAAAAAGTGTTATCCTAGGGTCAGCAGATGGTTAATGGTTAAGTTGCTGGACTCCCCTGAAGCCAACCGTGGTTTGAGTCCCAGACTTGATGGCTTGAAATCCATGCCAGGTGTATATGCATTCATGCCCAAAATCTTGAGAGGAGAATGGAGGAGAAGGGGTTGTAGCGTGGCCATCCTCCCTGGGGAGGATGCTTTCTGTTGCTCTATCTTTCGGGCAAGCACACTCACCCTATAGCAAACAAAAACAAAAGCAAAAAAAAAAAAAACCTGTAAAAAATGAATGAGTGAGGGACCAGCAGTTAGCATAATGGCTATGTCGCTGGACTCCCATGGAGTCAACCGTGGCTCCAGTCCCGGACCCAGTGGCTTAAACTCATGCC
>NW_006160145.1:1035322-1056237 GCF_000334495.1 Tupaia belangeri chinensis
AATGGAGGAGAAGGGATTGCGGCGTGGCCATCCCCCCTGGGGGTGATTTCTCGCTTTCTATCTCTCTGTCTCTGTATTTCTGGCGAGCGCATGCGCCCTATAGCAAAAACCTCTCTAAAAAATAAAAAAAATTTAAAAATAAAAGTAACTAAAAATGAATATGTGAATGAATGAAGGAATGAATACTGTGTTATCCTATAGTACTGAGATTCAATGGTCAGCAAAAAGAGTCCATCTGCAGATCTCATGGAGTTTCCTGGCGGTGGTTTGGCTCGATTGCTGTCTGCCGATCTCATTTCTTCGCCTCCTCTGTGGTGTAGGGAGCTCAGCAGGCAGTGGCTCCCTGTTCTGGAATCCACTGAATGTCTTCACAGTTAACAAGCATCGTTTCTCTAATATAAATGAGCAGACACACACACACACACACACACACACACACACACCCCTGGGTCAGGACATCTGCCCATCTCCACCTTCTTCATTTTGTTTCTAGTGGTCTCAGAGCTTTGGGGTAATACAGCTTTTCTTCACAAAGTGCTTAGAGACCTTTTCAGCTAAGCATTATGGTCCCCTGATGAAATATGTTTAAAAATTTTTAAAAAAACTTTGGGGGCTAGCAGGTAGCGTGGTGGTTAAGCCACTAGACACTCCCACATGGCCAACCAGTATAAGTCCCAGAACTGGTGGCTCGTTTTCTCACTTTCCTCCCTTCTCTGTGTCTGTCTTTCCAGTCAGAATTAAAATAAATTAATGAATAAGTAAAAATAAATAAATAATTCTAAAAAAAAAACCACCTTTCTTGCAGATACTCTTAAGAATGTGTATAATCTTTTCTTTACAGTAAGATGCTCCACAGCTGTTAATTAAGAATGTATATAATCTGTTCTTTACAGTAAGATGCTCCACAGCTGTTAACGTGCCTGACACACATCTGTTTGTACCATCAATAGTATGCGAATCTGTCCGGGATGTATTGTTATTTACAAGGGCAAGTTGCCCGGCGTAGGCAATAAGATGCTCATTCCTTTTAACTTCTTAAATATGTTTAATTCATCCATCCAACAAAACGATTTTTTTTTTTGGAGAGTTTTTTTGCTACAGAGCATGTGCACTCACCAGAGGCAGAGAGAGACAGAGAGACAGAGCAAGAAATTACCCCCCGGGGGGAGGGCTACGCCGCAATCTCTTCTCCTCCATTCTCCTCTCGGGATCTTGGGCAAGCACACATATGCGCCCGGCGTGAGTTTCAGCCACCAGACCCAGGACTCGAACCGTGGTCAAATACATGGGAGTCCAGCAACATAGCCATTACACTAACTGTTGGCCCCTCAAAACGATTTTTTAAATGCCATCAATTCAATAGCATATATTGTACTTTCCAAACAGGTGTTTGCCTTTTTGCATTCTATTTCTACTAGAATATCTTTTCTTTCTTTTTCTTTTTTTTAGAAATTTTCGCTACAGGGTGCATGCACTTCCCAGAGAGACAGAAAACAAGAAATTACCCCCCGGAGGGATGGCCACACCGCAATCTTCCCCTCACACACACACACAAATTCTCCACTTAGCATTTGGGGCATGCACACACACGTTCCCAGCATGAGTTTTAAGCCTTTGTACTCTGAGACTCTACTGTGGTTGACTTCTTGGAGGTTCAGCAACATAACTGTTAACGCCATCTACTGGTCCCTGGAATATCTGTTCCACCTAGTAAACTATTCTTTCAGAACAGAACTGAAACACAGTCTGTGAAGGTCTACCTGATTCCCAGCAGGTCCCTCTCCTAAGCACCGGTGCCCTTAGTCCTCTCCTGCTGTTGCCTTGAGCACATCTGTATGTCTCTTCTCCCTCTAGATAGTGAGCTCTCACTCCCACCCCAGGTCCTGGCAGGTAACATGGCTAAGAAAGACAATGACCCTTTAGGATAACGGGTTGCTCTCAGAGGTCTAGGTTGATACGCTTTGAGCATTTTGAGTGTTTTTACTTCTCCTGGGATTGATAAAAATAACAACAGCAAATGTGTTTTGTGATTCCTGTTCTTTAATTCTTAGCCATGTGATGATTGAGGTATTTTTGCAGCAGCCTTATTCTGGAGGAACTTACATAGAATAAAGTTCATTCATGTTAGTGCATAATTTACTGATTTTTAGTACTTTTACAGAGCTGTACAGTCATCATTACAGTCCAATTTTAGAACAATTCCCTTAGCCCAAGAAGCTTCCAACTGAGATATTTTAAAATATTGAAGGAAGGTCCAGACACAGAATTCTGTGGGGTAAGTCAAACTGAAGGTGCTCCCAAAGTGTCCCTGGCTCTAACCTGTCTGGGCGCACTGTGCTGAAAGGAAGCCTGGACACCGAGTGGCACTGCACCCTGTAGGGATGGTGCCGATGGACAGGCAGGGACACGCTTTCCCTTGAGAGGCTTCTTCGTGACGTGCCCCGTGCTATGTTCATTATATACATGATCTTATTTGAAGTTCGGACTGTAAGAACCTGTCTTGTAGATACCTTCTTCACCTCACACGCAAGGACTCTAAAGAAGACAATGAAGAATTCAGGGTCACACAACTAGTTAGTAGGAAAGCCAAGACTAGAACTCTCACCTGGCTTTTTACCAAACTTAGCTTAAGTGTTCAGTAGCTAGGTACTAAGCAATTCTATGTGATTTTAGGAAACAACAAATTAAGAGAAATGTGTAAGCAAACCTGGAGAGTTATTACTAAGAGACGTGATTATGCTGAATGAATAAACTCTGAAATCAATTTTTTCTTTGACTTGGTTCTAGAAAGTTCGGTTTGAAGCCCAATGGGCACATTTCAACCTGGGTCAAGCAGAGCTAGAAAAGAGGAGAGATCAGACCATTTTAAAAAGAGAGTTTCTTTTTCTTTTTCTTTTTTTTTGGGGGGGGTGGTTTTCTTTTGTTTCTTTTGCTATAGGGCACATAGGCTCGCCAGAAAGACAAAAAGAGATAGAGAGCAAGAAAGCAAGAAATCACCCCCTAAGGGGGATGGTCATGCCACAATCCCTTCTCCTCTATTCCCATCTCAGGATTTGGGGCATGCACGCACACATGCCCAGCATGACTTTTAAGCCACTGGGTCTAGGACTGGAACCGCAGTCAGCTATGTGGGAGTCCAGTGACATAACCATTATGCCATCTGCTGTTCCATGTTTTAAAAACTATACAATTTTGAAGCTTTTTGGGCTATAGCATAATTTCTGATTGAGTTTCCTTTGGGTTTTATTCCTTTTTGTTGTTGTTGTTTAAGTTTTAAAATGTTCGTCTTGGTCACTCTTTATGAAAATAGACGGTAAGTCTGGCGAGAACACTATAGCTCCTTCCTACAGCTGTGATCCTGTAGTGAATTAAACAAAATAGAAATTCAGTTCTCTCTCAGATAAAAAGTTGCATGGGGGGGGGGGCAGCAGGTGGCGCTGTGATTAAGGCACTGGAGTCCCACATAGCAGACTATGGTTCAAGACCTGGACCTGGTGGCTTGAAAATCATGCCAGATGTGTTTTTGCATATGCCCAAAACCCCAAGAGGAGAATGGAGGAGAAGAGACTGCACCTTGGAAATCCCCCCTGAGGGGACGCTTTCTCACTTTCCCTCTTTCTCTTGTGAACACATGTGCCCTATGGCAAAAATCTAAAACATACAACACACACACACACACACACACACAGTTGGATAGTTGGTCAAGGTTTGGCGTAGTTGTTTCACAGACATTAGGGATCCTCACTAGCACACGCCTTCGCCTTGAGGTCTAAGATGGCTGCTTTTAGCTCTTTCCATCACTCCACGCTCTAGTCACCAGGAAAAGGAGAAGAACACGGGACAACATAGATCCTTCTCCCTTGGAGGGCATGATCCAGAAATTGCATGTATTATTTCTCATCACCTCTTATAGAGAAAACATAGTCAGTCATAGGGGAGCATGCATCTGAGAGGTCATAGAAAATATGGTTTCTGTGAGGACACTGAAAATAGGAAAGAGGCCACGTGTCCAACTGAACACTCAGTTGCTGTATATCAAGGAGAGAACGAATATTGGAGGACAGTCGGCAACCTCTGCCCCAGAATTCTAAGAAGATAAATTTAACATGGAAAATGCAGACTTGTGCGTAAGAAGGAGGCAGGTAGGAGTGCTTTAGGCCAAACACTTTCTTACAGTTTCTCTTTTATCTGGCCCAAAAGATTTGCCCTAATCGAAATACTTTTGTTGAAAGTAAGCTTTGAAGACACTCTTTTGCTTCACAATTGGAAATGTATTAGTCTATATGTTATGCTACAGCGTCAACTCAAACTTGCCTTTTTACTAAAAATGTAAGCAACGTCTCTAGAATGGCCTCTGGATTGAATGGCCACACAGCAGAGTTGACCCGGTAAAGTCTGGATGGCATTTCCTTTCTTCGAAATATTTTTAGGAAAAAGATTACTTTCTCATCAGAGTACTGTCTATGTTAATTTATATAGTATTATTCAAGAATGAAAGCTTAAAATTTTTATGCTTGGCATGCATTCAAGTCTAATTATTGCTAAACAGCATTTGTTTCTTAGAGAACTGAAGTGCTCTAGGAATCAGGAATTCATGTTCCAATTTAAGTACTTCAATGTGATGGGATCTTGACTAAACTGTTGGACTTCTGAGCTTGTCTTGGTTAATAATATCTCAAAACAAGTTTTAAAGTAGTCTCTCTGATATTGTATGTATTTAGTCAACTATGATGAAGTCCCTAGAAATGACAAACGTTACCTTTTCATTGGTAGTTACGGGGGATCTCAAATAAATTTTACTCCCAAACAGCTGAGCCAACAAGAGACGTGAAGGTGAAGACCCACTTGAGATTCGCCAATCTGTCACTTTATGGTATTCTTCTAGAGGCTTTTAAAAAATTGTATCAGGGGACCAGCAATTAGTGTAATGGCTATGTCACTGGACTCCCATGTAGTCGACCACGGTTCGCGTCCCGGACCCGGTGGCTTAAACTCACGCCGGGCGCGTGTGTGTGCGTGCCCAGGATCCTGAAAGGAGAATGGAGGAGAAGGGATTGCAGCGTGGCCATCCCCTCTGGAGGGGGTGATTTCTTGCTTTCTATCTCTCTGTCTGTCTCTGTCTGTCTGGCGAGTGCACGCGCCCTATGGCAAAGACCTCTCCAAAAAAAAAAAAAAAATTGTATCAGTAAAAATGATTCGAACTCTTGAGATTGGAAAGCTTAAGTAATCTTGGTAGGCAGCATATTGTGACAACACATGTGCTTTTCTGAGAATGCATTTGGGGAGACATCGGCTTCACCATCAACCCCTTACTATTCGAAGATCTCTGAGCCAGTATTACATTTCAGGCAAGGCTCATTTTAGCCAAGATCAGTGAAGGTGGTTCCAGCATTGTCTCCAGTCATTTCATCTGGTTCCTTTTCATGCACTCTTGACACGACCAAATTATATGGAGTGTATAGAGTACACTGCCGGCTGTAGAAGTGCTGAGTGGCTTATTGTTGCCGTCTTCTGTGTGTGGGTGGGTTTCTTTCACTCTCTCTGCTGCCTGCATCTTGGGCCATCATGAATGTTTTGTTTTCTCTTTTGCAGATGACACAATTGGTACTGCCCAGCATGGTAGAAAGGTGAGTCATGGGTTCACACACAAACACTGGAGAGGCAGAGCTCATGATTATTTATAGGGAGAATCCTTTCTTTGAAAAAAATTCATTAAAGTGACTAACGAACCTCGCCTCGCAGTCTTCGTGACAGGGTGATGTGCTGGTCGAGTCACGCGGCAGAGCGTGAGTCATCGGTGGTACAGGCCTTTTCCACTCAGTTCCCTTTTTATTTTCCTCTCTAGGGTTGTAGTGGTTCCTTTCGATCAGGATTAAAAAGCCTGCCTGAGTCACCATCACTAACTCAATTGCCTGGTATTCTGAGGGGGCGGATAGAGTTTCTGGGATATTCCCGGGAACACCTTCTTAAAGCTGCACCCTCTCAGAGCCCAAGTAACTGGAGTTTCATGAAGCAAGACACCCCCCCTCTTCTGGTTTTTCAGTTCTTACTGGGACAGCTGAGGAATTTAGCCATGCTATAAAGTGATTATAAGATGTCACACCGACCCTTGGAAGCAAAGGAGATGTGACTGGCCCCATCCATGTTCCAGTCGGAACAGGGTTCTACGAGGATATGCTGGTTGTCTTCATTTTTATTGAGAAATGCGTTTTAGAGCTCTTACATTTGAAACAGCGTGCAGTGGAAAATTGTAATTAAGCTCTGTTCCCTCCTTCTAAAAACCTGAATGATGGCTGAGCTTTTAAAGAAAATCTGCCGACAAGAGCTGGGCTTGCCTCTTGAGTCTAACTTGATCATGGGCTGAATTTAGGGCCTTGCAGTTACCGTTCTTCCCCAAGGAGCTACGGGTTTGACAGAGGCCCGAAGGAGGCAGACTTTGAATAGGGAAGACCCGAGGACCCTTCTTTTGTTCAGAAACCTCCGTGACCACGTCCAGACAGGGATCATAGTCTGTGTTCACCGAGCGCGTGTGCTGTGCTCGGTGTGGTACTGAGAACTTGTTATCTGTTCATTCACATAATGTCGATGCCCTCGCACCATTTTACAGCTGAGCACACTGAAATAAGGGATCCGTTCATTGAGCATCCACACAGACTGGTTAGAAAACCATTTCTCAGCAAGACTTTTTGTCATTTCATTTTGTGCATACTATTTTGAAGATTTTAATTGCTTGGTTTTAGTAATCTTTCTCTTTAACAACCTTCAAGGTTGCCAGTGGAGGTTGGCCTCTACTGGTCAGATACAGAAACGGCAGCCTCACACCCCATGAGCCCAGAGAAGATAGCCGATTTGGGGCAGCAGAATGGAATCCAGGAGGGATGGAAGTGGGCTATTATCTTAACCCTAGTTTTAACAAATCTGCATGTAACATAGTATTCATTCAGGATACCAATTCCATCTGTTCAAAAAGAAATACTTAAAAACCACCGTGGTATTATAGACGAAATTAAAGTATATTGGTGAAAATCGTAACAGAAGACTGGCTGGGAAATCAGTTTGCAGAGTTCAGAGTCCTAGGTTCAGAGAGTCCTAGAAATCAAGCGTTTTAGATGAATTAAAAGCAACTCTTTTAGGTTAGCAGATGAAAAACTGATGCCCAAGGAGAATGAGCACTATGAAGCCCCACAGTGACTTAGAAACGGATAGGGATTTGGGGAGCTGGGAACTTCGTTGCGATTTCTGTGCGCATGGCAGCCCTTATCACAACACTGGGGAGATGCAAACAATGCTGAGGAAGAATCTCTCCATCCAACAGGCGTTTGTTGAGTAAAGCGTATCATGGAATATACAGAGAGAAACTGGATCCTCGCCTTTGAGAAATCAAGTTTTTTTTGTTTGTTTGTTTTAAGGTTTTGCCATAGTGCATGTGTGCTCCCTGGAGAGACAGAGACAGAAAGAGGGCAAGTGAGAAATCACTCCCCCCCACACCATATTCCCTTCTCTTCCATTCACCTTCTGGGATTTTGGACCCACGCACACACTTGTTCAGCATGATTTTCAAGTCGCCAGGTCCAGGACTTGAATTGTAGTGGGCCATGTGAGAGTGCAGCACCTTAACCACTGTACCACCTGCCGGCCCCTCAAGGTGATTTTAAATGGAGCTATGACCTAATAGAAAGGCCTCAGAATCTATGGACTGAAATGGGCATCGCAGAGGTGACTGTGGTATGTGCCAAGAACTAGTAAGCAATGTATGTGGATTTTATGAAGCAGTTCTTTTGATTAGGTAAAGAACAACTATATTTACTCGAATGAAAGGAGTTACTAGGTGCGTTAGTCCAAGTAGCTAACTGCTGTCAACAGACTACTCCCAAATCTCGGTGGCTTCACACAGTAAAGCCTTACTTTGCCCTCGTATCTCCATCCAGTTATTCAGAGATCTGAGGTTCCTTGCTCCTTGGACATCCATCATTCTGTAGGGTATTGGAGTTCTCTTCTGTGTCCAGCTAGCAGATGTGGGAAGGGAAGGATGACTTTAGGGGAGCCCGTTTAACGGGCTAGTCCAGGAAGTGGTGTATGCCACTTCTGTCTACTTTCCACAGAAGCCAGAAACGTTAGCCGTGTGCTCAAGGGGAAAGAAAACCTCCCAAGGTAACAGGCCATCTGAAAGGTCTTCTTCCTTACACATTATAAGTGGTTTTATTATAGCCTACTCTTGACACGCCCCCCCCCCCATGGTCTCTTTCCTGTGGTTGGTTTGCACAGAATTGGTCTCTCCACTGAGTAAGAGCAGAGTGCTGTAAAGACCCTTTGTTGTTGTTTTCCTTTCACTCACGATGAAAGAGGTTTTCCAGACCCTCTAGAACTATAGCCCAGGGCCACCTGACTGTCAGTAAGCAAGTATCTATAATCGAACTAAGGTATTATTACCATAGAAGTAGAAAGTGCATAATTACATTATAGGAGAAACTTGCTCTTTCCACTTCCCTGGAATTATAAACATTGTGTACAGCTGGAGCCAGGAGGTGGTTGCCATAACAACCATGGGACTGCTAAAAATAGCCTCTTTCATACTGTATTGCTTAAGGTGGAATTATGATATGTTGTGGTATTTTAGGGCAGGTAATTCTCTTTCGTGTGCTAAATGTTTGCAAACTTTCTTCAGCAGCAGTGTTTGTATAAAGTATGGATTGCTAGTTCTAATTATATACCTGACCCTTGTGTGCCAGGATTCTTTTCCAACGAAGAACTGTCTATTGATAAGTTTCTCAGTTTTCTTGAGAGCCTGTTAGAGAACTGTCTACACCAATTTCAGTATTGTTTAAGCTTTAAAAAGGGGGGGGGGTAACAACCTCTAAGAGCAGGCTCATATACGCCCTGATACGAAGTGAAAATGTGAAGAATTGTGACCGTCTTTCTGGCACGTTCTCCCACGTCTGCCATCAAACTCTGCAGTTAACTGTCTACACTAGGATTGACCCTGTCTTCCCGGGTCTATTCAGCATTTCTGCCTCTACCTCCGTCTTCTCACCTGCCATGGGGAGGCCGTGATGGGGTTCCTGAGGCTAGCAGAAATCAGTGCCTTATTTCTTTTCTTTCTTGAGAGCGAGATTTTCGCTATAGGATGTGCACGCTTGCTGGAGAGACAGACAGAAAGCAAGAATCACCCCCCTGGGGTGATGGCCACACTGAAATCCCTTCTCCTCCATTCTCTTTTCGGGATTTTGGGCACACGTGCACATGCACCCAGAGTGAGTTTCAAGCCACCGGGTTTGGGACTCAGACTGTGGTTGGCCATACAAGAGCCCAGCGCTTAATGCCACCTGCTAGCCCCAGTACCTTATTTCAAAGGGGACCTGTTACTTCCTCCATGACAGTAGGGTTTTTTCTTTTAGAGAGAGTGTGGACAAGGAAACTATGACAAGCTGATCGAATAGTGGGCATTTCTAGAATAAGGGCTTATAGAGTACTTCCCCTCGCCCCAGGTAATAATGAAAGGGAGTTTAACTTGGAATTTCACAGGTCTAAGGGAATCTAAAAAGCGTAGCTGTAAGAAGTTGTAAATGCAAGGTCCTGAATTGTATAGGTTGTCTAAGTTTAATGTCCGGGTTGTGGGAGAAGTAGTAATGGAAGAGAATATGTTTATATGAAAAGATGTTTCCTTATCAGCAACTGGCATTGTCTGCTTTGTTTTTGCAGTGTATTAGTGTATTAGAGCTTAAATAATTCATACCACTGAGATAGCATTTTGTGGCTGTTAGCAAGTAAACAGTGCCATGAATTAAGAATGTCACATCAGAAAAGATCACTTCCCTTGTTTCTTTGGATATTTGTCATAACAAACTAGAAATCGTGCGGCAGTGTGAGCAATGTGAATGTTCATGATAGAACTTAAGCAAAAATTCTTAATGTACCTTCCAATCTTGGAATTGTTCCCAAGTCCTCAGAAACTGAGAGATTAACCAGGGTTTGGTTGTATGTTTGCTTCTGTGTGCAATTAGGCACAGCCCATGTTGCCCTTCTGCTCGATGTAACAGAGTTGTCGTGAGTCTGGCTGTGCCATGGAAACTGGTTTGACGTCACTAATTCTGCTCAGATGGAGGATTAGAGCTGGACACAGGAGCTGATTTTAAAGACAAGCCCTTTGTGCCTCGCCATCTCAAATGTTCATCCGCATTTCTACAGAAAAGATAAATGCCGAATACAGTACCAGGATTAAGACGAGGCTATGGCAGCGTGTTACTTAGGATTCAGTCAAAACCACGCTGAATATTATTCTCCTCGGAGAGGAGAATTGTACATGGTCGGGTGTGGGAGGAAAGTTTTTCGCTAGCCAGGTGTGTGTGCTTGATGGCAAGGCAGGTTTGCAGGGAGCATCCGCTCTGCCATCACGTCGGTACAATGATGAATGCTCTCCCTCTGTTGATATTTACTTAGCTCTGGTGGATTCTTGCTTTTTACTTTGTTGGTCTTTGCTTTGTCTTGATGTACTTTAGAGTGCAAATACTGTGCTTTGTATGAAGTACACTAGAATTCTGACTTTTCACCAATTTAGAATAGCTCTACCCCCTAGACTTTTTTTTTTTAAGCTTTTTGTCTTGGAGCTCTTGGGCTCACTGGAGAGAGAGAAAGAGTGAACGTGAGAACTCACCCCCCCACACCCACCCCGCACCCCGCCCAGGGGATGGCCACACAGCAGTTTCTTCTCCATTTCTCTGTTGGGAGTTTGAGCATGCACACACACGTGCCCGGTGTGACTTTCAAGCACCAGGTCTGAGACTCAAACCGCGTTCAGCCACGTGGGAGTTAAGCGCCTTAACCACCATGTCCCAGCTGCTCCCTGCACCCCCATAAATTTGAAATCTGGATAGAATATTGAGAAGCAAAGATCTTAGTAGCCTCAAGTAGTAACCCAATAAAGGAACATGACTGCAGGACTGTGGCAGGTTGGGTTACTGGTCGGTAGTATTTTTGAAAGGGGGAGAGAAGCTTTTATTGCCTTCAAATGACTCTTCTTGTATCGAAATAATCGTTTTGGTGAGTGAAGTTTTAAGAGTCTGTTTTGATGCGGTCAAGATTTTATTTTTTAAATGTTACTGCTAACAGACTTTAATTTTTAGAGACTTTTAAATTGCACTGCATTTGTGAGGAATGAAATTTAAAAATGTAATATTTTTGTTAAGGGCACCCACAGCCAGCCCAGTTAACTTGCGTAGAATGGAGGACAGAATCCAGTTGGTGAAACGGGCTATGAAGGCTACAGCAGCAGTGAAAAACCTCATCTTTTGCATCTACTTCAAACAGGCTTTTTCTCCACTTGCTCTGAATGAATGAGGCTATACAATTCCTGGTTATGTAAGGAAAGCTTAAGACAAAACACTGCCCACACCTTCTGGGCTTCCTAGAGAGCAGGAGGGGGCTCCTCGTCAGGAACTGGGACTACTCCTCAGAAAGCACATAGTGCTGCTTAAAATGTAATGGCTTTCGGGGCCAGCAGGTGGCATAATGGGCATGCCTCCTGCATAGTCAACTGTGGTTTGAGTCCTGGACTCAGCAGCTTAAAACTCACACTGGGCACATAAGCATGCGTGCCCAAAATCCTGAGAGGAGAAGGGATTGCGGCGTGGTCATGCCCCCTGGGGGCAATTTCTCGCTCTCTGTCTCTCTCTGATGAGTGCATGTGCCTTATAGCAAATTTAAAAATAATAAATAAAATTAAATAATTTGTGTTTGAAAAAAATGATATAATTGCTCTCTTAGCTTTCACATGACTGAATCTGTTCCCAGCTTAAAGGTGATTTCAATGTAAGGTAAATAGGTTTTTTCCTCTCTTGAGATATACTTGACAGATTATAAAATCTACACATTTAAAGTGTGTATTTCAGTGATTTTTAGTATATTTACATAACTATACGACTATCGCCACAATCTAATTTAGAATAGTTCAACATCCCCAAAGTTAAAGATATTTTAGACATCATGAATTAATACTGCATTAAAAGGCTCTTGTAGTAACAGTGGCTTACATACTTGATTTTTATCGTAAGGATTTCTCACAAGCATAGATAAAGTGAAATGACTAGATAGTCACTGCTAATTCAACCATTTTTATTTCGGAGAGGGCTGGGCCCTAACTCCTGATATAAACGCCTACCTGAAAATTTAAAAGGAAGGGCTTTTTTTGCTTTTGAGACAGACATAGTCAAAAAAATACAAAAAATAATCATCCCTACGTATTTCCAACTTTCTGCAAAACCTTCATAACATTTTTAAATTGGAAATTTGGTATCTACTACCAAAATGTTGATGTATCTTACTCCTTAGGAACATGTGTGTTAATAAGGGCTTCTGTTAAGAATAATAACAAGTCGTTCCCAGTGGCACACTTTCAACCAGGGGCCCAGACTTCACTGTGATGGCTGCAGTGGCATCTCGCCTGGAGGCTGGCAGATGGAGCGGGTGACCTTTGGGGATTATTTCTATTCAGATTTATGTCTAAAATAACTTAGATGCCATTTAATCATGTTTCCTTTATTATTTTACATAAAAAGGGCCTATATATAGCCCCCCCTTTTGGGGTTAATACTGAGAAAAATAGGCTTTGGGGACATAGATTTAGCCAAACAATTAGGAGAAGCTGGGTCAAAGGATAGGAGCTTGACCTGGAGGCCGGTGGAATGGGGTGCCGTAGTGAAGGAGACCTCTGTGAGAAGAATGGATTTGGGGTGTTTTTGGAGAGGTTTTTGTTATAGGGCACGTGCTCTCGTCAGAAAGACAGAGAGAGACAGAGAGATAGAAAGCAAGAAATCACCCCCCAGGGAGGAAGGCCATGCTGCAATCCCTTCTCCTCCATTCTCCTCTTGGGATCTTGGGCACACATGCACACGGCGTGAGTTTAAGCCACCAGGTCCAGGACTCAAACCACGGTTGACTACACGGAAGTCCAGCAACATAGCCATTACACTAACTGCTGGTCCCAGAAGAATGGATTTTTGGGAGGGAGTTGGTTATTAGTTCTGACAGCCTTAGAACTGTAGTTCCACACTTGTACTTGCTAACTGGCATCTCGTGTATTTATAACATTGCTTTCCTTGAACTAATTTTCATTCATCTGATTAGGAATTCCTGGTAACTTTCTGACTTAACTTTCAGCAGTCTCTCCAAGTTATGGTAGAAACTGAACTTTGCCTTTTGGCACAATACATGGTATGATATATGGTATGATAAACTATAAAAAGTATATGGTGTGATAATATATATGGGTATGAAAAGTTGCAACGTTGCATAATTTTAGTCAGCTCTTTCTCTGGCACCCAAACGTGTGTAGACTCAGGAAGTAAGAGGGCAGGATGCAGTCCTTCATATGCTCGTGGAGCCAGAGCCTGGTACGTGCTCAGTACTGCGCGGAGTTTTGAGGAAAAGTGGGCTGTGATGTCCAGACATCGACGGTTTTGTCGAGAGGAGAAATGTGGAGCATGTGGAATAATTAAGTACTGCAGCACCGTGGCCTGTGATGATTCACCGAAATGAGGGTGCATGCAGAGAGGGGGGAGTATCTGTACGGGAGAGTTCTCAGGGCCGTGGCCTTAGAGGGTAGAGATCAACTCCAGGAGGTGTGCATCTGATCTGCTCATGCCCTGGATTGCGAAGACCGAGAATGAGCTCATCACAAAGAAGAGCTATTTTTAGTTGATTGGATTATGCCTCATTGACTGACCAAGCAGATCACACACTGATGAAAGGCAGGGAGAGACAAACAGCTACGTTACTCTGTGTTGAATAATCACACCCCACCACGTACCTGATTTCACCGTGTTGACTTGATATGTTTTCCTTTTTAGGTCTAAAGGGGTGATTCTGAACATCTCCTCTCTCAGTGGCATGAACCCAGTTCCACTCCTGACCATCTACTCTGCGACCAAGGTATCTGAGTATAGACCGTCAGGGTAAGAGTAAGGAGTGAGCTGGACTCCGGAGAATTAACATAGATTTAATTTTCCTGAAGTTCTATTCTTGACCATTTCCCAGTGGACTGAGAAGAAAAGGAAAGCCAAGCTGCGGGGGTGCCAGAGCTGCAAACATACCAATAGATGCACATTTATAAATGGGACACCAGGAGAGCAGACCCACAGATGCTTTTCTTCCTGCCAGTTTGCAGATTTTCAGAGTGATGCCTGTACTTTCCATGGAGATCTGGCCTAGGCCCATTAGCTCTGCTGATCAGAACATGATGTTAATGAGTCTGAAATTCGACACGTTGAGTGAGTCTGCTTCACACGGTGCAGAAGAAATACGTCCAGTTAAGCACAGACATGTACACAGTAGGCACAAGATAAAGTCACTGTCGCTGTGACTGTTCTGCCATGTTACCCGTCATTCACAGATTTTCTGTTGTCACTTCTGGGGTCTGATGTGAATTTTCTAGAACCTTCTGTAGAATGTCATACTTCCATACGTCTTCACCATTCACCTCTTCATATGACTACTGGGAAAATTAGAATGCACCTCCTGATGAAGGTCCGTAGCATCCTCCTCAGATATTGTTAAGGTGTGGCATACATCCCTGAAGGATGTATTTAGATGTTGAAATTAAGCAAGCTTTGGGAGAAAAAGAAGCCAAGTGAAATACACAATAAAAACTTGCAGTATGTCAGGAAGGCAGAGAGCAGAAAAAATCTTTCTTTTTCACTCCAAAACACGTCAAACGAGCACACTCTCTAGAACATTATGTGGGCCTGGGTAAAAGGAATGTCATGTTTCCGGAGTGACTGGTAAACCCCGACTTCTTACCGGTTCAGCTCCGAGACTGTTCCCAGTCAGAGCCCTTGGAGAGTCATTATTGGTGCTTTGCATTTCAACCCTGAGGTTGAGTCCACATTTGAAAAATGGCACATTGTATTTTGCAAATCGATCTCGGGCTCCGTTGTCACCGTGACAGTCATGTCTACCCTTCTCGGCTCTTGCCATCCCAAGGCACCAAGAGGATACTTGATCTTTCCCTTCCAGTGACAGCAAAATCCCCACAGAATAGGGTTGGACAGAATCCTCGTCGTGTTTCTATGTGAATGACAAGTAGAGAGGAGAAATGCATCCTTTGTTATATGATATAAAGATTTTTTTCTTGGAAAGTAGTTTTCGGAGGGGGGAGGCATAATAAGAGCCTTTTCCAGTTAAAAAGGATATTATATCCGATAAGATAAAACTTCATTTAGTGACAGATGAAAACATCTTGAGGTTTTTGAGATTTTTTTTAATGTTTCTTCTGCATTTGGGTTGAAACGAATGATTAGAAAAGATAACATTGAATGGTTAGTTTATTATTTTTGGTTTCCATGGCTACAAATCAGTCCGATTGATGTAATGCGTGTGTTTTCTTACTCCCACCACCCTCCCAGGCTTTTGTCGATTTCTTCTCTCGGGGCCTCCATGAGGAGTATAAGAGCAAGGGCATCTTTGTGCAGGTGAGTGGAGTTTGTTTCAGTTAAGCATCCCTGTTTTTGTGTGGTTTCCACAGCAACCGTAGCTGTCTTGGCAACGCAAGAATATCATTCCTAAGTAAGTGATTGTGACGTTAGCACACCATTAAAGACGTGGTTTCTTTTTCTTTTAGGCACTTTAATCTAAATTTTTAAGAAATTATCCTGTAGAATTTTTCAATAGGGATACCTAACGTCGAATTAAATGCAGTGTAAACAGTTGAGGCGTAATTACGGCACGTTCTTATGGTTTTATTTTGAAACATTCAAGTTACTGATCTCTCTCTCCCTTAAAAAATGTGTTTGAACATCTATTTATTTATCGATGTGTTGTTGTGATTTTCAAGCAGCTGGGCCTGGGACCCAAACCACATTCAGCTTTGTGGGAATCCAGCACCTTAACCGTCATGGCCCCGCTAGCCCATCGCTCTCCTTTCTCCAGTTGTGGTGAACTATACACAACATACAGCTTCCCAGTCCGTCAGTCAGTGGCAGTAAGCACGTTCACACTGCGGGGCAGACGTTGCCACTGTCCTTCCTCAGAGCTTTTTTCATCTTCCAAAACCGAAAGTTCATACCCGTCATTTTCCATTCCCCCCACGCCCTGGCAATCATTCTACTTCCTGTCCCTATGCGTTTGACTACGCTTAGTACCATGGGTGAGTCGGATAAAACAGTCTTTGACCCGCTGTTACTGGCTTGTCGCCCTTAGCACGCTGTCTTCAGGGGTCTTCTGAATTGCGTGTCAGAATTCCCTCCCTTTTTTAAGACGGAATAAACTTCCATTGTAAATGTAGATGATGTTTTGCTTTTCCATTCATCTGTTGGTGGACACCTGGGTTGCTTCCACCGGTTGGCTACAGTAAATAATGCTGATAGGAGCATGGGTATATAATATCTCCTTGAGACCCTGTTTTCAGTTCTTTCAGATAGATATGCAGAATTGCTGGATCATATAGTAACTTTATTTTAAAGGACGTTTGTTTTAAGAAGGTTTTGCTATAGGCACATGCACTCACCGGAGAGACAGAGACAGAGAGGGAAGGTAAAAAAAATCACCCCCTAGGGAGATGGCCACACTGTAATCCCTTCTCCTCCGTCTTTCTCCTAGGATTTCAGGCGCACACGCACAGGGGCCCATTCTGGTTTTCTGCTGCCAGGTCCAGGACTCAAACTGTGGTTGGCCATGTAGAAGTCCAGCACCTTAATCACCAGGCTATCTGTTGGCCCCCTGAGCCTAGTAGTATTTCACTTTTTGCACCCTGGAACCCCAAATAGTTCATCAATTAAAATAAC
The DNA here is from genome assembly GCF_000334495.1 of Tupaia belangeri chinensis. Taxonomy (NCBI): domain Eukaryota; kingdom Metazoa; phylum Chordata; class Mammalia; order Scandentia; family Tupaiidae; genus Tupaia; species Tupaia belangeri. The sequence continues at coordinate 1,052,095 of NW_006160145.1, forward strand.
ATCAATAATGAATATTCGAATGAATACTTTTTAGGCACGTTGCTAAGCACTTTCTATGTATCATTTTACTGCATCTTATCACAAACCCATAGTGTGATTATTATCTTGTATTTAGTTTTTTAAATTATTGTTAGTTTAGTTTTTGTTTGTTTGTTTATTTTGCTGTAGAGCCTGTGTACTCACCAGAGAGAGACAGAGAGAGAGAGAGAGAATATGTGAGAATTCACCCCCCTAAGGAGGATGGCCAAGCTGCTGCCCCTTCTCCTTTCTCCTCAGGATTTTTGGGTACACACGCACACACACACACACACACCCTGCTGTTTTTTACAAGTCACCAGATTCGGGACTTGAACCATGCGGTTGGCTATGTGGGAGCTAGTATCTTAGCTTCCGTGCCACCCACTGACCCAGATTATTATCTTTTTTAAAGTTGTGGAGATTAGGACTTAGAGAAAGCCACTTCCTCATGTTGAACCAGGATTCAAATCTGGATCTATTTTGCACCAAAATCTTTGTTCCTAACCACCAGGCCTATAATACAGTCTAGTTAGAGCACTTACCAACCCGTCAGTGCTTGGGTCACGAAGAAACCAGAAGTGCTTGGCTGCTGCTTTCCACTTCCTCCTTTCAAGGTGCAGCTGGTCAAGATGAGTCTAAGCGGTGTGTACATCAAGCCTCTATGCCTTCTTTTTTTTAGAGAGAGATTTTTGCTAGAGGGTGCGTGCACTCGCCGGAGAGACAGAAAGCGAGAAATCAGCCCTCGGAGGGATGGCCACACTACAATCCATTCTCCATTCTTCTCTCGGGATTCTGGGATGCGTGCACAGGCACCCGGCGTGAGTTTTGAGCTACCGGGTCTGGGACTCAGACCAGTCCAGCAACGTAACCATTATGCCCTCTCCTGGTCCCCTCTCTGCCTTTTTATTCTGAGTAAATACTGGAGCTAAATCACCGCCATGAGAGGAAGAGTGGTCACGAGGAGAAAGGTGGGGAGTGTTTCCTCTGAAGCCCCATGTGAGCTTTGGACCAAGGCCCTCATAGATACCAACACCACTTGGCATTGTGATTCGTGGCTTCCCACGTATGAGAGTACATTGGGGAGGGTGGGGTTTTCTAGAATCCTGAATTTTAAATTAAACAACCATACTTCCCCTTCCTCCATGCCTTAACACCAGTTTTTTGGTATTTGTTATTGATTGGCCAGGGCGCACCCGCACTTGCTGGAGAGAGAGGCAGGGGAAGAGAGAGAGAAAGCAGGTCTCCCCACCTCTAGCGAGGCATGGTCACGCCACAATCTCTTTTCTTCCATTTCTCCCTCCTTTGGGGATTTTGTGCACATATGCATATGCACCAGTGTATTTTCAAGCTACCAGGTCCAGGGTTCGAGCCATGCAGTCAACCGTGTAAAAATCCATCCACCTTGACCACCGTGACACAGCTGGCCCAACGCCAGTGGTTAGAATGTTAGTAGTTGGAGTCTGCAATGCAGCTTGAGTTGTATTTTGGTCACAAAGAAATAGTACAGCATTTCTGGGAGATAAGACATCACATTGCCATGCAATATTATACTCTTTTCTTCCTGATGTATCAAACTACTAACTTAATAATTTTTTAAAAATTATTTATTATTATTTTAATTTGCTATAGAACATGTTTTTCTCACCAGAGGGAGACAGAAAAAGAGAGAGAGGGGGAAAGTGAGAAAGCAAGCCGCCCGGTCTGGCATGCAAACCATAGTCGGCCATGTGGGAGTCCAGTGTCTCAACCACCGCGCCACCTGCTGGGCCCTAATTTAATAATGTTCAAATAGCTACTGAGACTAGGAAGGAATCTCAGAGGTCCCTTGGTGGGTGGCTATAGGCAGAGTGACACGAGGTCGTATCGGGCCCTGGAAACACAGGAGAGTGCTCCCTGAAATTCTGCCCGTAGCCCAGACGGTCACCCCCTTGCTCCCACGGCTTACTTCCCAAAGATCTTTTCTCCAGATTCCTTGCCTGTTAAGCTGACGTGACTGGAGCTACTACAAAAACACAGTAGCGCATGTCTTTTGAAAAACCTGATTTGAATAAACCTTCATCTTCCCTAATAATGAATTATAAAGTATGTGGTTTCATTGATCATTGTCTACATGACTTCATCCAGGGTTTAAACTTAGATTGAATTTGTGAAAAAACGGAATCGCAAATGTTTGTGAGGGAGAGTACAGTCGGCGTATCTGTGTGAACACCGAATTTGTGAAAAAATGGAATCTCAAATGTTTGTGACGGAGAGTACAGTCGGCGTATCTGTGTGAACACAAAGTAGAGTACAAAGGGACCCTCACGGGCCAGTCCTGTGGACTGAGGATTAAAAGCCAGAATCCACATGGCCGACCGCAGTTTGATTCCTGGCCCAGCAGCTTGAAAAACACAGCCAGTGCCTGCACGTGCATGCCCCAAATCCTAACAGCAGAGAAACGGGGGAGAAGGGATTAAGGCGTGACCACGCTCCTGTAGGGGTGCTTTCTCCTTCTCCCTTTCTCTCTCTCTGTCTCTGACAAGCCCACCCCACACATCCTTTGACTTATACACCGAAAAAAAGAAAGAAAACGTCATTAATTCTGAACAAAGGGCACACACATACAAAAAAATCAGTTCTAAATAAAGCTCAAAGTTAAAAATTAGTGACTTTTCTTCGGTGTTCTGTGTCTGCAAATTTTTGAAACTAGGAGCGTTTATCAGCTGACCCCACCCTTCCACTCCATCCCACATCTGTTTCCGGGGTGATCTTGTTAAAATACAAACCAGGTGGTGGTGTTTTCCTCCATAGCTCCCCAGCTGCTGCCCAGAACGACTATGGTTAGATTCAAGCTCCACAGGGCCGCCCCCTCTCTTGCCCATCTGTCATGTCCCACTGCGCTCAGGTCAGAAGGGCTGTGGTCCAGTACACACTCTGCCCCTGAGCCTGGTCACCCCTGACCATCCTTCAAGGTGCAGGTCACAGTTACATGCCCTTGGCAACCTTCTCGCAGCCACTTGGCAAGTTGGGTTACACCTTTCCTTCCGTTCCCTCTAGCTTCTACACCTCTGCCTGCTATTGGCTGGTTCTTCCCTTTCTTCCCAACTTTAATACTTTTTTTTTTCTTTAAGTTTTTGCCATAGGTCATGTACACTCACTGGAGAAAGAGAGAGGGACAGTGAAAAATCGGTGGGACGGCCACATCGCAACCCCTTTTCCTCAGTGCTCCTCTCAGGATTTTGTACATGCACACGCATAGGGATTTTCCAGCTGCCACTGTCCACCATGCGGGAATCCAGTGCCTTAACCACACCACCTGCTGCCCTCCATTCAAAACATTCTCTTTTTCGGGGGGTGAGAATAATACATATATTGTACTAGGAGGTAAATTTGCAGTTACAGAATCTGCTTATAATGAAAACTGACTGTACACGCCTTATCTGATACTGATCTGATAATGACTGTATCGGAAGCAGACTTGGGTAAGCAGAGAGCAGCTGCAAGTCAGCGCATTCTTGAGGACAGCACTGTCGTCCTGCTTGTGTCAGGGTGGCCAAAGGACAGCTGAGCCCTGCGGTTGCCTGTCAGAGAGGACTTAGCTGTGCATGGCAGTTCTGCGTGGTGCACGGTCGCCTGCTCTGAAGGCCTTTTGAGCTTCTTTTTCTCTTTCTTTCTTTCTTTTTTTTTTTTTTTTAATTTAGTTTATTTCTTTCCATGAATGAGAGAGACACAACGAAAGAGACCCCAGCAGAATCCTGGTGTGATCCAGCCCTGGATCGTGGCACGTGTGTGCCTACTGTACTCAGGGAGGTCTCTGGACACGAACCTGGGACCTTCCTTTGTAGTCAGCTTGGCAGAGTGTCACATTTTACCGCTGCCCCACCGGCCCCCACCACCACCCCAGCTGAACTTCTGTTGCTACAGTCAGCCTCCGGTCTCGAATCTTCACCCTGTGTACCTGGATGGCTTCTAGACTCATGCCATGCTACCAAGGCTTACCTCTTTTCTCATCGTTGGGATGAGAGCTGTCTTTTCTTTTCTTCTTCTTCTTCTTTTTTTTTGGCGGGGGGGAGAGGTTTTCACTATAGGGCGCGTGTGCTCGCCAGACAGACAGAGAGAGACATAGAGACAGAAAGCGAAAAATCA